>NW_027361788.1:39355000-39947500 GCF_039654945.1 Dendrobates tinctorius
AAAGAGTTAATATCTCAAAAACAGACGAAAAGTTTAATAACCAGTAAATTGCTTGTATTTATAAGACAATAGCCATTTATGAAGATGGGATAAACCTTTTAAAGTGTTCCTGAAGGCACGTGCACACTGATGATTTTATAACACAGATTGTGATGACTTTTCCATGTCGAAATCAGTGTAAAGTCAGCTTGAAGAAATCTGTGCTTTCAATTTTTTATATAGTTTTTATGCAGGAATCATGCAAAAAAATAATACACACCAATATACGCTATACTGTAAGTAAGAGGATATAAGATACATTGCTTTTTACGTGCATATTATGGTACAATTAAAAAAAAACACTTTGCTGATAATTTCAAACAGTTACCATAAGAGAATCTGTGTAACTAACGGCTTTTCTCGGACATGTTATTTTCCTTTATTATGAAGCTGTAATTTAAATCAAACCATTTTTTTCTCTTATTTTATTCTTGCTGCTCCCTTGAGTACGCTATTATTTTTTTCTTTTCCAGGCCTTTTAATTAATGTTTTTTTTTTATAGTCTTTACTATTGAGGCAAGTGTCACAGGATCCTCTTGGGCGTGTCTTTAGGCAGCACTGCATAATTATCCTGTGAGCCACACCCTCTTGGCAAAGACCACTAAAATTATCAACAAAGAAAAAAAGACCATATCACTGGAGCTGTATGGGGGATTTAATTAAAAAAAAAACTGAAGTCTTAAAGGGACTCTGTCACCCTTTTTTTGGCCTTGCAGCTGCCGGCATAGACATCGGGGGCTTATCTACAGCATTCTGTATTGCTGTAGATAAGCCCCCAATGTCTATGCCGGCAGCTGCAAGGCCAAAAAAAGGGTGACAGACTCCCTTTAAGGGAACAGTGGGAATAAAATAAGAGCAAAAATTGGTCACTAACAACCTGGTAACATGCAGCACATGTGGCTCCATGATAGTAAACTAATTTGCCAGCAAATGGTCACAGATCGCTCCTTCCGACTTGCTGCGATACATCATTTCCTTTTATTATATAGAATGTCTGTGATCTTTGCAAATTTTGAGACTGACCACAAAATACTTACGAGAAGGCGAAAGCCACAAGTGCGCCGCTGACAACGATAAAATCTAGAATGTTCCACAGATCACGAAAATATGAGCCGGAGTGAAGGAGCAATCCCAAGTCAATCATCTGCAGAAGGCAAGAAGCTGATTACATCGTGGTCATCATATGGACTGTGTATAGGTAAGTTCTGATAAGGATGATTAGATTAATAGGAGTCGCTATTCTGATGAAACTGCTAGCCTTTTCGATGTTTGATGTCCTTGTTAATTTGCCGGAGACTAATAAAATTACTTATGCGCTTGTGAATAATTAATGAGACACTGTAATTAGTGTTGACAAAGATGACATTTTTACTTTGGGAAAAAAAAATAATAGAAAATGTCCATTACCATTATAAATAGACGGTGGATACATTCTCCAGTCCATGAAGAAATTATAACACACGCATAATTATTTTACACAACCAGAATAAGTCGCCCTCATGCACATTGTGTTGTAGCAGGGAGTTTAGACATTACCAAACACTGAGTAATATTTGCAGACGTTTCTGTGTTTTAATTAGTAAATGTATGGAGCACAGGGCTCCCAGAAATGCTGAGGTTTTAATTAGTCAGTGAAATTGCCATGTAATGTTAATTAAGTTATGTAGCGACAGTCTGATGAAAACACTGTGGTGGCGGATCAGCGTCACTAAACTACAAATGTTTGGCAGAGGTTCTCAGCTGGCACGGAAGCATTATACGAGTGTTATACTTCTGCCATAACTAAGGTCTGTGACTTCTTACCTTGATCACCATCTCAAAGGTGAAAACTCCTGTGAAGATGTAATCCATGTATTTCAGCACCTGAAATCAGAATGATATTAAATGAGGAAAAGTTTGGTTACATTTTGCACAGTATTGCAGTATTGTAGTCCTTATATTCTTATACATAGGGGCATTATTATAGTAGTTATATTCTTGTACAAAAGAGCAATATTATAGTAGTTATATTCTTGTACATAGTGGCAGTATTATAGTAGTTATATTCTTGTACATAGAGGCAGTATTATAGTAGTTATATTCTTGTACATAGAGGCAGTATTATAGTAGTTATATTCTTGTACATAGGAGGCAGTATTATAATAGTTATATTCTTGTACATAGAGGCAGTATTATAGTAGTTATATTCTTGTACATAGGAGGCAGTATTATAGTAGTTATATTCTTGTACATAGGGAGCAGTATTAGGCTGAGTTCACACGTGGCGTTTTTTTCGCGTTTCCGCGGCTGTTTTAACCGGGCGATTTTGCCGCGAAAACGCGAAAAATAAGCATCCCAAGCATTCCTATGGGATTCCGCAATGCTGTGCTAATGCTGCGGTTTTTACCGCGGCGGAATCGCTTCATGCTCTTTATTTTGCGGAATCGCGGCGATCCTGCACCCATAGGAATGCATTGTTCCGCTTATTTCCCGCATGTGGCTGTGCACACCATGCGGAAAGTAAGCAGAACAATTGCGGATGGTACTCACGGCCCGGAGGAGAGGAGACTGTCCTCCGGGCTCTGGGTACCATATCCCTGTAAAAAATAGAATTTAAAATAAAAAATATTGTTATTCTTACCCTCCGACGTCCCGCGCAGCCTTCCCGCCTCTCTCCACGCTCCCGTTCCCAGTAGTCCTTTGCGAAAATGCCCGCGATGGCGTCCGATCTCGCGGGATCGCGAAGTCTCGCGGTAATTCGCGCGACGTCATCGCGAATTACCGCGAGACGTCACGTTCCCGCGAGAACTGACGTCATCGCGGGCATTTTCGCAAAGGACTACTGGGAACGCCTGCGCGGGACGTCGGAGGGTGAGAATAACACTATTTTTTTTTTACATTCTATCTTTTACTACTGATGCCGCATAAGCAGCCTCAGTAGTAAAAAGTTGGTCACACTCGTCAAACACTATGTTTGACGAGTGTGACCAACCTGTCAATCAGTTCTCCAAGCGATGCTACAGATCGCTTGGAGAACGCTAGCATTTTGCAAGCTAATTACGCTTGCAAAATGCTAGTTTTTCCGCGGGAAAATCGCGGGAATTTAAAATGCGATTTTCCCGCGGACTGGAATTCCGGAATTCTCGCGGTAATTTCCGCGAGAGTTCTGGTACGTGTGCGCTTAGCCTTATAGTAGTTATATTCTTGTACATAGGAGGCAGTATTATAGTAGTTATATTCTTGTACATAGGGGATAGTATTATAGTAGTTATATTCTTGTACATAGGAGCAGTATTATAGTAGTTATATTCTTGTACATAAGGAGCAGTATTATAGTAGTTATATTCTTGTACATAGAGGCAGTATTATAGTAGTTATATTCTTGTACACAAGGAGCAGTATTATAGTAGTTATATTCTTGTACATAGGGGCAGTATTATAGTAGTTATATTCTTGTACATAGGGGCAGTATTATAGTAATTATATTCTTGTGCATAGGAGCAGTATTATATTAGTTATATCCTTGTACATAGAGGCAGTATTATAGTAGTTATATTCTTGTACATAGGGGGCAGTATTATAGTAGTTATATTCTTGTACATAGGGGCAGTATTATAGTAGTTATATTCTTGTACATAGGAGCAGTATTATAGTAGTTATATCCTTGTACATAGAGGCAGTATTATAGTAGTTATATTATTGTACATAGGAGCAGTATTATAGTAGTTATATTCTTGTACATAGTGGCAGTATTATAGTAGTTATATTCTTGTATATAGGAGCAGTATTATAGTAGTTATATTCTTGTACATAAGGGCAGTATTATAGTAGTTATATTCTTGTACATAGGAGGCAGTATTATAGTAGTTATATTCTTGTACTTAGGTGCAGTATTATAGTAGTTATATTCTTTTACATAGGGAGCAGTATTGTAGTAGTTATATTCTTGTACATAGGGGGCAGTATTATAGTAGTTATATTCTTGTACATAGGAGCAGTATTATAGTAGTTATATTCTTGTACATAGTGGCAGTATTATAGTAGTTATATTCTTGTACATAGGGGCAGTATTATAGTAGTTATATTCTTGTACATAGGAGCAGTATTATAGTAGTTATATTCTTGTACATAGTGGCAGTATTATAGTAGTTATATTCTTGTACACAAGGAGCAGTATTATAGTAGTTATATTCTTGTACATAGTGGCAGTATTATAGTAGTTATATTCTTGTACATAGGGGCAGTATTACAGTAGTTATATTCTTATACATACAGTTGTGGCCAAAAGTATTGACACCCATGCAATTCTGTCAGATAATACTCAGTTTCTTCCTGAAAATGATTGCAAACACAAATTCTTTGGTATTATTATCTTCATTTAATTTGTCTTAAATGAAAAAACACAAAAGAGAATGAAGCAAAAAGCAAAACATTGATCATTTCACACAAAAGTATTGGCACCCTCAGCCTAATACTTGGTTGCACAACCTTTAGCCAAAATAACTGCGACCAACTGCTTCCGGTAACCATCAATGAGTTTCTTACAATGCTCTGCTGGAATTTTAGACCATTCTCCTTTGGCTAACTGTTCCAGGTCCCTGATATTTGAAGGGTGCCTTCTCCAAACTGCCATTTTTAGATCTCTCCACAGGTGTTCTATGGGATTCAGGTCTGGACTCATTGCTGGCCACCTTAGAAGTCTCCAGTGCTTTCTCGCAAACCATTTTCTAGTGCTTTTTGAAGTGTGTTTTGGGTCATTGCCTGCTGGAAGACCCATGACCTCTGAAGGAGACCCAGCTTTCTCACACTGGGCCCTACATTATGCTGCAAAATTTGTTGGTAGTCTTCAGACTTCATAATGCCATGCACAAGGTCAAGCAATCCAGTGCCAGAGGCAGCAAAGCAACCCCAAAACATCAGGGAACCTCCACCATGTTTTACTGTAGGGACCGTGTTCTTTTCTTTGAATGCCTCTTTTTTTCTCCTGTAAACTCTATGTTGATGCTTTTGCCCAAAAAGCTCTACTTTTGTCTCATCTGACCAGAGAACATACTTCCAAAACGTTTTAGACTTTTTCAGGTAGGTTTTGGCAAACTCCAGTGTTGTGAGTTCATTTTCCCCTCCGTCACTGAGGCCTGGTGAACTCCCTATTCTAGTGAAGGAAGGTAGTGAGCCTGATTATCAGGCACCTGGGACTAATGAAGACGATTGGCTGAGTGGAGTCACTGACTGGATTTAAGGCAGCCTACGCCCTTTCTGCCCTGCGGGTGATTTCTCTGTGGACTCTTGGACACCAGTCTGATTCCTGCTCTCCTAAAGCTAAGTTTTCTGTTTTGCCTTTTTGCATCTAAGATTTGTTTTTGTTTTTCTTGCTTTTTGGATTCTGCCACTCCCTGCTGGAGTGTGCAGTGTTCCTTGAGCTCTGTCTTCTGAAAGTACCAGAGTGCTGATTTAGTTTTTGAAGCTTAGTTGCTTCAGGGCCATTTTTATTTCAGCTTGTTGGCTTTTGTCTCTGATAGGGGTTTGGCAGTTTGCAGACAGCAGCCTTCCTATCCGTTCCTATCTAGGTAGTTTTTGGGCCCCGTCTTTGCTCAGCCTGTCTTTCTGTCTGTGTAAGTGTTTTCATCTTGCTTCACCGTCATTATATGTGGGGGGCTGCCTTTTGCTTTGGGGTCTGCTCTGGGGCAGTTAGATTTCCCCTTTCCTTCTTTAGGCCTATGTATCTCTCCGGCTGTGATTGAGGGGTCTAGGTCATCGTAGGAACCCCCCACGGCTACTGCTAGTTGTGTTGATAGGTTCAGGGGTCTGCAATCTGATAGTTGCCAACTTCTCTGGTTTTCAGGACTTAGCTAGCATTTCTGTTTTTGCCTCCTACGGTGACTCAATCATAACAGAATCACCCGCCCAAACCGCAGATCCTGGGGTACTCAATAGCAGGAAAGAATTGTGTTTAAAAAAAAAAAAAAAAAAGGTGTGTGTATATTCTTTCCTCTATATCTCTGAGGCCGTAGGGGGAATTTTTATTTTTTTTCTCTCAATGGAGATAAAGCAAGTGTCTGATCGTGTGGAGCAGCTCGCTGCTGAAGTGCGAGGAATTTCCGCCTATCTTGCTCGTTCACATGCTGTTGAACCAAAGATCCCCACACCTGATGTATTTTTTGGGGATCGATCTAAATTTATGAGTTTCAAAAATAATTGTAAATTATTTTTTGCTTTGAAGCCTAACTCGTCAGGGAGCCCAACGCAGCAGGTTAAAATTGTCATCTCTTTGCTGCGCGGCGATCCCCAGGATTGGGCGTTTTCTTTGAAACCAGATGACCCTATTCTGACTAATGTGAATGCATTTTTTCAAGCCTTGGGGTTGCTGTATGACGAACCTAATGCTATTGATCAGGCTGAAAAGACCCTGTTAGCATTGAACCAGGGTCGAGAATCTGCAGAGTTGTACTGTCAAAAGTTCCGAAAGTGGGCGGTCCTTACTACCTGGAATGATAGTGCCTTGGCTGCTCTCTTTTGGAAGGGTTTGTCAGAAGCCGTAAAAGATACTATGGTGGGATTTCCTGTTCCCTCTGGTCTGGACGATTCTATGTCTTTAGCCATTCAGGTTGATCGGCGTTTACGTGAACGCAGGATTACACGAGAGGTGTTGCCACCGGTTGAACAGACGTCTGAACCTATGCAATGTGATAGAGTTTTGTCTAAGGTGCAACGTCAGGAATTCAGAAGGCGTAATAAGCTGTGTTTTTTCTGTGGAGATGCCTCACATGTCATTTCTGTTTGTCCTAAGCGTGAGAAACGCTTTGCACACACGTTTTCTGTTGGTGGGGTCCAGCCTAAGTTTCTTTTGGCGATTACTCTGATCTGTTCCCTGTCCACATTTTCCGCCAAGGCTTTTGTGGATTCGGGAGCAGCGCTAAACCTAATGGACTTGGATTTTGCTAAACGTTGTGGATTTCCGTTGACACCTCTGCAGACGCCTATCCCTTTGAGGGGGATTGATGCTACCCCTCTGGCTAAAAATAAACCTCAGTTTTGGACCCAGTTGGTCATGCGGGTCGCCTCAGACCACCAAGAAAATTGCAGATTTTTGGTGTTGCATGGTCTGCATGATGCCGTTGTTCTGGGGTTTCCCTGGTTGCAGATTCATAATCCAGTTTTGGATTGGAAGTCTGTGTCTGTGGTGAGTTGGGGTTGCCGGTGTACCTTTAGTGAGGCTCCGGTTTTTTCCACCTCTCCTCAGTCGCATGAGGTTCCTGACTATTTGGCGGACTACTATGATGTATTTAGTGAGAATGAGTCTGCGTCCTTGCCTCCTCATAGGAGTTATGACTGTGCAATTGAACTAAACCCGGGGTGTAAATTTCCCAAGGGTCGGCTCTTCAATTTATCTGTACCCGAGCACGAGGCTATGCGGTCCTATATTAAGGAGGCGTTGGAGAAGGGTCATATTAGACCATCCTCTTCACCCTTAGGTGCCGGGTTTTTTTTTGTGGCCAAGAAGGATGGTTCTTTAAGGCCTTGTATTGATTATCGTGCCCTCAATAAAATTACTATTAAATATCAGTATCCGTTACCCCTGATTTCGGATCTATTCTCTAGAGTCAGAGGTGCTTGCTGGTTTACCAAGCTTGACCTCAGGGGGGCGTATAATCTTATCCGCATTAAGCAGGGGGATGAATGGAAGACGGCGTTTAATACTCCGGAGGGACATTTTGAGTACCTGGTGATGCCTTTTGGGCTCACTAATGCCCCTTCTGTCTTCCAGTGCTTCATGAATGATATTTTCCGAGACTTTGTCGATAAATTTTTGATTATCTATCTGGATGATATTTTGATCTTCTCCAAGGATTGGGATTCTCATGTGGAACATATTCGGACTGTGTTCCGGATCTTGAGAGAGAATTCTCTGTATGTCAAAGGATCAAAATGCCTTTTTGGAGTACAGAGAATTTCTTTTTTGGGATTTATTTTGTCTCCGTCAACTAGTGAAATGGACCCAGCAAAGGTACAGGCCATTTATGATTGGGTTCAGCCCACTTCTTTGAAGGCCCTCCAGAAGTTTTTGGGTTTTGCTAATTTTTATCGGAAATTTATAGCAAAATTTTCTAGTATTGCCAAACCATTGACTGACCTGACCAGGAAGGGTGCGGATGTGTTGAATTGGTCTCCGGAGGCGGTTGCTTCCTTTCAGGAGCTGAAGCGTAGATTTACCTCCGCCCCGGTTCTGCGGCAACCTGATGTCTCACTCCCGTTCCACGTAGAGGTGGATGCTTCTGAGATTGGTGCAGGAGCGGTGTTGTCCCAAAAGGATCCGGTAACATCTAAAATGAATCCCTGTGCTTTCTTTTCCCGTATGTTCTCTTCATCTGAACGTAACTATGATGTGGGGAATCGGGAACTGTTGGCCATGAAATGGGCATTTGAGGAGTGGAGACATTGGTTGGAGGGAGCCAAACATCAAGTTGTGGTCCTCACTGACCACAAAAATTTGATTTACCTAGAGTCGGCTAAACGCTTGAACCCTAGACAGGCTAGGTGGGCCTTGTTTTTTACACGTTTTGATTTTGTGGTCTCTTTCCTTCCTGGAACTAAGAATGTCAAGGCAGACGCCCTCTCTAGGAGTTTCTTTGCTGATTCTCCTGTGGTGACCAAGCCTGCCACCATCTTAGGCGAAGGGGTAGTTCTTTCTGCCATCTCGCCCGATTTGAGACTTGCTCTGCAAGAGTTCCAGGAGGACAAACCTGAACGTTGCCCCAGTGGAAAGTTGTATGTTCCTGACCAGTGGAAGAAGAGAGTGATGTCTGAAGTTCATTGCTCTGCATTGGCTGGTCATCCAGGTATTTTTGGTACTAGAGATCTGGTGAGTCGCTCTTTTTGGTGGCCCACCTTGTCTCATGAGGTCAGGAATTTTGTGCAGTCCTGTGGGACTTGCTCCCGGTCTAAATCTTGTTCTCGCTCTAGTGGGTTGTTGATGCCTTTGCCGGTCCCCAGGAGGCCATGGACCCATATTTCAATGGATTTCATTTCTGATATGCCGGTCTCTCAAAGAATGACTGTTATTTGGGCGATTTGTGATAGGTTCTCTAAGATGGTTCATCTTGTACCACTCCCTAAGTTGCCATCTTCCTCTGAGTTGGTGCCTCTGTTTTTGCAACAGGTGGTTCGCTTGCACGGGATTCCTGAGAACATTGTATCTGACAGAGGAGTTCAATTTGTGTCTAAATTTTGGAGGACGTTCTGTTCCAAGTTGGGAATTCAGTTGTCCTTCTCCTCTGCTTTTCACCCTCAGACCAATGGGCAGACAGAGAGAACAAACCAGACCTTGGAGTCGTATTTGAGATGTTTTATTTCCGTTGATCAGGATGATTGGGTTTCATTTTTGCCCTTGGCCGAATTTGCTTTAAATAATAGAGCTAGTTCTGCCACTTTGATGTCACCTTTTTTTTTGTAACTTTGGTTTTCACCCTCGTTTTTCTTCAGGGCAGGTGGAGCCTTCTGCCTGGCCAGGTGTTGACACTGTGGTGGAGAGAATGCACCAGATCTGGGACCAAGTGGTGGATAAGTTATCTCTCTCCCAGGAAAAGGCCCAGCGGTTTTCCAATCGACATAGGACCATTGGTCCCCAGTTTAAGATTGGTGATATGGTGTGGTTATCATCAAAAAATATTGCTATGAAGGTGGCTTCTCCTAAGTTTAAGCCTAGATTTATTGGACCTTACAAGATTTTGGAGATTATTAATCCGGTCTCTTTTCGTTTGGCTCTTCCTGTCACATTTAAGATCCATAATGTGTTCCATAAGTCCTTGTTGAAGAGGTTTGTTGAGCCAGTTGTGCCTGAGATGGCACCTCCGGACCCTGTATTGGTTGAAGGTAACTTGGAATATGAGGTAGAGAAAATTCTGGATTCCTGTCTGGCTAGACGGAGACTCCAGTATTTGGTTAAGTGGAAGGGTTATGGTCAGGAGGATAATTCCTGGGTCTCTGCCTCTGATATTCATGCCAAAAGATTGGTGCGTGCCTTTCATCGGGCTCACCCTGATCGCCCTGGTAGCGTTGTTGAGGGTTCAGTGACCCCTCCTCAAGGGGGGGGTACTGTTGTGAGTTCATTTTCCCCTCCGTCACTGAGGTCTGGTGAACTCCCTATTCTAGTGAAGGAAGGTAGTGAGCCTGATTATCAGGCACCTGGGACTAATGAAGACGATTGGCTGAGTGGAGTCACTGACTGGATTTAAGGCAGCCTGCACACTTTCTGCCCTGCGGGTGATTTCTCTGTGGACTCTTGGACACCAGTCTGATTCCTGCTCTCCTAAAGCTAAGTTTTCTGTTTTGTCTTTTTGCATCTAAGATTTGTTTTTGTTTTTCTTGCTTTTTGGATTCTGCCACTCCCTGCTGGAGTGTGCAGTGTTCCTTGAGCTCTGTCTTCTGAAAGTACCTGAGTGCTGATTTAGCTTTTGAAGCTTAGTTGCTTCAGGGCCATTTTTATTTCAGCTTGTTGGCTTTTGTCTCTGATAGGGTTTTGGCAGATTGCAGACAGCAGCCTTCCTATCCGTTCCTATATAGGTAGTTTTTGGGCCCCGTCTTTGCTCAGCCTGTCTTTCTGTCTGTGTAAGTGTTTTCATCTTGCTTCACCGTCATTATATGTGGGGGGCTGCCTTTTGCTTTGGGGTCTGCTCTGGGGCAGTTAGATTTCCCCTTTCCTTCTTTAGGCCTATGTATCTCTCCGGCTGTGATCGAGGGGTCTAGGTCATCGTAGGAACCCCCCACGGCTACTGCTAGTTGTGTTGATAGGTTCAGGGGTCTGCAATCTGATAGTTGCCAACTTCTCTGGTTTTCAGGACTTAGCTAGCATTTCTGTTTTTGCCTCCTACGGTGACTCAATCATAACACTCCAGCCTGGCTTTTTTATGTCTCAGGGTAAGAAGTGGGGTCTTCCTGGGTCTCCTACCATACAGTCTCTTTTCATTTAGACGCCGATGGATAGTACGGGTTGACAGTGTTGTACCCTCGGACTGCAGGGCAGCTTGAACTTGTTTGGATGTTAGTCGAGGTTCTTTATCCAACATCCGCACAATCTTGCATTGAAATCTCTTGTCAATTTTTCTTTTCCGTCCACATCTAGGGAGGTTAGCCACAGTGCCATGGGCTTTAAACTTCTTGATGACACTGCACACGGTAGGCACAGGAACATTCAGGTCTTTGGAGATGGACTTGTAGCCTTGAGATTGCTCATGCTTCCTCACAATTTGGTTTCTCAAGTCCTCAGACAGTTCTTTGGTCTTCTTTCTTTTCTCCATGCTCAATGTGGTACACACAAGGACACAGGACAGAGGTTGAGTCAACTTTAATCCATGTCAACTGGCTGCAAGTGTGATTTAGTTATTTCCAACACCTGTTAGGTGCCACACGTAAGTTACAGGTGCTGTTAATTACACAAATTAGAGAAGCATCACATGATTTTTCTAACAGTGCCAATACTTTTGTCCACCCTCTTTTTTATGTTTGGTGTGGAATTATATCCAATTTGGCTTTAGGACAATTCTTTTGGTGTTTTTTCATTTAAGACAAATTAAATGAAGATAATAATACCAAAGAATTTGTGTTTGCAATCATTTTCAGGAAGAAACTGAGTATTATCTGACAGAATTGCAGCGGTGTCAATACTTTTGGCCCAACTGTAGGGGTCAGTATTATAGTAGTTATATTCTTGTACATAGTGCACAGTATTATAGTAGTTATATTCTTGTACATAGGGGCAGTATTATAGTAGTTATATTTTTGTACATAGGGGCAGTATTATAGTAGTTATATTCTTGTACATAGGGAGCAGTATTATAGTAGTTATATTCTTGTACATAGGGGGCAGTATTATAGTAGTTATATTCTTGTACATAGGGGCAGTATTATAGTAGTTATATTCTTGTCAATAGGGAGCAGTATTATAGATTTTATATTCTTGTACATAGGGGGCAGTATTATAATAGCTATATTCTTGTACGTAGTGCACAATATTATAGTAGTTATATTCTTGTACATGGGGGCAGTATTATAGTAGTTACATTTTTGTACATAGGGGGCAGAATTATATTAGCTATATTCTTGTACATAGGGGCAGTATTATAGTAGTTGTATTCTTGTACATAGGGATCAGTATTATAGTAGTTATATTCCTGTACATAGGGAGCAGTATTATAGTAGTTATATTCTTGTACATAGTGCACAGTATTATAGTAGTTATATTCTTGTACATAGGGGGCAGTATTATAGTAGTTATATTTTTGTACATAGGGAGCAGAATTATATTAGTTATATTCTTGTACATAGGGGCAGTATTATAGTAGTTATATTCTTGTACATAAGGGCAGTATTGTAGTAGTTATATTCTTGTACATAGGAGGCAGTATTATAGTAGTTATATTCTTGTACATAGGAGGCAGTATTATAGTAGTTATATTCTTGTACACAGGAGGCAATATTATAGTAGTTATATTCTTGTACATAGGGGGAAGAATTATAGTAGTTATAGTCTTGCACATAGGGGCACTATTATAGTAGTTATATTCTTGTACATAGGGGGCAGTATTATAGTAGTTATATTCTTGTACATAGCGGACAGTATTATAGTAGTTATATTCTTGTACATAGGGGCAGTATTATAGTAGTTATATTCTTGTACATAGCAGCAGTATTATACTAATTATATTCTTGTACATAGGGGACAGAATTATAGTAGTTATATTCTTGTACATAGGGAGCAGTATTATAGTAGTTATAGTCTTGTACATAGGGGCACTATTATAGTAGTTATATTCTTGTACATAGAGGCAGTATTATAGTAGTTATATTCTTGTACATAGTGGGCAGTATTATAGTAGTGATATTCTTGTACATAGAGGGCAGTATTATAGTAGTTATACTCTTGTACATAGGGGCAGTATTATAGTAGTTATATTTTTGTACATAGGGGGAAGAATTATAGTAGTTATAGTGTTGTACATAGGGGCACTATTATAGTAGTTATATTCTTGTACATAGGGGGCAGTATTATAGTAGTTATATTCTTGTAAATAGCGGACAGTATTATAGTAGTTATATTCTTGTATATAGGGGCAGTATTATAGTAGTTATATTCTTGTACATAGAGGCAGTATTATAGTAGCTATATTCTTGTACACAGGGGCAGTATTATAGTAGTTATATTCTTGTACATTGCAGCAGTATTATACTAATTATATTCTTGTACATAGGGGGCAGAATTATAGTAGTTATATTCTTGTACATAGGAGGCAGTATTATAGTAGTTATAGTCTTGTACATAGGGGCAGTATTATAGTATTTGTATTCTTGTACATAGAGGCAGTATTATACTAATTATATTCTTGTACATAGGGGGCAGTATTATAGTAGTTATATTCTTGTACATAGGGGGAAGCATTATAGTAGTGATATTCTTATACATAGAGGGCAGTATTATAGCAGTTGTATTCTTGTACATAGGGGCAGTATTATTGTAGTTGCATTTTTGTACATAGAGGCTGTATTATAGTAAGGTTTTTGTACACTGGGCACCATTATAGTAGTTATATTCTTGTACATAGGGAGCTGTATGATAGTAGTTATACTGACTCCTATGTAAAAGAAGATAATGTCAATAATACTGATTTCTATGAACAAAAGTGTTATAGCAGTTATATTCTTGTATGTAGAGACAGTCTTCCCTTATCTTTTCGGAGGGTACCTACATCATTACGGGGGGATTCAGCTTGAACAGGATCCTCTGCAGCCAGTGCAATGCTGCTCAGTGCAATTACCAGCAGTATGACCATTTCAAAGTAGCGCATATTGACAATGTAATGACACAAGCGGCGGACTCTGCAAGAATACAAATATATAAAAGTAAATGACTAAAAACAAAGAAACTGAAACACTTAGGGTAACTTTATGTGGATTATTGATAGAAAAAATACAAACAAAAATGTTTTGTCAGATATTTTAAGAAAATGTTTGTCAGAATAGCTCTCAGTAGCATACAGGACATTACTCCTCAAAGCGTAAAGCAAAAAATTTGCCATCCAAAGCACACATATACTACACACATCTGGTTTCCTAGAAAACAATGGCACATGGAGATCTAGAATAATCACCCTCTTTGAAGCAACTGTTATAAGAAAATAAGTTGATAAATTCCATTGATTTACTATTTGGGACCAAGAACAATATTATACTTGAGGCCCAATGAAAACAAATACATTGATCCTATTCTAGTAAAACCTGGGGTTCCAAGTACTCACGGGTTGGTGGAACTGAAAATGAACATGGAACTGTATGGCAAGATCTGCTTTGGTCCATTTTTGGTCAAGTCATCCGCTTCCATCTCCTTTTTCTCTTCAGATTTGACCTCGAACTCCACATTATTTACTAAATTAAAAAGCAAGTGATGTGAAAGGAACAATAATAATACTAAAAATAAGCAAGAAAAAAAAACAGAACAGAAACTAATCACTTAAGCGACTGCCTCCAGCTTTTTAAAATAAAGACTATGGCGGAGACCTGGCAGGACAAAGTTGGTGCCACATCCATTTTCAAGGGGGAACAAATGGGTGCAAGCCTTAGACCAAAAGGTTTGGCTTAAAAGGAACCTGTAATGTAAAAAGATGCTGTTTCAAGTAGATACAGGGTTAATCTACATGTTATCAGTGTTCTGATGCTGCCCGACACCATCTCTGAGAACCCCGAGGCCGGGAGGAAATTAACTTTTATTCTTCCGAGAGCCTTGGGATTTCAGTGTTAGGGCTCCTGCACACGACAGATCATATTGGATGAGTGCTATAAGCGGTTTTCATACATAGCACTTGTACCCATGTTATTCTCTGGGGTTGTACACATGTCCAATTTTTTCCTAGGACCGAGTGGTCTGATGAAAAAAAAAAGAAAAAAAATCACTGACGTTTCTGAATTTTCTCTAAGTGTCAAATCAAAATTGGCAATGCAAGTCTATTTGTCCATGGAAAACATCAAACCACTCTAAGATAACATCCAAGAGCATTTCGATTTTCATGGACTGACAGAATGGAGTAATGAAGGTGGAGGAACTTTTTTTTTTTCTCTCCACCCCCGAAAAAAACTGATGCCAATCTGATCAAATTCTCATCAGCACAATCAGACTATTTTGAATGTACAGAAAACAGTCATGTGCACCTGCCCATAGGGGTGGGCCGGCACGGTTTCAGTCACTGCTCGGTGCGTAGTAAATGGAGGCTATAACTGGGCCGTGTCCTGGCATTGACTGACTATGCACTGAGCAGTAACTGAAGCCACGCTGGCCCACCCCTATGACTGAATGCACTGATTTGCGTACATATGGCCCTTATGGCAACAGCAGTTCCCATCTCTCTTTGACTACAAGTTCTATCATGCCCAACCAACTCCCGACTAGTTTCTCCACGAAGCATTCTCTTCTCTATGTTCTCCTTGGGCCGGTATGTGTTTAGTTTTGACATTCATTACATCGCTGAGACCAGCAGTGGCCTGAGTCGAGTGAAAAGTTTGGGACATCAGCAAAACTTTGGAAAAGTAGAAGGTAAAGTTGGATGTGTGATTAGTTGTGGGAAAACCCCTGGATAGATTTCTATACATGATTTGTGATATGGCCACTTTGATTTCATACTGTATGGGTGACTTTCATGGCTGGGTGTTGTAGGAGATTGCCTGTAATGGTTTATCAGTTTTATTTTATTGTCACTTAGACTTGGAAACAAACATTCTTTTTGCCAAGAACGCCGATACATTTATGTAGACGAACAAGACCTCATCAGAAATCACTCGACGCCAGAAGCTCTTTAGTCTCGAAATCACTCAATAAAATTTCACCTTTTTACGACCGGTGTGAGTATAAATCCTACAAGAGCAACTTTAAAAAGAAACCTTCAAGCAATGGAAGGTAGTGTTCCTGGGATTGGGGCCAAATGTAGTGAACATATGGGAATACTTGGTATTTATGAAAATGTGGACTATCAATTAAAGTAGAACTCCAGCATTTTTTTTAGTTGTTGCAAATATCAACTTTTCTAGTATTGTACTTCTTTATCCCAGCTCTGTTATGTCCATATAGTTTAAACTTTTCACTATAGACATATGTGTCATGTGACATCCAGTGTGACCACTGCCCCAGTACATGCCGAAACGCGCGTCGGGCGCATCCTGGGGATCCCGGACTCACAAGGCACAAGGTATTGGACATATTGCTGGACAGGCTTATCTATTGTCAGAAATATTGATACATGCTATATTTATTATTGAGCCAAGAGCTATAGTATTGAGCATGTCTGTTTATGATTATGTGCACCCTTGCTGGGTACTATATATGTAGATGTAAGTAACTGAGTATATTGTTGGACATGCTTTCCTATATTGCTTTATTTGCCATTGAGCACATATTTCTATTGCTGGGCATGTCCGATTTCCAGCACATTAGTTGCTATTTATCATATACCTATAATATGGATTTTTTTGATTACAACATATGTTAATCATACACGGTTGCACTTTTGAGCTACTTTTTTGAGTGCAGTTTATATTTGCACCTGTAGCCTTACCAAAAACCTTTTTTCCTTGTGTTCCCATTTCTTTTCTTTTTGCAACTTTGCACATTGTATACATACTGCCTTTTGCACATAATGATATTTTTGTCTATTTTATGTTGCATAAGCACTTTATATATGTTTGCACATTATATGTAAATACTTACCATCATATTTATTATTCTTTGGCTAATTAAAAGAATTTTTCTGTGATTACATCATATTTTACAAAGCCATACTATGTGCAATAGATTAAGTGCAATGTGATCCCCGGTGTAGCCCTTCTTTTAGTATTTTGTTCCCACCCTCCTTTTAGTGATTTCTTGTAATTTTTTAATTTCAATAAATATTGTAAATAATTTTATTGGACTTTTTTTTTCATTTTCTCATCGTGTAATTATGTACAGTAGACAGGAAGTCAGTTTCTGACTTCCCGAGAAATACAGGATTGTGGCAGTTCTCAGACCCCTCCCCAATCAAACTCAATCCGCCTTGTTTCTTCATATGTGCCTCCATGCAGAAACAAACCTACTTTAGACTTGAGTTGACACTAGTTTTAATGATGCCTAATTATGGTTTTGTCTAAGGTTTTAAACTTTTATGAGGACTTCATCTAATTACTAGTTTATTCGGGCACAGTGGTTTGTCCATGTAGGCAGAAGTATCTGGTGCTGCAGATCATACCACTTAATAAATCTGAATGGTCCAATGGTATGAGCTGCAGTACAAGGTGCATTGATTGCTTTTACTGAAGGGGTCCTACTAGCTGGACTGCACCAATTTATAATTCAATGTTAATCTACCAGTGAATCCCTTGAAGAGGAGAGCTGATCATTGTATAATTGTAATATAAATGTTGACCATGTCATGAGTTCCCATTTACAACTATGATACCGACTTGCTACTCATGTCATGTGTATATTTTTGTACTGCACGTTCAATATATTTACTATATGAACTTTTAGTGATATAATACCATGATGACAGCTGAACGAGGCAAAGAGTAAATATACGAAACTTGCAGACGCCCGGGAGGATAATATAAAAAGGCGCCCTCTTGTGTCATAGTGGTTAGCAATGTTGTAGAGAAAGCGTACCGTGAGTGCAGAGCCTACCAGAGAGTGTGAGAAGATGAATAGCGAAAGGTAGAATTCGGGAGGGAGTTTTATCATTTAGGTGAGAAGTGAAGACTCTGTGGCTGTAGAGGGAAGCAGGATGCGTCCAATGCAGGTCTGAGACTGCCAGAGAGGGAACATCACTACCAGACTGGGACACCAAAGGCCCAATAGTAACATTGATTTTGGGCCCGAATGTTCTGCTTCATTCAAAAATAACCTGACTGTAGTACTCAAATTTACTTAAGCTTCTGTATAATAAGTTGGGTAGTTGGTCTAGTGAATGATTAGATTATGCCTTTGTCTGTAAGGAAAGTGTATTAGCACTGCAAATATAGGTGTGTGGGTAGCTCACTCCTTCAGAGGGCCCCACTGGGAGATTCACCTGTTCCCTCATGGGCCAGTCTGCGATTGGGGAATTCGACCCAAGGGCCAATTGTACAGCCACCGTCATTGCACTTCACTTTGTTTTTACTGAACCTCCTTGTGAATATGGCTTGGTGCTTTGTTGTTGTAGCTGCCTTCTTCAGAGACTAACTGTTATGCTCCTGCCGGCAATTGCAAACAACCAAGTGTTGTACGAAAGAAGTGTAACTTCCACGATTTATACCTCCATGTAGGTAAAGGCCGGCCCATGCATCAGTGTCGTCTTTGATGGCATTTAATTTCCATTGCCTACCACTTCCTGCCATTGCAATAGGTCATTAAGATTGTAGACGTCATAAGTCCATCGGCCAAAAACTTCTATTTGGCTTTTCCTTCCAAGTTATAATTTTGTGACAATAACAGAGGTATAAACAATGCACAAATAATCTCTCGTAACACTAATTAAAAAATATTAAATTCCGTTTGACGACTTGATATAAAGAAATATGTGTGTAAATAAATGTTTTAGAGCTTGGCAAGCGCACTTTATGCATTAACCTTCAAACCTTTACTAATGTGAGTGTTGTTAAAGATGAACATAAATTAAGGACTTGGCACACCCATGATGCTGGTGCCAGCACTTGCCAGGAACCACAGCGCTAAGCAAAGACCCGTTCTTACTTGGTATGACGGCACTCTCTCCAGGCGGTGCGGTGATGGTTACCGGTATATTAACCATGCTGGACCGCTCTGGGTGGGGTAGGAACATCCTGTTCACGTTCTTCTCATTATCTGCATCTTCCGGCTGCTCCGGCAACTGTTGAAGCCCCCCAACGGGAACGTCAGCCTCATTACGGTGGTCCCTGCAGTGAAATGTCTGTTATTACCATGGTATGAATATTGAAGAGAATACAAGAAAGGATTGCTGAGTGAGATACTTAGGTGATATTAGCTTAAACAATTGAACACATGCTGGGAAGAAGACTTTGAACATGAACTTGAACAATGGATATAGACAGAAGGAAGACACTTTGAAGTTGCCTGACTGAGCATAATAAACAGCAACATGTGGGTTCACTCCTAGTCATCCTCAAGCTGGTTGCAAATGTGTGATGAGTTTTGGCACAAATCTCCTATGGAGATAAATGCTCCTTATCCCCACAGTCTATTGAATATGGCAAGTGAAAGGGAACCTGTTAGGCAATCATAGGGGTATGGGTGCAGATTTCTTTGTAGCAATAAGCTGTCTGACTTCCATATTGATGATGTTAAATTTAGTAAACTTTTAATCTGCAGTGTAAATGATGTGGGATTGTCTGGCCGGACATCTTTTTTTCCTGGACTAGTCCTGTCACGGATTTTCTAATCACACCTTCCTGGGCATGATTAACAACCTGCATTCACTCTGTTATGGAAGGACAATTATGCCCAGGGAAAAGGGCTTAGGAAGCAGATCCTAGGAAAGGACTAGTCCTACCTCATTGTAATGATCACAGTGTTAGCATGGAGCGTCATACACATTATTAGAATAAATAAATCTTTCTGAGAAACTTAAATGGATGGTTGCCTTTAAGGGCCTCGTCACACATAGCGACGCACCAGCAATCCCGACAACGATATGACCATGTCAGGATCGCTGGTGTGTCGCTACATGATCGTTGGTGAGCTGCCAAACAGGCAGCTTCACCAGTGATCTGCACCAGCGACACGTGGGTAACAAGCGACGCACGTCGCTTAGTTACCCACTGTGTACCTTAGTTACCAGCGCGCTGGTGCAGGAAGCTGATAACCAAGGTACACATCGGGTTTCTAAGCGGGGCGCGGCACTTAGACACCCGATGTGCACCTTGGTTACCAGCTCCCTGCACCAGCGCGCTGGCAACTAAGGTACACATCAGGTTTCTAAGTGCTGCGCTCCGCTTAGAAACCCGATGCTTACCTTAGTTACCAACTCCAGCTCGCTGATTGCTGGTCTCCCTCCTGCCACATGCAGCGATGCGTGCTAGCCAGCGGGAGACCAGCGATCAAAAAAATGTCCTGGCCATTCCAGGACGATCAGCGATACCCGGCAGGGGGGCCGGTCGCTGATAGGTGTCACAGCGATCTCGATAGCGAGATCGCTGTGTGTGATGGGGGCTTAAGTCATGGACTCTATCAAATTGTAAATCTCTGTAATTAGTATCTATAATTACTGAGCAATTGAACTTAAAGATCTCCAGTCTACCCTCTGTTTTACTAAATACTTGTATTCCCAATAAAAGTATACTTCTATAGCAATTATTTTTAAAACTCTGCATTGTGTCCGTTCTCCACTATTCTTTCTGGAAATGTTGAAAAATATTCAGGAGTGGTGCTACCAATACTCCTGTCAAAGGGGGTGTCCCTACTCATCCTTATACTATCACCATTGGTAGTGAACAACAGAGGAATAGCAAACACAGAGTTGTGAGAAAAGATTGAGTTATTAATTGAGAATTAATTTTTTTAAGAAAAACAAAAATGTCAGGTGCAGTGACTGGACCTCTGCATGGACAGCTCAAGGGCCACCGGTGCATGGACAGCCCAAGAGACACCATATTTCTAAGGTTAATACATTTGGTGCACCTTACTCTAGCAGGCTCCTGTATAAACCTGGTATAAATTCCCCCCATTGTCTTTGCTCTTTAGCTTTGCCATTCCAGTCCATCATACAAACAAATGCTAAAAATAAAAAGTGCTTGAAAAGCCTAAAAAAGACAGTGTTACCTCAACCGCTGGTTGCGATGCTCTCTGTCTCCTGATTCTCCCTCCTTGTTTTCCTTTTTCTCGTCTGTATCATATGTAGAAAGTGCTTTGTGCCTGTTTCGATGTCGTGACCGTGGAATCTCCTCGCCATTTTCTCCCACACGAGTTGTGCCGTCACCATCTCTGTTCCCTGACCTGGATCCTCCTCCTCTATGTCGTGACTTTCTTTCTCCTTTACTAGCAGATGGAGGTTGCCCGTTGCCTTCTTTACCTTGTCTTTCGGCAGAATGGCGGTGTGTGCGGTGTCGTCGATGCTCTCTCTCTGCCCCCTCTTCTGGAGAAGCCCTTCGATGGTGTCTTTTTCCTCTTTCCTGACTCCGGTTTCGCTCTCCTCTTCCACCTTCTTTCCCACCTTCCCCTTCTTTGCTGTGACTTCTGTGCTGTCGATGACGCTCTTCTCTCTCATTACTTCCAGAATCGCCATTGTGATTTCCATTTTCTCGACCACCGCCATTAGTTTCAGTAGTTCCCCTGTCTCTATGCCGATGTTTTCGTGGTACTTGTTCTGCAATCATCTCAGTACCAGGATCTGTTTCATTTGGAGGTAGTGGGTCTGGGCTGCCATCTTTTGTCTCTGTGGAATCCTGGGACTCGACCAACAATGGCCGATCCATATGACTCTTCATATCAGGCTTAAGGCGTAGCGTGGTTGCATACCTCAGTCGATCCTCAGGTTCCAATTCACTATAGAGGGCTTCACAACTGGCACGGAAGTTATGCATCCGGATTTGGGTGGTCCGTTGCTCCCAGACTGACCGACATTTGGTTGAGTTCTGCTGTTTACTAAAGGGAGGAAAAGAAGTTATGCACCGAAATACTGGAAATGCATTCTGTTATTGAAAAAGGAGGATTGGGTGAGGATGAATGCAAAACAAGTGCAGCAAAAAAAGGAGGAAGATAGAAAATGTTGAAGAATTGTGATGATAATTGCATTATAAATAATTAATGATGATAAAAATGTGAGTGGCAGCGGAGAATGAATGCAGGATGACCATATCATGGATTGAAACAGGGAGTAGAAAAAAAAAATGGTCATTTGTGTGGACAAGATCTGTGAAGTAGGCAAAAGGGGATGGAGAGAAGAGTAGAGTAGTGATCTCCTACTATATCCCTCACTACAGGACATACGGACACAGAAAACAACCAGCCCAAGAAACACAAATCAAACAGATCACAGTCTATGGGACCAAAGCAGTACATACAACAAAGAAGGCTTGGAAAAGTTCAGAACTGACTGGCACAGACACACAAAACATCCAATATTTTCTTTAGATCAGAGTAACTATTTTCTTGCAGCAACTAGGTCCATATTTCATGGGAGGAGATAGGTTGCAATTAATCCCTGGACCTATTGGCCTGGAAACATTCATATTTTCACTGTCGTTATAATTTAAAACTTTTTCAACTCTTCAACTCACTAATTTATGGCCATAAAATTTCAGAAATTAATATCTAAATTCCCACCCACTGAACATTCTTTGAAAGTTTGAAGTTTTATACTATAGCTACTGTGCCACAGTTAAAATCAGTTTAGAGCACTCCATCATTTCACTGGCTAATCCTTTGCCGCAGATTTCCCCCCAGCCTTGAGCAGGTTAATTCTGTATGATATCTTTATAGCAGCCTGAGTTTCTCATTTCTCCTACATGATTTCCAAAAATGCTGTCTGCCTTCGGCCACCACTAGGGGGAGCTTGTAAGCTGGCTGCATACTTTCGATATATTGAATTCAATGGTAAAACAGTCTGCAGTGAGCACCCCTTTGTGGTGACTGCAAGCAAATATAATTTTGTCTTTTAACTAAATCATAACAGAGGATTCCGAGTTCCTTATCATAAAAATGGAGCTCCCATCACATGTATTCATATATAATACATTACAAACTTAAAGGTTTTTTTTAGTTTGCAGTGCTGATGTCACTTTGACTAAGATCAGCAGCTCTACCTGAGTTGACAGCACTAGCGGCTCAGAGCCGTTGAGTTCACTGATTGGTTACAACATGACACCAGCACTGAACACAATAACAGACACCATGAGCAACGGCGAAACTTCAGCCCTGGCCCCGGGGAGGGTAGATTAAGCTCATTTTTTGTAAACAAACTGTAGTCGGGGGACAGGGATTTTCCAAAGCTGGAAAACCCCCTTAATCAATTCAGAATATTGGATTTCAAATGATTAAGCGATAGAATGTGAACGCTCACTGTCTAGGATTGTACATAGTCATGCCTAATACAGGCAGGTGCTACTCTTTAAGTACACGAAAAGGAACTCATGATGAAAACCTTATATTCCTAAAGCATGAGTATTTTTTTTACATTGTTTTCTCGCCCTGCTGCCCTACTATTCTGGCGGACTTTAGAAATACTCGAGTATATCATTTTAGGTTATTCACCATGTCAGTAGCCCTTTTTTATTACAGCTTATGGGGTCACAAAACTGCAGGGTACAATGCTTGATATGTTGACCCACAAGCAACCAATAAAGCGCCAGTATTACCTTTTCTGTTACCATACCTATGTGCCTTGGTACTGATTTACTATACTGTGTAGTAACCATCCTGCCATTAAAAATGATCATTTCCGCCCCAACGTTGCCGATAGTAAATTACCTTTCATACTAGCTGATGTTTGCCGAGTCCTATTTGCAAAATTTCATGGGTGAATGTATTAAATTTAATATAGCACACTATGGCAACGTATTCCTAAATACTTACTTGTCATCGGTCCCCAGGCAGTCAAGATTGACAGTGGGCTATGTAACTATAGGAAAAAAAGAAATGACTGCCTGGAAGGGGAGATATTTCTCCTGATAATTAGCTTCTGATAAAAAAAATCTGCTATCATTTCAAATAACCATTTGTCAACGCGCCTGATAAGGGACTGGCGGCCGCAGAAATGAGCTTGGCTATTTTAGGTAGCAGGGGATATATTATTTAAATTCAGTTCAGTCTATTTCATGTGCTTCCAGACCTGGGTCTGAATTAATCTGTATGGAAGAGGGGAAAAAAGTCTCTACAAGAGCTGGTAAGTTCTTTTAATAATCTGGAAATGGCAAGATTGCAAAATATGTTAGTGCTTCTAGAAATGCCTACCAGAAGAGTCCGAGTGCAAAATCTGTAACAGGGCAGGTTCTGGAAGCAAGGAAGATATAAACCAGCACCAAAGAGGAACCCTATGCACAATTTGGCTACGGTCGTCCATGTGACATACCGCAGTAGTAAAAGATATAGGCCAATTTTAAATCTGCATAATCGTCAAGACCAAAATCTGATCGCTGGGGGTCGTAACACTATAGAAGTGGTCAAGCATGTGAAGTACTGGTCCAAAGCTCGACTATTATTATCAGTCTTAAAAATTTAGAATCGATGCTTGATAATTGTTCCAATCAACAAGGGGCTTTGAACCCCTTTCCTTAGAATTAGTGGTGTGCCAACGAGCAGTTAGACACTTAACACCCATCCTGTGGGTAGCTGATATGCATTCTGGGAATACCTAAACATATTTGGTGCTGTAAGAAATCAATCACAAGGGAGAAGTCACAGTTAAGGTGCTAGTCCCCCATCCGGTTTGATTGACATCCCACAGGCTATATACGTCATCACAAGCCACCTCCACCAAGACCTGTCCTGTGCCATTTAGGGTGGTGTACTGGCATAGGCTTCATCTGTACATTACACATACTTGGAATGCTGCTGGACATAGCTCATATTGGTGTACCTTGCCTTTGGGATATTAATTAAGATTGATGCAGGGTCGGCCATCATGACTTTTAAGCGAGTGGCTCCACCTCTGACACTTCTTACAGACGTTGAAATAAAGAGATCATAGTTATGTTTTCTCAGAAGATCATCAATGAGAACCTGCTATTGTCCTAGATGACAGGTTGAGGAATCTTTAGGGACCTACTGACAAGTTCATTTTTTATTGCTCGTTGTGTCCAGTTTTAATAGGAAACTACAAAGCGAGTCTATTTTTCTCGAAAGACTTTAATTTGGACAATTTTTGGTCTGCAAATTGTTTTTAACGAACTGCACTGTTTATATATGGTCTTCACATAGGGCTCATGTGCTCTCTGCTGGTCACCCACTGAGTGATGAGTGGCTCTAGCAACGTGCCATTCTCACACTGAGCTCAGAGTTCAGGGGATTCGTACTCTGCAGGAGATGGCAAGAACAGGGAAATTTGCATAGTGATGAGATCTATTTTTGAGATCTTGGCTTCTTTAACAAGGACAGTGTAATTAGCTGCTCAGAGGCACCTCCGAGGCACAACTAGTACGGGAGCTACAGTTTGTGAAGGCAGCCTGCAGGGTCATTGTGCAGTATGAAAATTCATCAAGTGTTATCACCTGTATGACAAACCAAAAACACAACATAGAAACTTTCTGTAGCTTAAGAAAAAAAACACTCAAGAAGGCAACCCCGTTCTTTATGTCCCATGTCAATTGACTTGATAAAAGGGTCCCCCAGCTCAAGACTACTGTCTTGGCTCGGTTTGGAGATTCAATCCAGTGACCTGTTCTTTAGTGGTTGATTCTTTTGTCTGTTGAGCTATTGCTCTTTTCCTTCCCTGTCCACATGCTGATTGTTACTATTGTCTTTATTCTCCCTTCTTGATTTGTTTCTTTCCAGGTGTTTTCCATTTTCCCATTTTGGTTTACCCTGTCATATTCTGGGTGGGACTTTATATATTATCCGTTCACTGCACTTCCTTACTAGCTACACTTCAAGGTGGATTTGTGCTAAGAAGTCCCAGCCCTTTAGTGAAGGGATCTACCCTGTAAGACTTACACCACTTATATTCTCCTAGCTGTGTGTGTTTGTCTACCTTCCCACCACGTTTTCTTTTACCTCTTTTAGGTTTCTGTGAAGTTGTTTTAGTTTAATTTATCTTTTGGTTCTCCTTACTATATCCTCTCTACCCTTTTATGAATGTGCTTTAAGTTTCTCACCCTGGGTCTTCATGTCCATTTGCACACCTGCCTCTCCCCTTGTTGGCAGTGTGTTGCAGCCTCCCCTATGGTTATTCAAGAGGCACGAGAAACCCCTCGATGGCCTTTTAGGCAGTGGGGTCCGAAGTGGTATTTTTAAAGATTGACCAGTAGGGTGTAGGTGCATCTTCTCTTAATAATAAGTCTTCCTTGCGCCCTGTGTGAGTGTGCTATGTGCATAACAACTTCTTTCTATGTGCCAGAGAACCACTTGCACAAATTAGTGCTCATTTTGGTTGACCAGTCCCGTTTGCTTACATGTTCATCCATTCATTCAATTGACCAACTATATTTGGTTGGCCAACTTAAATGCATTGGGATATACAAATGTTGATGTAATGTTTGTTTGTTTTTTGCATCGCTGCTTATTAAACTAATTGGCTTGTGGAGCTTTTTTAGCCAACATCGTGAATTGAGGAGTGGCTTTCTAGAGGTTAGTCTTCTCAATGAAGATGGCAGGTACAATGAGACTTCTCCAAATGACAATCACTTTAAGAAGACAGCTCTTAGGCTACCTTCTCATTTACATCATGCTCTACACCGATAACTACATCCGGGTTTTCCATCAGGTCCTTGAAGAGCTGCATTCCGACTGGAATCCTGAGGGAGCCATTCACTTGAATGAAGTCAAAAGCGTCACTGTGGATACTATATGGCCTCTTTTTCAGAAATGCACAAAAAACTAGTTAACCTTAGTGGTTTTCGGAGGTCTCAGAGAGTCCACAGTGACTCTGTCAGCTTCATTAAAGTGAATGGCTCCATCATGATTTCCATCCAAAAACTGTTTATCAGAAACCCTGACATATTGATTGGTGTCAGAGCACTGTATATGTGGGCACTAAGCTTTTCCCAGTACAGATTTCAACAGATTTTCCTTTCCTCTAAAATATAAAAAAATTTCCAAAAGTTTAGTCACTCTTTAAGGTGCATTTACACTGCAGCCAAAAACTGGAAAATAAGTTATTATCAGTGTATCTAAACAAGCAAATTTATTAATTTATTACCGATGTGTGGCGCCCCTGAGGGTCCAGTCGCCACAAAAGTACTGCACCTCAGCCAGAGGTGTGGTACCCCACTCACGGGTAAGGAGGGGGCACTACCCAGGACCCACACACTAACACCCAACACTAGACCTCTTTAGGCCAGGGAGGAACTAGGTAGAGGGTGTGGTTGGAGGAAGTAAATAAGGGTAGAACAGAGAAAGTTGACAGTTGATAGTGGAGAGTTGTCATGGTAACTAGAGTCAGTTGGAGGAGAAGTCAGGAAGGGAAGATAGTTGGTGGAAGGAACTGAAGGAGTGAGGAGCTTGTCCCAGGACTGGAGAGAAAAGTGGAGTGAAGAATGAGTCTTAGGGGCCAGGGAAGTGAAAAATCCACCAGTGGCGCCCGAATCCACGCCGACCGTGGACGGGTGGAAGGACCAGGTCGCAGTTGGGAACCGGCCCCAGACTAGTGGAGAGACTGAAGAACTCAGCTAGCAAACCGGAGGCTGAAGTATCTGTATCAACACACATTCGCTTGAAAGGCAGCCATATAGGGTCAAGGGGACCAGGAGATCGTCACCCGACAGGATCTGAGGCTGCTGGCTTGGGACACTGTGTGTGAGGCGCAGGGCAGGAGAGGCATGAGCCAGCGCAGTGAGACGACCAGAGAAGAAACATAAGAAGGGGGATCTGGAAAAGTGTACCCCAAATTACCTGAGAGATGGCTGGATCACCAACCCCGAGGACACAGCACCCCGGCTGGGGATTGTGACTTGGAAGGCCGTGAGTAAAACTGTGAAGACTGCACCCCACTGTGTCCTCAGATTTATTTACTGCATCATCTGCCCCGCACTACAATCATTACCATCATCTACTATTTTATTTCTGCCCTGGGGCCTACCTCTACCCGTGGAGAGCTGTAACATCGTTGCTGCATCACCAACCGCCCCAGTGGATCTGAATCGCAGCGTCGGTCATCTTCTTATTGCCAAACACCACAGGTGGCATCACGACTTAATCCCCTATAAACTTTCTCATCTTTATTCCCCAAATTCATCTTTATTTCATTGCACGCCCAGGGCCATGAACCGGGTCATTGTTGCCTTGACTTCCCCTGAAGAACTGACCGGCCCGGACTGAATACCCAAGGCCCTAGCGGGCGTTGCATATGCATGAGCAAAATGTTCGTTTGTTGGTTGAAATGATTGTTAAGCTTACCTAGGGGGAGACTGTAACCCCCAAAATGCAAATTAACTCCTTTACGACCTTGCTATTGGGGGTTTTGTGCCCCCCCGACTCCCCCGCAACTATGATTGCTGTGATTGATGTTCAATTCTGAACAGCCAATTACAGCAATTTCAGTGTTTCAAGCAATTAAATTGCCTGAAACACTGAGGTCCTGCTATGATCGATGCTATAACAACAGGAACAGCAGTGTCACCAGCCCCAGCACTGATTGGAGTGATCCAATGAGGACGTGTTATTGCACCAATCAGTGAGTAGAGATGCAGTCCAAATGCTCAGTGACCGCTCTGCTCTGCCTCATTCCAGCTTGGAGATATTGCAGAGCGGTCACTTTGTCCTTCCCCTACTGATCTGCTAGACTTTGTGGTGCCACAGCTTTTTTGAAGCCTGTGCCATCATTTCTTGCTATGCTGCTGCTACTAGAAGAAAGATGTTCCTGATCCGTTTTTAACCTGTTCCTGTCCCAATTTTCCTAATCCACCCCAATCCTCTTCTCCCCCTTTTCCCCTCTCCCTAACACCTTCCCCACTTCCCCTCTGCCGCCGAGCACTGATCACTACTTGATCGCTTGTTTTTAGCAGTTTTTTTTCCTTTGCACCACCTCCATACATGTGTCCTGCAGCCTGATCAGCGTCCGTGCTCACTTTTGGCCAGGATTTTTTTTTTCCCTGTCTATTTTATCTCCCTTCCCCCTTTGCACCACCTCCATGCGTGCGTCCTGCACCCGCTAAGCCGCTGATCAATGAGCAGATCAATGAGCATATCACTGATCAACATTTTTTAGCCCTCCTCTTACCACTATAGAACTTGTCACTTACTTTGAGCAGACAAATCCCCAAGAAAATCATTTCTGCATGGAAATTTGGGTGGGCGCATTACCTCCCATACGGTTTGATAAATACTGGAACTGAAAATCCAGTTTTCTCTGCAGGACATAGGCTTTTGCAGAGGTTTTACAAGACTTTTTGGAATTCCAAAAGTTAGCTATAAGACATCCTTACATGCCATCATTAGCATTTTTTAGATTTGTTTCAATAGCTTTGGATATGGCACAGGTCTGTATTGTTTGTCTCCACCTATGCCACCCCATCATTTGTAAAACTACAACTAGTAGCTTGCCCTAATAGCAAAGGAAGAGAACATAGGGCTATTTTAAAGCTTAAGAAGGCATAAGGGAAACTGTCAGCAAGTTTTTGCTGTGTAATGTTGGGTCTGTGACAAAGATTCCAGCGATGTGCTACTTACTAGGTTAAGTGTAGATGTTTCAATAAAATCAGTGATTTATCAGCAGATTACATGACTAGGTGTCTCATGTCTCCTAGGCCTCCTACTCTGTGTAACCCCACCATCACTACTGATTATTAGCTTTGTCAATCAGTGATGTGGGTGAGGTTATATAGGCTCAGCATTTGAGCACTGCTAGAACTTCAGCAGAGAAAACTGTGATTGTATCAAAAAGTCTGCAAGCAGCCCAGTAAGCGATACATCTCTGGAATCAGGGTCTCTGCCTCTATGTCATGCTGCTCTCAAACTACAAAAACTGCTGAAAATTCCCTTTAAAGGGAACCTGTCACCAGTTTTGTCATATATGAACTAAAACTATAACCTTATTCTGCACCAGTGCTTCAAGCCATAAATGCTTTTAAAAACCCCTGACTCCCCCTGTATAACCCCAAAATCCTTTGAAAATTTCCCCCACTGTATGGTAATCTTCTCAATCCGGTCCGATGGGTGTGACTCCTGTACTCTTCATCCCTTCTCCCAGCTGCTGCTAACCATCCTCCTTCTTTGATGTGGATGACGTCTCTTGCATCATCCACATTGCTGGGCGAAATCTTGCGCCGACGCAGAGAAATCGTGGCTCGCGCCTGCGCACTAAGCTTTGCCCTACTGCAGGCAGAGCCAAAAGCACAAGTGCACATGCACCGGCACACATCACGGATCATTGGACTGGATCGGAAAGATTACTATACAGCGTGGGAGAACTTCAAAAGGTTATTGGGTGATATACAGGGGGAATCAGCGGGTTATATAAGCATTTATGGAATGCACCACTGGCGCTGAATAAGGAGATAGCTTTAGTTGATATATGACAAAACTAGTGACAGGTTCCCTTTAATACCAAAATGAGGCCACCGATTGCTATCAAGAACCCAGAATGGCTCACCCTGGTAATAATCATACCCATCTACAGTACATAGACATGTTTTTTGGCGGTGATCACAAGTCACATAACAATATACAGATGAATGACAGATCCAAAGACAGAAAATAAACATTGAACAGTCGTGGGGTATAATTACATGGCGATATTGCCTCGCACAGGAGGAATCAGGAGGCATAAACAGCTAACGTAGTCAAAACTGCAGGAGAATAACTTCAATCCAAAAAATGTAAAGTCGTCTGAAGGTGAAAATTTCTATATGCACTATCCAGCTCGGATGTTGCAGAATTGATCCCATTATCTAATGTTTTTCCTATTTACTTTATAGCGAGACAGGCAATTTGGCACCCCTCAAGGTACGGAGCGCATACCACCTCAGCGTGCCAGGCCTGCGTCCTGCCAGCTACCATTCTCTCTGCATCCCAGGACCGCTTTCTGAGGTGTTTTGCCATTCTTGCCAACAACCTTGGAAACACAAATCTGCACTCGCAATACAATCTCTTCAGCACATATTACAATGACAGGTTTAAGACACTTCGGCTTCTGACGCGTGTGCTACCTTGTATCGCACTTCAGGGTTCTCCGGCTGACAAAATGTCAGCTTTGTAGCTCAAGACAAGCATTTATTTAAACCGGTGTTTAATTATCGTCTCATGCCCCTGGCGGTGGCAGGAAACGCACACAGAGGGCAAAGTAAATGAGCTGACATCAGTTTCCATAGATGATTGCTTTCAAGTTGCAGCAGACATTCAATTTTAATTGGCAGATCCAACTGATTTTGACGGGATGAGTTGACAGCCCGCTAACACTAGCCGGCAGGGGAAACGAGGATGAGATGGATTGGATTGTATCTGCTAGAAGAAGTCCAAGCAGTTGATATGGGCACCTAGTTTCTTTTTTTTTTTTTTTTTTTATCAATTAGTGCTTATTAAAGATTTTCAAAACAATACAGTGCCATCAAACAGTAATAACAGTAACAGTAACAGAGGTTAACCAAAAATGACCAGAAATAAGTAAGGAAAAGAAAAAGAAGTAGGGGAGAGAAGCGGGAGGAGGGGGTAGGAACGGTAAGGGGAATAGGGGGAAGAGGAAAGGAGTATAGGCATTCACAAGGCACTGTCTAGCAGTTCAGTTATAGACAAGGGTTCCTGGCAAACTATGGCAAAATGAGAATATTATGTCAATGATGCTTACTTATTCCCACTCAAGTAAACGGTCAAACAAGGTGGAGCAGGTTAATAGAGGAATGACCACTATGTAACCAGGGGTGCCAAATATTCTGTCTTTTGGTTTTGGCAGTCATGGAGTGAGCCAAGGCGAGTTCATATTGGCAGTGGACATTAAGTTTATCAATTAATTCACTAATATTGGGAGAATTAGTGTCTTTCCATCTTGAGGCGACTAATAACCTGGCAGCTATTAGAATATGTGATGGTGTACCTCGAAGTATGTGTGGAATTTCCTCCAGGCCAATGTGAAGAATGGCATGCCTAGGTGACAGATTCAGCTGGATCCCCAAGACCTGTGCAATTAAAAGGTCCATATCTCTCCACCAGGGCCGAAGAATTGGACACGACCACCAGGCGTGTTCCAGAGTTCCCCTGTGACCGCAACCCCTCCAACATTTGTCCGACCCGGCAGGGTCATAGTGAGCCACCTGAACCGGATATTGATACCATCTAAGGTGTACTTTTTTTAATTATTCGAGATGATTGACGCAGGCAGATACCCGTAACACCTCACCCAGCCCCCCCTCCCAGTCTATCGGGTCAGATAGGAAGTTCAAATCCTGTTCCCACTTGATCATATATGGCAGTTTAACATCTTCTGCTGGGTCGTTTAAGGCTTTATATAATATTGAAATTCCCTTCGGGCCAGAGTCAGGCAACAAGAAATAACCATTAACCCTGTTATTTAAATGTGAGTTGAGAAAAGGCGAGTTTGGGGAATTATGAAGTAGATGACGTATTTGCAAGTATTGATAGAAATATCTTCGGATATTCGGGAAGTTAGAGGCCAAGTGGTCAAAGGGGACAAGGCCAGTGGCACCCAATATCTGCCCTAATGTTACGATTCCAGCATCAACCCAAGGCTGGAGATTAAGAAATGGGATGTGTGTCTCAAGGGCTTTTAGGGATAGGGAATCATGAGATAATATAATCAGGGAAGGGACCAGTGCCCTCCAGTAGTAGAGCACGGTTTTCATGGTTGGTAAGGTAGGGGAATAATCAGTGATTGCAATTGATTCAGCCTCAAGAATTGTGCGGGTAGATCTAGTTTTGGCATAGTAGTTCTCTATTTGGAGCCATCTATGGTCTTTGTCCGCCTGCCACCAATCTCTGAGTCCAGTTAGTATGGCCGCTCTATGGTACAGCAGGAGGTTCGGCATTCCCAGCCCTCCCCGTTTGAACGGATAGTACATCAAGGTCCTAGAGATTCTAGATTTTTTGTGTGACCAAATAAAATTGTATGACATAGTTTGTAATTTCAAAATCAAACGTTTGGGGATTTTTAATGGGATACACCTAAGGAGATACAGTATTTTAGGCAGGATCATCATTTTGAAAACATTAATCCTTGCAATCCAGGACGTCATAACCATGTGAAAATGGTCAAGTTGTGACTTAACCTGTGTGATCAACTTAGAGAAATTCTTCTCGACAATCTGTTCAGAACCCGTCAATATAACTCCCAAGTACGGGATACCCTCTGTCATCCATGTAAATGGAAATTCTGCTTCCATTTTTGACTTGGCCGCGCATGGAACTGCCACCGGAAACAACAAGGACTTCGTGGGATTCAACCTGTAATATGACACATTACTGAATTCCCCGAGTTCCAAGATAATAGCTGTCAAGGATGTCTCCAAGTTGACACAGGACAGGACAACATCATCAGCATATAGGCCAATTCTGTGCTCCATCTGTCCAACCCTGATTCCGGTGATATTAATAGAAGTTCTTATGCGCTCAGCAAGCGGCTCCATGCACAGTGCAAAGATAATAGGAGAGAGTGGGCAACCTTGACGAGTGCCATTCGTGATCTGAAACGAACCAGATAAAAAACCGGATGTCCAGACCCTGGCACAAGGAGTCGTGTACATAGCACAGATTGCTGAGAATATGGGGCCTGACAGTCCAAACTTCTCCAATACCGCCCGAAGGTACCCCCAGTGCACCTTGTCAAAAGCCTTCTCAGCATCAAGTGACAGGAATGCACTGGGCAGGCCAGATAGCTCGGCTATTTTAATCAGATTCAGCATGCGCCGCACCCCATCTTTCGTCTCATGTCCAGCCACAAAACCCACTTGGTCCGGCGAAATTATAGTTGGAATGATAAGCTTTAGTCTGGACGCTATAATTTTAGTGAATATTTTGACATCCGAATTGAGCAGAGCAATGGGTCTAAAGTCACTAGGGCGTGTGAGGGGTTTCCCAGGCTTGGGTATGGTAGATATGGTAGCCTCCAAACCAGGAGCCGTAACAGTACCCGAGTCTCTCCACACCGAGAATAATCTCTGCAAATATGGAGTCAACAGCAGATGAAAGGATTTATAATAATCATTCGTCAACCCGTCTGGACCTGGGGCCTTATGAGATTTAGTTTGTTTAATCGTCGAGTTAATTTCTAAATCAGTGAAGGGAGAATTAAGGTAGTTTAGCTGCTCAGATGTGATACGGGGTAATTTTATAGAGTCTAGATATTTATAGATAGATTGGTGATCCGGTTGGGGGGTAAAAGGGTCATCTTTTAAATTATACAAGCCGGTATAATATTCTGCAAAGGCCTGGACTATGTCCTGAGGGTTTCTGAGGGCCTTCCCATTTCTATCTAAGATATGGTCCACTCTTGATTTAGCTTCCCTCTTGCGTACTCTGCGTGCCAGGAGTGCACCCGCCCTATCACCTGCAGCATATAGATTAGTCTTGAATTTCTTCATGTTATGTGCATATCTAGCCAAGAGATTTTCTCTCAATTTAAACCTAGTTTGATAGATCTCCTCAGAGATGGAAGGCATGGGAGCAGATTTGTTAATAGTGTCTAAATATTGCAGGCGGGAGAGTAATACCTCTCTGCCACTCTCCCTCCTCCGTTTCAGGTAGGAAGCTTGTTGGAGGAGCACACCTCTAATCACTACTTTATGTGCCGACCATAAGGTCTCATCAGAAACCTCTCCATTATCATTTATCTGAAAGTAATGTTCCAACTCCGAGGAGATTCTACCCAACACCTCCCTATTCAGCAGCAATGCGTCGTTTAATCGCCACCTAAAGGCTGTGTTAGCTTGGTGTGCCAAAGTAAGACTCAGAGTGATGGGAGCGTGATCAGACCATGTTATTAAGCCTATAGTTGCGGATCTACATCTGGACAGAGTTGCACTGTCTGTTAGAAAATAATCAATGCGAGAGTATGTGGAATGCCTGGAAGAGTAAAAGGTATAATCCCTCTCAGATGCATGTGAATATCTCCAATAATCATGCAAGTGGAATTCGCCTGTGAGGAGAGTCAAGTCCCCTCTAGGTCGTCTGCTACCAGAAGAGCAATCAAGGTCCACATGCATGGGGAGATTGAAGTCACCACATATTATATTACTACCCTTCACATTCGTAGAGACTTCATGAAGGGTTGTTCTCAGGAATTTATGTTGTCCCTCATTGGGAGCGTAAAGATTTGTCAACGTGTGTAACTCACCATTCAGTAGGCACGTAATAGTTAAGCATCTACCCGTGGGGTCATTATTTTGCGCTATCAATTTAAAAGCGATTGTATTTTTCACCATGGTGCACACACCAGCCTTTTTGGTTGGGCCATTAGCAAATAGAATGTGCGGGAAGAGGGGATGACGAAGCCTGAAATTATCCTCGGCCAACAAATGGGTTTCCTGCAAGCAGATAATATCTGCTTTTGACCGCTTCACCTCCCTCCACATCATAGATCTCTTCTCAGTGGAGTTTAAAGCCCTGACATTCAAAGAAAGAATTTGTAAACTCATGGTACCATTATACTAAAGTCTATACTGCCAGTATTATCCAGTGACCCCACCAATGGTGTGCCGAAACTTACATACAAATAACTGCCAGTTCCATAATAGCAATCAAAAATCAATATAGACAGAGAATGCCCGGGGATTTGGAGAGAAAAAACCTGGAGGGAAGAAAGGGGAAGGGCAAGTATGTAGTCACATCGGGGGGAGACTCTTAATGTATGCTGAACAGAGTAAAAAGAACCAAAAAATAAAAAGGAGTAAAAACAAAGGAAAAGAAAAAGAAAAAAACAAAAAAAACAAAACATAGGTAATCCTTGTAGGAACGTCGGGAACAGTCCAGACAATCCGCAGAACAAAATCTGCGTGGAGGGGTGGAAGAGAGAGGTTCACAATCCAAAGGCCCACTAAGGGGTGCAGTAGGAGAGCTCAGCAGTCCAGACACTGTCCATGTGACACTGTCAATCCGTTGACCAGTCCGAGGCTATTTTCCTTCCTGTATCCGCAGGTCTGGGAGCAAAGGCTATTTTCCAGGCCGTAAGCTTCTCCTCTGCCTGTTTGGGTGAGGAGAAGACGACTGTGCGTCCTTCGTATGTGATAATCGAACGCACAGGATTAAACCCCCATCGGTAACGTATGTTGGTGTCCCTCAGAGCTTTACAGACACGGGCATATTCTCTCCTTTTGGCCAGGGTAGCAGCTGACAAATCCGGGAAGACCTGGAGATCCCGGAATTCAGGGGGTAGATCGGGGGGGCTCCTTATCTGCCGCAGGAATGTCTCTTTAGTAGTGTACAGATGAATCCGTGCAAGGATATCTCTAGGAAGAGATGGATCTAGATGCTTGGGCTTGGGTGTTCTATGTACCCTATCCATCAGTAGATCTCTAGAGGAAAGTGAGGGCAGGACAGCCTGCATAAAATTCTGGAGGAAAGCAGCTAAATCTTTATCTGCAACATCTTCAGGGATTCCTCTCACACGTATATTGTTCCTCCTGGATCTGTCCTCTAAGTCGTGCAGTTTATCAAACGCCCCTTCTAACTTGCCCTTTATAGCTTGGTTTTCATCCACCAGAGCGTTAATTACAGAGACATATTCGGACATTTTGTTTTCCAAATGATCCGTGCGGGCCCCTAAAGCGTTAATGTCTCCTCTTATCTCCTTCAACATATCCTGCATATCCTCTTTTAATGAGGCGCGTATAGATGTGAGGAATTCCTTCATATCCCCCCTGGTCATAGGTGCGGAGCTGCTATATTGTGCTACTGCTGAGGCCTCACCTCTTTCTGAGTCACGGGAACCACGGGAGGAGTGTGATGATCTGGAGGGAGAAGCCGCCGCCATTTTCCCTGCAGCATGTGCGGTCTGTGACCGCGGGAAGAAATCTGGCAGGCGAGGAGGAGAGGCCTTCTTTTGAGATCTACCTCGGGTCATCATGTGCCCAGTCGTGCTACGATGCCAGCAGTAAGCGCCTCAGCGGTCAGGAGAGTCAGTGAAAGCCGGTATGAGCCGCGTTATGTCTGGTGGTGCCGGAGCTCGTCACCTCATTTTAGGTCCAGCATAACAAGGTTAGGTGTGGGACAAGCCCAGAACAGTGCACCCGAGAGTACAACCCAGTGATGATGTTGCAAAAGCAGGAACACAGTCAGGGCTGTGATATTAGTAGAGAGGAGAAACATGCAAAAAAGACACTGTCTCTGATAAATGTCTTATTGTTCTACTGTGTGCTGTTACTGGAGAAAGGATGGGATTCTAAAGAAGTAGTTTATCTTCTTTTATGGAGGAGGGTGACAGTAGCACACACTCAGCTGTGCCTGCTCAGAGAAGAAAGATCTGTCCCAGCCCCCACACTGTGAGAACAGGTCTATTGTTGCAAGCGTGTGCAGGTAGTAATCACCACTCTGCTCAGGGGGAATCTCCTTAATCTGGCTGTGAGCAGGAAAGGATTAGGGAAACTTCTGGGAGATGATAAAAGCGCTGGCCTTTCTGCTGTTAGGTATTTGGGAAGCAAGGAGTGCAGGGAGCAAATCACAGGCCCTCGCTCTCAGGTGAAGCACAGGCCTGTCACACTCACCAGGCCTCCAGGCTCAGGTTCCAGAGATCCCTTCACAGTCTGTAAAATCTATTTTCTTGTGGTCCACCAGGCGCAGCACACTGTCATGGAGGCTTAGACGTTAAGACAAGATGATTTACAGCAACAGTGTGGCCGATGGATGTTGATTTCCAGGCTTGAGGTCAGGAGCCCCTGGAAGAAGCTTCCTCTCTTGATGGTGCCTAGGCCACACCCCCGGCACCTAGTTTCTAATGGCTGATATTTGATAATATTGTGTACTTAAACTAAGGCGAAAAAGGGCCAAAAAGTCAATCTGTCCTATCCAGAAAAGGAGAGGCGGGCAAACACGCACCATTGCTGGTGAAGGAAGTGTCCTTGGAGAAGACGATGCCCCATTGTTGGATCCACTCTACATTATGTCCTTCATTGTTATTGGTAGCAATTACCGACTGGGGTTGGACTTCCAAGGAATGGTGTGACGTCTTGGTAAAAATAAAAGCTTGATGCATGACAGGAAGCAGCCCATCAGCCTAATGGAGGACATAGAGGCCATTTATCTTCTGATATTCTGCATAATGCAAACAAATATGGGAATTGATTGTTGGGCGCCAATGTTTCTCCTACCAAAGCTCCTGTAATGTCAACTTAAACCCGGTTATATAATATAAGAGAAGCATGAAGTAGGGGATGAGAGCCTGATTCCAGTGATGTGTCACTTACTAGGCTGTGTGTTGCTGTTCAATAACACCAGTGTTTTATGAGCAGATGATTATCTCTAGAGGACTAGGTGTCTTGCGCCTCCTGGTCCAACCACGCCCCACCACTGGATTAGCAGTTACTTTTTAATGTACAGTGTACACAGAAAGCTACCAATCAGTGGTGTGAGCGGAGTTATACACAGCTTAGCATTCCGAGCGCTGCTAGATCTGCACCAGAGAAAACAGGGATTCTATCACAACTGCTGCACCCAGTAAACTAAGCGATCAATTGCTAGAATAAGGGTCTCTGTCCTTACATCATGCTGCCGTTAGACTACATAGAAAAAACCTGTACCACCCATTGTACATAGAGTCAATAAATACCCTCAGTGATTACCACCTCTGTCGCTTAGGACACGCTGCTGCAAAAGATGGTGAAGAGCGTGCTGCCAACTATGACCACCACTTGGCTGCTGCTGAAGATGGTGCGGCTACCTGTCAGGTGACGGGCTGCGTTAACGCTATAGCATAATGCGATATGCTATACCGCTAGCACTGATGAATCATCAGCTCTAGCAGTGACGAAACCTCAGACGCTGCAGCCCGCGTCCAAGGCTCCGTCACTGAATGACGGCACATCGCAATCGCGTGCCGCTTTACGGCATGCGTCGCAATGGGCCACATAATGGGGGTCAATGGTGGCGTTAATGGACTGCCATAACGCAGTGTGACCCCGGCCTAAGGGCCCCTTTTAGCAAGACCAGAGCTGCATGGTTCAGTGAGACAACCTATGTCTATTTTCAGAGGTTCCATTTGCATTGTGCTTTCCATTATTAACGGAACTAGATCTGGTACGCGATAAACCTGCGCTATTATTGGCTAATAATGGGTTCCAATGGGATCCACCGTGGTGTCCATCATATTGGCAGTCCATGTTGGACCCTTTATTACAGGTGTGAATGACAAATTTAAAAAAAAATTGTAAAAAATGAGAATAAATGTCTATTGAAACCAAAAGATTGTGTTTGATAAATAAGTGGCAGAAAAGGGTGCTTAATATAAATTTACAATGGTATATATGCAGGAACTGTGCATATACTCTGTAAAATATATGAAATAAAAACGGAACATATTTTTAGATTTTTATCATTTTCACTTCTGTCTATCCGGGAAAACAATAGTTCTTTTATGCCTATCAGGGCAAATGAAAGCCACGTGCCCCACACTCCTGCGCCAGGGTCAACGGCCGATTCCATAGGGGCCGTTGCCCTTGTTCTTTTGACGTAATGGAGGAAAAGTATTTATGTCAAGTTATCTGCCCCTAAGGTGATAAAAGAACATTGGGATTGTGAGCACATAAAGCAGGACTGACAGCGGCACAGACCCCGGGCGCCATTAGACAGCAGAGCCCTGACAGACAGCGTACAATGAGACTGACAAGCAAGCCAGAGGAGCAAGACAAGTTGAAGGAGACAGACACACATGCACCGGTCATTGATAGACACAGCGAGATCTCTCCGGCTATGCATCGTGAACCCAGAACAGAAATAAAAGCAGCTGTTGACTCCCCACAAAAAACATGTTTATATGCAGAGACTTTTCTATCAACCGAGATGGGTTTCATCATTTAAATGAAAGCGGGAGAAAAAAAAAGACATTACCCCAGATGGGGCATGTGATGAGATGTGGACTGGCAACACTTAATATTCATAGGGGATTACTACAGAATCATGACACTAAAGGGTTTGACGTGATATAATGGAATGTAAAATGTTTGTCTCAGGCAGCACAGGGTTAATCTTTGTGGATATTTTGTGCATAAAACCCCAATGTCAAATTAGTTAATCATTTAGAATCAGAATCTATTATTGCTCACAGCAAAACCTGGGTACGCAGTGTTCCTCAATCTGGAGGTCCTCTCCTGTCCTGCATGGCATGGAGAGTGCACTGATATCAATGGGACCACTGTAATACTCCATAACACCTGCGGAAGCACTGCAGGGAAATTATACACTTGCCGCCAAGATTCCCCACTGATTACAGCTGATTTCTGAGGATCCCAGTATTGGGAATTTTGTGTTGTCTGTCTTCTAATAAAAAGGGAGAAGGCATTTATTCCCTTTCAGACAAGTGACGTACATCACACCCCTACATCACACTCCTGAGATGGTTTTATGGAGCGGGCTCAGGAGCTGTGTCTGCAACATACTTGTCAGGTGCGTTATGCTTTGATCGCTGCTGTTAAACCCCCTCATTTATTGCAATATATAGAACAAGTGATCAGATGATCGCTGATTCAAGTCCCATATGGAGACAAAAAAATTAGGAAAACTATATAAATAAAATGACATAAAAATCTATATTCTCCCTTTTTTCACCTATTAAAAATAGATATAAAGAAATAAAATAAAAAAATAAGTTTTCAGCATCGTTATGTCCATTAAAGTCCTATCTAAATTATAACATTATTTAACCCATACGTTAAAAGACAAAAAGCAAAAAAAATTAACAAAGCCACAACAGCTGTTATTTTTTAATGTTAAGGCACCAAAAATGCAATACAAAGTGATCCAAATATTGCATGTACCCCAAAATGGTATCCAAAAAACTCTGTAAAAACAAAACCCAAAAAACCAAGGTGGAATTGCATTTTTGGCCATTTTACAATACTTGGAATTTTATTTTTTTTCTCCTTATTTTCCAGTAAATAATATGGTAAAATAAATGGTGCCATTCACAACTATAAGTTTATTCACAAAAAACATGTGGATTTAAAAAAAAAAAAAGAAGTTTTGACTTTTGATTAAAAAAAAGGGGTAAAGAAAAGCATAGTTTAAAATCTAAAATTGTCCACAGTGGAAAAGGTCTAGAGTCTACGGGGACCACGTGAGTTACTACAGTAAGACCCTTCATATCTGCCCCTTGATTGAGCCGAACCTGGTGGCCAGGAAGGCTTAGACCGGCGATCTGCTCATGTAAATAGCACATCTGATATATAAAGTTCTGCAGAAGCTGAATTGGATATTAGCAATTTCAGTAAATTATGTAATTAAAAGCCATATTTGCCATCGGTTGCTAGGGGCCTCAGGCCTACATTTTTTAAACTCTATCACTTCATTGCTGTCTGAAGAGGAGACAAGAATTACAGCCATTAATATTAATTACATATAATCATTTTTAATAAATCTGAAGCTTCCCATTTGCCCTACATACCGGTATCTCATTTTTCTCTAGGTTTGGCACATATACACAGTACTGTGTTCCAGTTTTAGGCAGGAGTTGAAGAAATGCTGCAAACTGAAATTTTTTTATCTATTTTTTTTAAATAGATGTTTTAATATTTTAATTTTTACCAATTCACAAACTGCAAAAAACAAAAGAAAACCTAAATCAAATAAATATTTGGTGTCTGGCCTTTGTCATCAAAACAGCATCAATCCTTCTAGGTACACTTGTCACCTGCACACAGTTTTTGAAGGAACTCGGCCAGGAGGTCGTTCCAAACATCATGAAGAACCGATCCCAGATCCATCATGTAATACCATCAGAGAGGCGTCTGATTGACTCTAAATTTATTCTGCAGCACGACCCCAAATATCCAGCTAATGTCATTAACAGCGAAAAGTCCTGAAAGTGATGATCTGGCCCCCACAGATCTCTGATCTTACATCATCCAGTCTGTCTGGGGGTCACATGAAGACAAAGAAGGATCCACACAAGACTCATACACAGATCTGGGGCTGGTTCTCCATGATTATTTCATAAACTGTGTGTAAGTACAACTGAACCTAGAAGAACCTATGAAGGTAAAAGGTGGTCACACCAAATATTAATGAGATTTATATTACTCCTTTGCTCATTCACTTTGCATTTTGCTATTATATATACATATATCAGATGATCAAGTCCTCTAGGGAGAGTAAAGAAAAGCATAAAGGGAAAATATATATATATATATTTTTTAAATAAAATAAAAACTTAATCTCCCCCTTCCTTTTATTCCCCTATTAAAAGTAAAGAAATTTACAAAAATAGACATATTCAGTATCATTGAACTGTAAAGTGCTGCGGAATATGTTGGTCCTATAGAAATAAAAAATAATATTATTATTAAGTCTCATCTGTCAGAGTATTAAAAAAAAAAAAAAAAAAAATTGAATGCCAGAATTGCCATTTTTTTGGTCAACACACTTATATACACATTATTGTTTTGTTGTACTATGAAATTTTAGATGAAAAAGTTTAAAACAAAATAAAATTGTGTAAATTTTCATTTTTCATAATTTTTCCCCTTTACCATTGCAGTTTCTTCATTATTCAGGAAACATCCTTTACAATAGAATAGACTGTTGTAATACTCCTTTCATCATAACATATATTAGGGGACATTTATGCCAGTAAATGGCTGCTACATTCATGAAAAAAAGGCTTGGGTATAGATACACAATAGAGCCAGATAGAAAACAAGAGTATGCAAGGGATTAAACCATCGATATAATCCCCTTCCCTAAATAAGGACCTTTTGGCGATCAGTGGTGGTGATCACTAGAGAAAGCTGCAGGCAGCTGCTTGTTTGTTCAACAGTGGCCACTACAGGACAAATGTGGTATTACAATGTGACAATCTAAATGAATTGGTGACCATATTATACCTGGCCAAGCTAAGTCCTCCTGAGCTGGAGCTGCAGAAGTTTTTATAAAGGAGGTCCCAAACAACAACAACAACGTTGATCATGTTCCCTAACAGGACATATAAACAGAGGTAGTCATGGTTGGATAACCCTTTTGAACTTTTGGATGTAAACAATGAAGGTTCATATCAACTTCAAAGCAAAGATCTTGAAAATGGAGATGAAATGAAAGTGAAATTATAGTGCAAAACTGCAGAACATTTAATTATACATTATGCATCATTACTTAAAGGGATTACCCGGTATTTCCAAACTGATGACTTATCCTTAGAATAGATTAGTGGGGTCTGCACTTCTACAGATCAGCTGTTTAAGGTGGCTATGTGTCATCCTTGCTGCTTACCAAGGACAGCGCCTTAGGTTTAGTAGTGGCTGTGCCTGGTATTACAACTCAGTCCCATTTAATTGAATAGGACTGAGCTGAGGTAGTAGGCACAGTGCTACGGACTTTAATTAGCTCAGCTGGTAAAAAGTGAAAAAGACAAGTAGATCTTTTGAAAAAAATTCATGAGGGTACCAAAAGTTGGAACCCCACTGATCTAATACTCATGGTTTAGTTGGGATCACACATGTGAGAAACTTGGACAAGTCTAAAATGTTAATACCCGGCACTGCCGCCTGCACTCGGGAGCAGAGCGTGCGGCTGCATGTATTGCTATGCAGCCGCATGCTCCGGTCCCGAGTGCCGGCGGTAGTGCCGGGTATTAAGATGAGAGACTCATCTGAGTTTCTGGCATGTGTGATCCCGGCCTTTATCTGAGGAAGATATTAAGAGTTTTGAAGTACCAAATAAACCCTTTGATTGTGTGGCCCTACAGACAAACATAACACCAGACATAAAGACATACAAAAACCTGTCTAATGGAAAAATCTCAAGAAAACAGGCATAATAACATTCATATAAAATTCATATAAAATAAGTAAGAAATCTGAGCAATTAATCTGCTAAGTTAGGGGGCGAAAAGGGAGATACTGGAGGAAAAGCATTATCTGTAGTGGAAACATTAATGAGGTGGTGATAAAGATGAGAGAAAAGGAACAAAAGAAGGAGAAATGGACGGAAACTAAATTGCAGAGGTGTCAGCTATGCAGAAACTTTATAGAGAAGCAATGAAGCGCCATCTTGGTTCTCAGCCCGGCGTACAACCACTGATGCCCTTAAGGAGGATGGATGTTTAAAGAAGGGGAAGAAGTATATATATATATATGCTCAGTATATATATATATATATATGGTTGTTATATATATCGATATATCAGAAGTCCACACAGTGAATATCATAACATAGGGCAACTCACGGTGAATTAACGTTGGAGACAGACGGGCTGCGAGATATTGCACCTTGAGTTTGCTTTACAAAACTGCACATGCAAGAAAAGAAAGTGAGAAACAAAATATATCAAACCAGAGCAGACATGTGGACAGCGGGAAGGTACCAACGTGTTACTCCAGGCGGGAACAGTCAAATCATGTAGGGATATTGCAAATAGGAAGGAGTACAACGTTGGTTCTCTCCTGCTTCATGACGAGAAAAAACTACAAAAAAATAATCAAATGATATCATTAAATAAACAGAATTCAGGAGGGAGAAAACAGAAGGTGAACGGATGGAAAGATGGTGTAAGAAGAAGGAGAAGACAGATCAGGGAAAGTGTGGAGGAAACATGGTGAATGGGGTCAACTCTGGAGGAGGAATGGCCAGAGAGAAACAGAGGAACCATGTGGAAGAAGGCAGAACGGGAAGACAGAGGAAGACTGTCCTGGTCCTGAATCCTGCTGGAAATAAGGACTACACTGCATGATTCAGTAGTGTCTGTGCCACATCTGTGTCATAATTATCTATCATAGAGCTATCTCATATCTATCTCCTATCTAGCTATATCACATCTATGTATCTATTTCATATCCATCATATCTACCAATCATATCTATCTATGTATGTATCCATTTCATATCTATCTATCTATCTATCTATTTGATATCTATCTATCTATCCAAAGTGTTTGCACCCTTGAAATTGTTCTAGAAAATGAAATATTTCTCCTAGAAAATTATTGCAGTTACACGTGTTTTGTTATACACATGTTTATTTCCTTTGTGTGTATTGGAACAACATAAAAAACACAAAGGAAAAAAAGGCAATTTGGACATAATTTCACACAAACCCCCCAAAATTGGCTGGACAAAATTGTTGCCACTCTCAACTTGATATTTGGTTGCACATCTTTTAGAATAATTAACTGCAATCAATTCCTATAACCATCAACAAGGTTTTTACATCTCTCAACTGGAATTTTGGACCACTCTTCTTTTGCAAACTGTTCAAGGTCTCTCATATTTCAAGGGCGCCTTCCCCCCAACAGCAATTTTAAGATCTCTGCAAAGGTGTTCAATGGGATTTAGAGTCTGACTCATTGCTGGCCACTTCTGAACTCTCCAGCGCTTTGTTTCCATCCGTTTCTGGGTGCTCCTTGGAATTATATTTGGGGTCATTGCCCTGCTGGAAGATACATGACCTAGGATGCAAACCCAGCTTTCTGACACTGGGCACTACATTGCAACACAAAATCCTTTGGTAATCTTGAGATTTCCGGATCCTAGGCACACAGTGCCAGGTGCAGCAAAACTACCCTAATACATCTTTGATCCTCCGCCATATTTGACTTTAGGTACTGTATTCTTTTCTTTGTAAGCCTCATTCCATTTTCGGTAAACAGTAGGATGATGTGCTTTACCAAAAAATTCTATCTTACTGTCATCTATCCATAAGACGCTTTCCCAGAAGGATTTTGGCTTACTCACGTGCACTTTGGCAAACTGCTGGTAGCTTTTTTATGTCTCTGTGTCAGCAGAGGGGTCCTCCTGGGTCTCCTGCCTTGGTGTTTCATTTCATTCAACGGTTACCGGACAGTTTGCGCTGACACTGATGCACCCTGAGCCTACTGGACAGCTTGAATTTTTTTGAAACTTGATTGGGGCTGCTTATACACCATCCAGATGATCCTGTGTTGTAACTTTTCATCAATTTTTCTCTGCCATCCACATGCAGGGAGATTAGCTACAGTGCCATGGGTTGTAAACTTCTTGGTTATGTCGCGCACCATGGACAAAGGAATATCAAGATCTCTGAACCTTGATACTGTTCATCAATTTTGGTTCTCAATTTTCAGTTCTCTTCTCCTCTTTCTGCTCTCCATGCTTAGTGTAGCACACACAGACGCACAATATAAAGATTGAGTCAACTTCTCCCCTTTTTATCTGGATTCAGGTGTGATTTTCATATTGCCCGCACCTGTTACTTGCCACAGGTGAGTTTGAAAGAGCATCAAATGCTTGAAACAAACTGGTTTACCCAAATTTTTGGAAAGGTGCCAACAATTTTGTCTGGTCGTTTTGGTGGGTTTGTGTGAAACTGTGCCCAATTTGCCTCTTTTTCTCAGTTTTTTTTGTGTGTTGTTCCTATACACACAAAGGAAAGATACGTGTATAACAAAACATGTGTAAATGCAATAAATTTCTGGGAGCAATACTTTATTTTCTGGGACAATTTCAAGGGTGAAAACACTTTCGGCAATGCATCTATCTATATCTATCTATCTATCTATCTATCTATCTATCTAATTCTTTGCAGATCTTTACCATGTTAATCTATATTCTACATTTATCCATCACACAGGTTGGGAGGTATGATCAACAACACAATGACCACAGTAGGAAAAAAAAGACAAAAATAATAAACTACCAAAAAGACGTTAAAAAAATAACTAAAGGCAACTCAGACCGAGTGTCAGCTTCTAAGTTGCAGCCTCTATCTATAGCTGTGTTTTGTCTCGATGGGAAGGAGACCATCGGTGTCAGATGATCTCAGGTCATCCTCTGCCATTGTGATGGTTAATTTGGCACGGTGTTGGTAATTTATGCAGATATATTGATTGCTAAGATCATACAGCAGTGAGTCAGTGAGGACTGCCTGTACCTCCAGAGCGGGATATGCCACCGTCGCCAGGCAGTAACTTGTCACCTGATAGCTTGTTAGGTCCTCTGACAGTGAATCAAGGAGCTCTTCATCACTCTGACGTCCACCCCTACATGGTATCTGTGAGCTCAGAACTTCGCTGTCAGTCTGACTCATGGGACGGGCAAATAAACTGAAAAGTCTTATGTTTATCCAATGACCTGCATTACCTTCCAGAAAATCACGTCATTCGAGATCTGTGGGTTTGAACACAACGATCCGGACATGTCTGTACGCTGCACAGGCAATGATCATCTCTGTCTTTATAAATAGTCGTAGGTCTATATCTGCATGAAAGGGTGTAACCTACAGATTGTTGAGGCTTGACCAGTGGGACCCCCAGTGATTCAGAGACTGGGCTCCCGGATCCCAGGAACAGACCACTGCATAGCCCCAATAGAGCAGCAGTGCTCATCATTGACCTCTGCGCCATTCATTGTCTATGGGACTGCTGGAAACAGCCACTTGCTGTACAGTGTCTATGGGGCCGGGAGAGATGACAATGAACAGAGTGGGAGTACGCAAGCATTATCGTGGTGCTAACTAAATAGGAGACACTAGAAACATGTTGTCTTGATCGATAGAGGTCTCAACAGTTATACTCTCAGGGATCAGCAATTTATCACCTATAAGTTGTTCTGATGAGCCAGCCCTTTTAATGTTTTGTCAAAGAATGAACTATTATTGAACTCAGACTTTTATGTTAAATTTATTGTTTTGTTTTGATTTTTCTATGATTTTTTTATTTCACTATTCATGTTACAGAAGAAAAACAGGCCAAATACTCCTACTTCCTGCTCGTCAAATGGACTTTATCAGTAATAGACAATCAGATTCTGTTTGTATAGAAGCATTAGCTGAGCATGCTCCAATCTGGACAATGATCATAGTGCAGAGAGGTAGAGGAGGTGAGCTGTGATATCACCTATTGTAAATGGTGGGTCTTGTATTATCTACTGTATATAGAAGTGCTATCAGTCATTGTAGAGAAGGAGGCAAGCTGTGATATCACCTATTGTGAATGGTGGATCCTGCGTTGTCTACTGTATATAGAGGTGTTATCAGTCGTTGTACAGGAGGAGGTGGGTGGTGAGCTGTGACATCACCTATTGTGAATGGTGGATCTTGTGTTATCTGATCTATATAGAGGTGCTCTCAGTCACTGTACAGGAGAAGGTTAGCTGTGATATCACCTATTGTGAATAGTGGATCCTGTGTTATCTACTGTATATAGAGGTGTTATCAGTCATTGTACAGGAGGAGGTGAGCTGTGACATCACTTATTCTGAATGGTGGATTGAGCAAAAACATGAAATAGGATCATACTTGAATAAAACATCCATATATTTCATTCGTTAAAAACAGGGCTATCCATGTTTGAAAAAAATGCAGCTTGCAGTTATGCCAGAAACGCGTAAGAATCACTCTGCACTTTTTAAATCATGGATATCCCTGTTTTTTACAGTTTTATTCAAGTACCGATCCTTTTTCATGTTTTTGCTCATTGCACATTGCTGGTTGCCTGCATGGATAGAGGTACTTTCTACTGATGCAGCAACTGGCCACCATATTCTTGCACATTTTTCCTATGGACTTTACTGAATGGTGGATTCTATGTTATCTCCTGTATAGAGAGGTGTTATCAGTTATTGTACAGTAGGAGGAGGAGGTGAGCTGTGAAATTGCCTATTGTGAATGGCAAATCCTGCGTTATCTGCGGTATATTGAGGTGTTATCAGTCATTATACAGGAGGTGGGAGAAGGGGAGCTGTGGCATCACCTATTAAGAATGGTGGATTCTGTGTTATCTACTGTAAATAGAGGTGCTATCAGTCATACTACAGGAGGAGGTGAGCTGTGACATCACTTATTGTGAATTCTGGACCCTGTGTTATTTACTGCTTATAGAGGTGTTATCAGTCATTATACATGAAGGGGGAAGTAGTGAGTTGAGACATTGTGGAAAAAAATGGTAAAATCCAGCAACCTAAAAAAACATAAAACATCACATTTATTAGTAGATTAAAACATGAAAAGGAAAAATTTAAAAAACATAACGGTCAACGCAATATGATCGTCATGATTAAGAGCTAGGGTAGCTCAAAACGCGTCAACATTATGTTTTTTTTTAATTTTTCCTCTTCATGTTTTAATTTACTAATAAATGTGAGGTTTTCTGACTTTTGCAGTTGCTGGATTTTCCCATTTTTTTCATGGTTCATTTACTCAGGAAACCAGCCTGAAGTCTCCGGGCACCGCACCCTTATTCTAGGAATTTCTCAACCTAGTGAGCTGATGGTTGCTCCATTGTATTTTTCTGAGTTGTGACATCACCTATTGTGAATGGTGGATCAGGTGTTATCAGTCGTTGCACAGGAAGGGGGAAAAAGTGAGTTGTGACATCACCTACTGTGAATGGTGGATCCTGTGTTATTCACTGTATATAGAGGTGTTATCAATCATTGTACAGAAAGGGGGAGGAGGTGAGCTGTGATCACCTATTGTAAATGGTGGATCCTGTGTTATCTACTGTGTATAGAGGTGTTATCAATCATTGTAGTCCTGTCTGATGATAATGTATATGCTGAACACAACATCAAGTATCAGTCTAGTGAAGATATACTGTGTGTGTGTGTGTGTGTGTGTGTGTGTGTGTGTGTGTGTGTGTGTGTGTGTGAATATTGTGATGTACAAACTAGTGATCTACTGAGAGACAGGTATGTATCGCATAGACAGAGGTCTGCGGCGATCTGAATCAAGGACAGGTTGCTGGGTCTTGTTGTTCCACAAACCTGTATTTTAGTAAAGGGCTATATTTAAGGGTTAACCAGAAAGTGATAGGTGGGAAAGGTTAACCACATACCATCCAGGGGGTGTGCTCCTGTGACCTCAGGAAGGTCCTTTATGTTTTCCTGGTTGCACCACATGGATGATGACCATGTGTGAGACTGGAGCTGGCTGGAGCTCCTGAGAGTCCAGGGAGCACTGAGGGTCGGAACTACTGACAGGACCTATATGAATCCAGGCTGGGAAAACCTGAGCATCCGTTAAGAAGGTAACCCAGAGCCTGGGGAATTGTAACCTGACAAGTGTCAAGTACAGAACTGTATAAACGTAATCACAACTGAAATGGATTGTATGTCAGTGCTGTAATGTTCAATGCCATACCGTGGTTTATGGAGGTGTAATAAACCAGGCACGGACTTAGGTAAATGAGAAACGGCTGCTGTTTGTTTGAATATCGCCGCCAAGGGAGTGTACCCCAACTCGCTTAGGGATCACTACGTCACATGTGGTGGAGAATGTGGCCACTCTTGTAGCCTTGTTGCTTGGGGCAACGGACGAGACCTTCAAACTCGGTTGCTGGGGGCAATGGATGAGGTGCATGTCTTCTGGATAGAGCTCTCGCTAGGCACCAGCGTTGGAAGGCTCGATTTCGGGTGCGACGTAATTCGGATGTATGCGTGGATTTGTGGGAGAAGGGAGCTCCTCTACAGCAGGAGGATGATGGGGTTGAGTACATTACGGCAGTAACACCTCTCAAAATTAACGGTTCAGACGTAGGGGTGACCAGAGGAAGGTATGCGTCTGCCCAACATACTGACCTGACGTCACTCGAAACGTCCCACAGTATGACTGGGAGTGATGAGGAAGCTAAAAATAGGGGAGCTGGCACCCAGTTAGAGAGCAACTTGAGGGTTCATCATATTGTGGGGTTTGACACAGACTCTGGGGGGTGACAGTGACTCTACAAAACAAAGGGAGTAGAGTAAGGAAGGGCCTAACAAGGACGGCAAATCCTCCCATCACCAAAGGTGCAAGGGCCACAAAAAAGTGATCCAAGTGACTCTTGTTGATGATGGGCAGTCCGTTGATGGCGCTATAGGAGAAGAAATCCTGAGAAGTGCTGGTGGAGCAGGAGTCTGTGATGCTCAGGAAGAGCAGATCAATGGTGGATCTACCTCTAGGGAGGCTGGAATCAAAAACAGCGCCCTGGGTGAAGAAGTGGAGAAGGTTGGAGGGAGCAAAAACCTTTGAAGGTGACACTGCTGAGACCCAAAAGAGGGCTAAAGGTGTAACAGCTGAGACTCATGAGAAGGTTGAAGCTGCCATTGCTGAAACCCAGGTGAAAACCGAGGGTGCAGAAGTGGAGGAAGCCATCAAAGAAGTGGGGCCTGAAGCAGATGCCTCCTCGAATGATGGAAACTCAACCAGTCCAGAGGATGGAAGAAGCGAGCTTGGAGGATCAAGGAGATTATACAAGCCCATTTGAAGCAAGAGGAGCTTCAGAGACGGGCTGCTGAGGGCCGAGTGGGTGCGTTGGAACAAGAGGTGTATGAGCTCAGAGGCCGCCTGGCACAAGCCAGGTGATGAATGCGGTAGCCCTGAAGAAGATGGAGAGGCAGGTGTCTGTTCTGGCCAACTGACTCAAAGAGGTGGAAGTCCGGCGAGAGCCGAGGCCAGAGATTGAGCCAGGCAATCATCTCGGGGCAGTGGAGAACAGTGAGACTCCCTTGTTCAAATGCCTTGAACAGGTTCTGGAAAACCTGGGGGAAGAGTGTGCCAGAGAGTTGGTGCATGACGACTTTAAGAAGGCCGTGGAAACCTGTAGGGTTTACTGGTCCTCAGAAGCTAAACAGCTGGTGGTTCTCTCCACATCTGAAATCACTGTGGATCGAGTGGCTATCCTGAGGGACATGCACTTGAGGTGTATTCGCATGAAGCGGTTGATCCGGTGGAAGAATGAAGAAGCTGCTAGGCAGCTGCAGCTTATAAGGAAAGCTCGGAATCTACTGGAAGATGTTGTCCAGGTGCCTAATACTCTGCTAAGAGAAGTCATCAGTACAAGCGCACGACTCATGCTGGAAATGGTAGATAAGTCTGGGGTGACGAGAGTGAGAATTCCCAATAATAATGACGACAAGATACCCAGGGAAGTGGGTATGGTTCCGTTCCTCATGGCCGGGACAGGCGAGAGTCTTGGCAATATGTGGATTCTCCTCATGTATAGGGTGGCTCACCTCAAAGACGTACAGCAGTTAAGGCTGGAAAGACCGAGGATCAAGAGATAGCGTCGCTTCCAAAGATGAAAGCCATCTTTAAAGCATGGCATCCAACGAAGTGGAGGTCCTCCCAGTAATAGATGGGCCACAGAAGAAGCTAGAGACAGGTGGTGCAACGGGTCTCTAGGCGATGGAGGAAAACGCAATATAAGAGCTTTCCGAAGACGTCTTGAGGATAGTGGGCATACTACGTTGAGGAGGAATGATTTCTCTGTTAAACCAATGCTGAGTGTCTTAGACAAGGAACCTAGCAGTATATGCGACAATACCGAGTCGGACCTGACCGTAGATACGGAGGGAAGTGAATCACACTGCTGTATTGACCGCAGGGGGCGGGGAGGTCTAACCATGTCACAACTCGGGATTGTGAGAGGACAGTGATGGATGGTAGCTCTCTAAATAATCAGGTGACGATGAGGGATCAGGTTCCAGGAGCCAATGCTTATAGTAGATGGAATGGGTTCCTGTGATTGGTAGCTCGAGATGAAAGGGACGTCTTTTCTCGGGGTCCAGGACTGTGGTCATGTGTTCATACCCACTGGTTTGAACAGAGGGGGAGGGTATGTGATGTACCAACTAGTGATTTACTGAGAGACAGGTATGTATCACACAGACAGAGGTCTGCGGCGATTTGAATTCAGGACAGGTTGCTGGGTCTTGTTGTCCCCCAAACCTGTATTTTAGAAAAGGGCTGGATTTTTCAGGGTTAACCAGAAAGTGATGGGTGGGAAAGGTTAACCACATACCTCCCAGGGGGTGTGCTCCTGTGATGACAGGAAGGTACTATATGTTTTCCTGGTTGCACCACATGGAAAATGACCATGTGTGAGACTGGAGCTGGCTGGGGCTCCTGAGAGTGCAGGGAGCACTGAGGGTCGGAACTACTGACAGGACCTATATGAATCCAGGCTGGGAAAATCTGAGCATCTGTTAAGCAGGTAACCCAGAGCCTGGGTAATTGTGACCTGATGGGCGTCAGGTATGGAACTGTACGAACGTAACCACAACTAAAACGGACTGTATGTCGGTGCGGTGATGTTCAAATGCACTAACGTGGTTTATGGAGGTGTAATAAACCAGGCATAGACTTATGTAGATAAAAAAGTGCTGCTGTTTGTTTGAATATCGCCGCCAAGGGAGTGTACCCCAACTCGCTTAGGGATCGCTATGCCACTAATATATATATATATATATATATATATATATATATATATATATATACACTCACTGGCCACTTTATTAGGTACACCTGTCCAACTGTGTGTTAAGACTTAATTTCTAATCAGCCAATCACATGGCGGCAACTCAGTGCATTTAGGCATGTAGACATGGTCAAGACAATCTCCTGCAGTTCAAACCGAGCATCAGTATGGGGAAGAAAGGTGATTTGAGTGCCTTTGAACGTGGCATGATTGTTGGTGCCAGAAGGGCTGGTCTGAGAATTTCAGAAACTGCTGATCTACTGGGATTTTCACGCACAACCATCTCTAGGGTTTACAGAGAATGGTCCGAAAAAGAAAAAAAATCCAGTGAGCGGCAGTTCTGTGGCCGGAAATGCCATGTTGATGCCAGAGGTCAGAGGAGAATGGGCAGACTGGTTCGAGCTGATAGAAAGGCAACAGTGACTCAAATTGCCACCCGTTACAACCAAGGTAGGCAGAAGAGCATCTCTGAACGCACAGTGCGTCGAACTTTGAGGCAGATGGGCTACAGCAGCAGAAGACCACACTGGGTACCACTCCTCTCAGCTAAGAACAGGAAACTGAGGCTACAATTTGCACAAGCTCATCGAAATTGGACAGTAGAAGATTGGAAAAACGTTGCCTGGTCTGATGAGTCTCGATTTCTGCTGCGACATTCGGATGGTAGGGTCAGAATTTGGCGTAAACAACATGAAAGCATGGATCCATCCTGCCTTGTATCAACGGTTCAGGCTGGTGGTGGTGGTGTCATGGTGTGGGGAATTTTTTCTGGGCACTCTTTGGGCCCCTTGGTACAAATTGAGCATCGTTGCAACGCCACAGCCTACCTGAGTATTGTTGCTGACCATGTCCATCCCTTTATGACCACAATGTACCCAACATCTGATGGCTACTTTCAGCAGGATAATGCGCCATGTCATAAAGCTCGAATCATCTCAGATTGGTTTCTTGAACATGACAATGAGTTTACTGTACTCAAATGGCCTCCTCAGTCACCAGATCTCAATCCAATAGAGCATCTTTGGGATGTGGTGGAACGGGAGATTCGCATCAGGGATGTGCAGCCGACAAATCTGCGCCAACTGTGTGATGCCATCATGTCAATATGGTCCAAAATCTCTGAGGAATGCTTCCAGCACCTTGTTGAATCTCTGCCACGAAGAATTGAGGCAGTTCTGAAGGCAAAAGGGGGTCCAACCCCTTACTAGCATGGTGTACCTAATAAAGTGGCCAGTGAGTGTATATATATATAGCTCTGGCAAAAATTAAGAGACCACAGTACAGTTTTATAAAAATCAGCTTGTCTACATGTCTGACAGCCATTCCATTCCAGTGTCAGTTGAATTCCAACCAGAGTACACCTCATTCTACTTAATGTGCCTCTGATTAGGTGATCACCTGAACCAAATCTTATTTAACGAAGGAAAGTATAGAAAAAAACCCTGCTGTGGTGTTCACAATCCTCTTGCAATAGGACAAGCTGGATGGCAAAACAAGTGCTAGTAATATCCCAAAAGTAATAGGAATGAAAAAATAACTTTTATCCATGTCAAAGGAGTTGAATAGAAAAGTCTTGAGTGAGGAAAAGAAGGGCTCAATTCTGGCTTTACTAGCAGAGGGATACAGTGAGCGTCATGTTACCTCCATCCTTAAAATTTTCTAAGACGGCAGTCCATTACAACAAGGTCAAGCAGCAGACACTGGGAACAACAAAGCTACAGACCGGCAGAGGGCGAAAACGACTCTCCACTGACCAGGATGACCGTCATCTTATTCAAATGTCACTCAGCAACCGCAGAATGACATCAAGTGACCTACAAAAGGAATGGCAAATGGAAGCTGGGCTGAAGTGCATGGCAAGAACAGTTCGTAACAGGCTCCTAGAGGCAGGGCTCAAGTTATATAAAGGTAGAAAAAAGCCTTTCATCAATGTGATGCAAAGGAGAGCCAGACTGAATTTTGCCAAAGGCCATAATGATTAGACCGAAGAGGACTGGAGTAAGGTAATCTTCTCTAATGAGTCTAATTTTCAGCTTTGCCCAACACCTGGTCATCTAATGGTTAGATGGAGACCTGGAGAAGCGTACAAGCCAAAGTGTCTCGCACCCACTGTGAAATTTGGTGGAGGATCGGTGAAGATTTGGGGATGCTTCAGCAAGGCTGGAATTGGGCAAGTTAATCTTTGCGAAGGACGTATGAATCAAGGCGCATACAAGGTTATCCTGGAAAAACAGTTGATTCCTTCTGCTCAGGCAATGTTCCCCAACTCTGAGGACTGTTTTTTCCAGCAGGGCAATGCGCCACACAGCTAGGTCAATCAATGTGTGGATGAAGGACCACCACATCAAATCCCTGTCATGACCAGCCCAATCTCCAGACCTGAACCCCATTGAAAACCTCTGGAATGTAATCAAGAGGATGATGGATAGTCACATGCCATCAAACAAAAAAGAACTGCTTAAATTTTTATACCAGGAGTGGCATAAGGTCACCCAAATGCAGTGTGAAGACTGGTGAAAAGCATGGCAAGAAGCATGAAAGCTGTGATTAAAAATCATTGCTGTTCCACAAAATATGGATTTCTGAACTCTTCCTGAGTTAAAACATTAGTATTGTTGTTTCTAAATGATTATGAACTTGTTTTCTTAGCATTATTTGAGGTCTGCAAGCACTGCATTTTTTGTTATTTTGACCATTTCTCATTTTCTGAAAATAAATACAAAATTTAGTGCGTGGAAATTTGAAGATGTTGTCAGTAGTTTATACTGTAGAATAAAAGAGCAATTTACATTTTACTCAAAAATATACCAATAAAGAGAAAAATCAGACAAACTAAAAATTTTGCAGTGGTCTCTTAATGTTTGCCAGAACTGTATATATATATATATATATATATATAATATACACACAAACATTTATACACCCATAAGGGCTATATCAAAAATTGGAAAGTAAAATGTTATCAAACTTTTTTTTTATTTAAACAGTTTATCATTTTCTGGTGACACACAACTTTTAAGAACTCTGGAAAGGGAGTGGATTTACTGAAAGGACTCAGAACTATTTGCACTTCTTTTTTTATTATTTTGATGGCTCTTTTTCAGACACCAGCAGTTTTGGACATTTTTAAACATGGAGAGTTTTTGCTCACTTCACATCAGCAGCGCCGCATCATCACCAGTAGTCATATAGGCTGGATTGTGAATGTAGGCAGCCATCTCACTGCATCCATCGTGAGCAAATCCCACGTCCATCTGCTCAGGAATACTCGTTCATCTGACTTACACATCTGTTTTTTCATCTTTTTATGTGCTGGAGGGAAATCTGGCAGATTTTCCCATTGCCTGCCTCTTAGCGTGGTGTGAGCCATCTATTAGGAATAGGTATGTACGTGCGCTCTAGAAGTAATGTCTAGTATTTACCTGGCTCTGTTTGTCAACTTTGAACCCTTGAAAACATGACTTGCAAAAAAGGGGTCCCCAATTGAGACTGTAACCCATAGCAGAAAACTCCTGCAAATAAGTGTGCGTATTTTCCGTCAGTGAGCTGCTCGTGTGTATGACAGACAACACACGGACCAGCTGTAGCCAATGTACGAGTGCAGATGGACAATTTCATTATTCTGTTCCATTTTTGCAGCATAAAGTATATACTCTGTCTGACTAGGATCCTATACATTCACTGTGCATTGCACAAAGAAATGCATGAAGCCTGTATAGATTCCTAGCACGGAGCTGTGAGTCCCTGTTGCAGCCTTACAGGGTCCGTCAGGTGCAGTCCGCGTAGAAAAGGAGAATACCATAATCTTTGGAGGGATTTATGTGGGTGGGAGAAATAACCTTTTTATTGCTCCACGTGAAATCCGAAGCATAAAGAGGAACAGTGCGTGTGCATATGATTATATGGAGCAGTATCAGGCTATGTTCACATGCAGCATTTTTTCTGCAGCTAAAACCTGCTCTCTTCACAGTAAAAAAGTTTATGATGCATTTTTGCTGCTTTTTTCATAGCATTTTTCTTGCTTTTTGGGGTGCAGAGTGCGTTTTTTTTGTCTACAATACATCTTTAATAAAGTTACTTTTAGTAATCAAAACTGCAGCAAAACCTGTTTGCTGTTTTTTGCACTTTCTCATTGCTTTCTATAGGTGAGAAAAAGGCTGCAAAAATGCTGAAAGAACTGACACACTGTAGATTTCAAATAAGTCATGCTCGATTAACATCTCCCCCGACTATCAGCCGGCTGACACCCCAATGCACATTAGACCGGTGGCTGAACCCATCGACTTCAGCAGGTTCCGCCAACATTAGTCTGTGTATGGGGCCTAAGGGTATGTGCACACGTTGCGGATTCGTGTGCGGATTTTTCCACGCGGAATCAGCAGAATCCGCAGGTCAAAATAACCGCGTTTTTCCTGTGGATTTAGTGCAGATTTTGTGCGGATTTGGCTTGCGTTTTTACACCTGCGGATTCCTATAATGGAATGGGTTTAAAAACGCTGCAGAATCCGCACAAAGAATTGACATGCTGCGGAAAATAAACCACTGCATTTCCGTGTGGATGTTTCCGCAGTATGTACACAGCGTTTTTTTTCCCCATAGGATAACATAGTACTGTACATCACTAGCGAATCTGCAGCGGATCCGCAACGTGTGCAGATACCCTTAAGGGGCAAAGTTGTTTGTCTAGACAGGTAGACAGGGCCTAGGCTGGGCATTCCTTCAGAACTGGGAATTGGGCAACTGATAAACAAGAGGGGGCACAATCTAAAGAATCGATCCTTACGCTGTAATTGAAAGATTTGCCGCTGACATAGGACTGACTTCCGCCACCTCCTTGGCTTTTTGCAGCGCCAGTTTCTGATTGGTTGCTTCTTCCATCTCCTCCTCATCCTACAACAGGAAACACTAATTTTGTGATCCAAACACAGTAAGAAATTCACACGTGTAGTTTACAAATAGAAAAAGATGGGCAGGTACACAGCAAAGAGCATCAGTAGTGCAATAAAACCTTGTTATTATAGGTCCTGGGATGCTGTTATTCCTAGTGGAGACTTCCATGTGGCGATGGGTGACTTAGAATCCAGGCAAAGCTTCTGGGAAAAAGTAGGCAAATGAGCTCTCTTCTAAAGGGAAGAAAACTTGCTTTCTAGCGTCACCTATTGGAGGCAGCTATCTACTCTATAATCGTCTAATTCTGTCTGTTTGTAACGGAAATCCAGCGGGGCTGATTGGTCGCGCCGGGAAATCTGCGGCGCAGAGAGCGAGAGATTGATTTTAGAATACCCGATGCGTTAGAATAGGGCCACCATCTAGTCCTATATAATTATATGTCAGACCAGAGTCTTCCAAAAAGAAAAGGCAGCTATTTTATGTTTTTTGCCCCTCATCAGTACTTTTTTCCTCTTGGAGGAGAGCGGTTTTCATGCTTACTTATCTTCAGACTGCTATTAAGGCCGGAGTCACACTACCGTAGAATACAGACAATTGCTAGGCAAGAAAACATCGTATAGCACTCGGACCAGAGTTAATCTATGGGGCAGATCACATCTGCGATTATTTTCTCATGCCAAATCAGCATGTGAGAACAATGGCAGATTGCTGCGATTAAATAGAAAATAATCTTGGCACTCAGTGGCAAGATTATTTTCTATTTCATTGGATGGGCTGGATACCGGACTTGAGCACTGACAGCTGCATAAATCCCGAGTGCCGTGTTATTTATATCAGTATGCTGCGATTGGCACCGACACTCGGCAGAGTCTCGGCCCACTCGCACCCATATAAGTCTATGGGTGTGAGTGACACAACACACATCACTCAGGTATCATCCGAGTGCGGTGCGATATATGCCAACGCCGGCAATGGAGGAGATGGAGAAAATACTGTGCTTCGATTCTCTGTGTACGAGAGGCTTGGAGCACAGACGCATGAAACTTGCCTCCCGCTCGCAGCAGAGCAGGAGCCGAGGGTCATTAGCATATCGCATCTGATGCCATACACTAATATGACCCCGGCCTAATACTAGAAATTTTGCAGGTTGCCCCCTTTCTTCAGCTGTTTTTACAAATACTAGAGAGTCCCTGGAGAGGAAAATGTCCCCATCAGATAAAATAAGGTCTGTTTTAAAGGGTTTCTCCAGCGTTGGTCACTTTCACATTAGGAGGTGAGCAATGGTGATGATGTCCTGTTGACAGGTGCCTGCGGCCCACAGACAACCGGCAGGTATTGGGCAACTTCATCAGAATAGGAGGCACGATATTTGCCAGCTCCATGCGTCCTGGCAGGCAACTGCTGATGGGATGTTATTATGGCCACTAACCACCAGATGCGGCAGTTACCAGCCCTGGAGCAACCCTTTAATGTCCTGTATCCAGAATAGATCTGTTCATCAGGATAGCTACTCTTCGTCCGCTTGCAGGACCTACTATGGACTTAAAGGGGTTTTCTAGTTTAGAAATCCTACTGTCCAATGCTCCGAATTAATATGAAGGGTCTCCCCTTCAAGATCCCTCATTTATTTGCCAGAGTAGAGTAAGGATACGAAGAGCGCCTCTCTCTGGGGGTGGACCGGCACATCTGTACATCACATGGACCACTGACTTCAATGGGGAGCTTGCTCCTTGTGGAGGCACTACAGGAAAAATAATCCCTTGCAACTGGATCCTCTCCCTGATCACAGCTGATCGCTGGGAATATTTTAGTTTATTTTCGATGTGTAGAAGAATAGCAGATCCATATGAATGTAACAACTGCTGCATATGTACAGGAGATGATAAGGTGTGTTCCCGGTCCAATGTTATCACCAATGCAAGGACTAGACGAGCAGCAGAAGACTTGTGCTGTATTGGATCTATTTAGGATATGCTCCAGTCATATCAAGCCACAGTCAGCACAAGCGGAGCGACAAATTATTTATAGTGGATTTTCCCAGCGAGATAATCACATACCTTGGTCAATTCCTGTGCGTTAGCCAGATTGTCAACAGCAATAGCTAAGAATACATTCAAAAGAGTATCTTATACGGACGGGAGTTAAGGACGTCAGGCTATAAATCTGTGCTCTGATCTTATCATATACTAATGGTCCCAGTTTCGACATACAGTAGTTTATTGCCGTAATACTATAGGGATGGACCTTTAAAGTAAAATTCTCACTTGAATAGAATACTACGTTGTGCTCGGTAATTTTTGTCAGTGCTATTGATGGCAGAGCACATGGACGACCAGCGCTCCATTCAACTCCTCCTGGCTGTGGTCCAAAATCACCAGCCCTGGTGATTTCCATAAGGCGGGGATCACACATGCGAGAGACTTGGAGCATGTTAATACCCGGCACTGCCGACGGCACTCAGGAGCGGAGTGTGCGGCTGCATGTATTGCTATGCGGCCGCACGCTCCGATCCGAGTGCTGGCGGCAGTGCCGGGTATTAACATGCGAGACTCGTCCGAGTTTCTCGCATGTGTGATCCCAGCCTAAAGAAAAGGAAAGGCACAGGTGGGGATAAGAACTAAAGTTCTTGATTTGGGATGTGAATTAATTTAGGCGTGATATCTGAATTAAGTTACGGGTCTCGTCTGAATTAGGCTGAAGTCCTGTGGGGAACAATTCGCAGAATCTCATCCATTCTGGTGACTGCTGTAAAGATAACTGAATCAACGGGTGGGGATATGAATTATTTAGGTGCCTGATCTGTGGTCTGAATTCATTTTTGGATCTGGTCTGGGGAGAAAATTAACTTAGGTGCCTGACTTAGGGTCTGAATTCATTTTGAGGACTGGTCTGTGGTTTAAGTCATATTTTAATTTGGGTCTCTTCTGAGGCGAATGGAGTGTGATCTGAATTAATTTAGGGGTTTGGTTTCTGATCTGAATCAATTCAGTGACCTGATTGAATGTAGAGTTTTATCTGAGGTCTGAATACATTTAGGGGACGGAATTAATTTAGGGCTCTGATCCAGAGTGTAAATTGATTTAGGGGTCTGCTCTGGGATCTCAATTAATTTAGAGGTCTCTGGTTCTCAAGGAACCTAGGGGTATAATCTGGTGTCTGAATTTAGAGATCTGCCCTGTGGTCTGAATAAATGTATTCAATTTTTATTCCCATCTTCATAGATAAATAATATTGGACAATGCTTGATAATCCAAGCACTTTTGCCATTTTGCTGCTTATTAAAATTTTCAGCCATTTTTGAGATATTACCGTAACTCTTTTTCTTTTGTTTACAACTCGCTGCCTTGCAGACCGACAACCACCGCTGTCTACATTGTAAGCCCTGTGCTGAAGCTGCCTGGATTAGGAGGCAACAGCATGATCCAGCGATCAAAACAGCGCAACATAAAAGAGCTTGTAAGCACTGTGCATGTTCTGCTGTCTAGCAGCGCTGGTGGTCGGCCTTCAAAGCAACGAGATGCAAATAAAAGAAAAGTGTTAATATCTCAAGAACAGTTGAAAATGTTAATATATGCAGTAAATTGTAAAATGACTTTTATTTACAAGCACTATCCGATAATAGCGATTTATGAATACGGGGATAACCCTTTAATGCACATGTGGCGTCCATGAGGCTCAGTCACCACAGAGGTACTGGACCTTCTCCTGAGGTGTAGTGCCCCACCATCCAGGTAGGGTGGGAACTCCTGACCACGCTCCAACACTCGCATCCCACACAACACAGTAGTTTAGCAAAGCCACATTGTGGCTCCCTGCTTGGAGTGTAGCAGAGTACCTTTGGTGGCTCCCTGCTTGGAACACTAAACGTGCTCGGAGGCGGGTGGAGTTAGAATACATAAAAGAGTGGGAAGGTTTAGGATTTCAGGTCAGTCGGAGGTCAGTCAGTCAGAGAGTCACTCGGAGAGGAGTGAGGAGAGAAGATCCCTGACAGAGGGATGGAGGAAGGAGTGCTGCAGCTGCCTCAGTGATCTGAGCCAGCTGGCACAGGAAAGGAAAGAAGGAGAAAGACATTGAACAGAAACCTGATCTTCCATAAGAAGGAAAGACAAGTACGGAACGTAGGAGTAAAAGGGAACAGAGGATGTGGGTTAGAGGAAGAACCCTGCCTAGAAGTTCTAAGCGCAAGGCCGGGGCCCGGTCCCCGAGGTTGTATGGACACTAATGGTTCTGCAGCAGACACCGGTGGAGTAGTGGGCTGTAAATGCCCTACTCCCATCTAAGACTTGGGGAACAACAGCAACATTGATAGAGAGCCGGGACTCAGGAGTAAGGAGTCCCCGAAGCAGGCTACAGCTGTCTGCCATACAAGTAGAGTTCTTGGGAACATCTGTTAGGAGGCACTCCAGTGTAACTCAGTACTAGCAGTGCTTCACACCTAAAGGCGCTATAAGAGGAGACGTTCAGAAAGGCACATGTTGGCGGAGTGTTGGAAGGGAGCATTCCATCTGGCCTGGAGGTTGATTGAGTCTCTGACCCGGAGGACACAGCACGGAGGCAGGCACCGGTGTGTACCACAGACTGTGAGTAAAGCTTTGGAACTATAAGCCTGGGTGTCCTCCATTCATTCCTACGCCAACACCCCTGGTACCGCTACATCTGGGTACCAGCTTCTACACTGTCTGTGCCTCTCTTTTACCCCTACATCTACACTGCCCTGAGGCCGCAGCTCCACCTGTGGGGAGCTTCACCATCTTGGCTGCAACCCACCACCAACCCCAGAAGATCTGCATGCAGCGCCGGCTTAACATCTCACTTGCCGAACACCACAGGTGGCATCACAAACTATTCATTTAACTACATTCCACCACTATTGAAATCCCCCTGTTTGCTATGGAGCCCCAGGGCCACAGCTTCCGTGAAACTCCCATTGAGGTCAACGGGCCCGGTACCGAGTACCCCGCTAGCCCTGGCGGGCGCTCCACACAATTATAAGAACTTTGAAGCATGAAAGGATACAGTTACCAAACAATGTAAGAATGATGAAATAAACACAGGAGTACATTCCTTTGCTGACGCCTCCTTGTGACTCGATGCCAAAGTACATGACAGTGTTCCAATCCTCTCCTGTCAGGATCTACCATAGGAAACATAGAAAAAGACTATAACATTTGAAATATAGTCACTTTGGCATCATAGCAAAAGTGAAAGCTGTAGTGACGAACTCAAGCAACCCAAAAGCAATAGTTGCCCTGGGGCTCGTCATAACTCACCTGAAACACAGTTAGTATGGCTGTAGGGAAGGTGTCAAAGTTTGTATTTCTTGTCTCTTCTTCAAAGTAAAATCTGAAAAAATCATATTAAAATATAAAAAAATAACATTTTTATTAACGTACATACCAGTTCTTTCTTAGACAGAAAATTTAAATTATTGATTGAAAATTATGGAAAATGTGACCTTTTGTTAAAAATTTAGTCACTCAGGACTTACTCATCCTTGTGACACAAAGTTATCTCCTATCAATATGATCCATGGATACTCACTGTCCCCCAAAAAGTTGCATCCCCAGAAGAGCAAAGACTACAATGAAGAGGAAAAGCAAGAACAACAGGCTCACGATGGACTTCATGGAATTCAATAATGAAACCACCAAGTTTCTGAGAGAGTTCCAGTACCTGGAAACAAAAAGTTCAACTGCTATTAAAAGAATTTTTAAGAAAATGTTGTTAAGAAAATTTGAGTAAGTTTGGCAAATTTTAATTTTGCAAGAGAACAAATTCCAAGACAATCTGTGCAGCTTAGGAAAGATAGAGCCTTCTTACTTTGTGACCTTAAAGATACGGAGAAGACGTAAAGCTCGGAGGACGCTGATCCCGAATGATGTTCCTGGTTTTACTGCGGCCCAGATCACCTCAAAAATACTTCCGACTATGACCTGCAACATATTAAGGTGCATATTGTCTGGATTCATAAAACCCATTGCAATGTTAACCATGCGATATGGCCCGCTCATTTCCAACCAGTCATAATCACTGTTGCCTGCCTGCTTACCCCGTATACATTACCTTAGCCGGGAAAAAAACAATTCTACTACTTTTTGCCCAGGCAACTGAAAGGAGAAAACTAGATGGTTGTAAGGTAAGGAGAAACAGATCTTTTCTCCCCTTCCTCTACTGCAACCCATTTTTATTTTCTACTAATAATCTCCAACCTATGGAACTTCAACTTTTGCAAAACGACAACAATGAGATTGGACATGTGAGGATTGGTACAATTGATCTACTGAAATATTAAGGTCTCCCAGATCTATCTGCTCCTTTTCGTTTACTACTAGTATACAATAATTTATTTTGTTCAAGTGGATGAATGTTCAGACTTGGAACAATGTATTATAGTGCAAAACATTTAGAATTACCTACCCCAAAATCAAAGCAGTTGAAGGATGAGTGGAAGTAATTCCGAGGTCCCAGTCCATACATCTTCATTGACATTTCCGTCAGAAAAAGGCCCAGGAAAACAAACTCTGCAAAATCTGAAGGAGGATGTACATTTTTATTACTCAAAATATGAATCTTATTGGAATTATAGGAGGCAACCATACTGGGAACTGATAATCAGTGAAGTCATCTGCAAACTATACTCCAACTGAGAATCTGTGATGTCATCTCCCAATCACATTCCATCTGAGAATCTGTGATATCACCTACCAATAACACTTTATATGAAAATCAGCGAAGTCATCTGCCAACTATACTCCATCTGAGAATCCGTGATGTCATCTACACATTATTCTCCATCTGATCATCTGTGATGTCATCTACACTTTACACTCCATCTGAGAATCCGTGATGTCATCTACACATTACACTCCATCTGAAAATCAGTGATGTCAGCTGCACATTACACTCCATCTGAAAATCAGTGATGTCAGCTACACATTACACTCCATCTGAGAATCTGTGATGTCTTCTACACTTTACACTCCATCTGAGAATCTGTGATGTCTTCTACACTTTACACTCCATCTGAGAATCTGTGATGTCTTCTACACTTTACACTCCATCTGAGAATCCGTGATGTCATCTACACATTACACTCCATCTGAGAATCAGTGATGTCATCTACACCTTACACTCCATCTGAGAATCAGTGATGTCATCTACGCATTACACTCCATCTGAGAATCTGCGATGTTGTAAGGGTCGGCCAGGACTATAGTCGTGGCCAGAGACACTAAGGCATCAGTGTCCATGCCTTCCCTCACAGAAAAGTACAATCCACTGTTCGACATACCTGCGTCTCCAGGTTCGGGTCCCCCTGGGCACCTCTCAAGCGGCGATGGCCTCTCTCAGAGGCGACTCCCAATAACAGACACAGTCCATGGTAACTTGAACAGTTTCTTTACTGACAATTTCACGCAATATATCCACAGTTGGCACATCATTGATAACACTTGCTTCCTCAGCTTTTCCTACTTTGCTGACAAGACTGGACCATCTTAGACTGCTTCCCAACTTCTTTCTGGCCTAACCTTGCCATGATGACAATTCCTTCGGCCTTTTTCGCCCCAGACTCGAAATCATCCGCCACCTGGTTTAGTTGCCTCTGGAAAAGCATCCGACTCGCCTGTATTGCTCCCTGTGAAGCTACAGCATCCTTCTGTTCCTCACTTCGTTCGACTCCAGCCCTAAGAGCGTCCGCCCAGGTTAAGAGTCGCCACATTTTCTCTGCTGTTCTGGCTCACTGCACTGATGTCCAATAGCCGTGGACTTTCGATGCGTAACATGGCGTGGCTGCCGAGCCGTCCTGGGCCTATAGCCCACGCAGACACTTTGGGTTCCCTGGCCCTGTCTTAACTAACTTCCTTCTAAACTAGCCTTAGCTCCCAGCAGCCCCTCCTACACTTAACCCTAACCTACTAAGAGCACTATATACTAAAGTGCCCCCCGTAGTGTCCCAAGGGTGCACTACACTTTCCCTATGTAAAACATAGCATTATACAATGGAACACAATATATTTACAGGAAATGGTAACACATATAAAAGTGTGGCAATACAATTGATTCTGGGTGGTAATACATGACGACATGTAGCAGTACCACCAGATTATTATAAAAACATTAAGAACTACTAAAGGAGGCAGAGCAAGGAAATAGTACTATTCCACCCCCTTACGCTCCCACTTTCCTTAAATTTGGTGGTCCCCGACCAAACATTTCTCAAACTTTATTAGTTACAATGCATACTTCGCGCAGGGAGATCATAGGAGGATTTTTTTTAACTAAGTCACATCCGGTACGCACCAAAGTTCGTGTCCTACGTGTGGGACAACAGTCCTGGGGGTAAGCTCCCCCTTTCCTTGTGGGAAGTATGGTCTTTCTCTTATTAGGCTTCAGCCGAAGAGACAGCCTCTGCTTTTCCAGCAGAATGGGCGCAACAGACGCAACAAAAACAATAGGAGTCCACAGGCTCCAGATAAAATACCTAGCTCACGGTCCTCCAGGCCAAAACACATAAATATATAAAAATCAAATGAAATGTCCTCATGACCAGTTTTAGCCACGTAACGCCACCATCCTTTGGGGGGAAAACATCAGGGTTTTTCCTCTACCCTGAAGGATGCAGAACAGTCCTTCAACAAACTTTTATAGATGGCACAATGGGCGCAACACATTTTTTTTAGCAAATGGACAACTTTTCAAGGGCGTGCTTTCTGTGCCTGCTTCGTCGGATTCCTGCAGCTGCAGAATCCATGCACTGCCCAGGAGTAGCAGTCCCAGTGCAAAATTGTAACGTGGACAGGAGCGGGTTCTCTGCCACTTGGGCAGAATAAGAAACGTCCAGCTTAGCATGACTACTGGCCACCAGTCTGGTACCCCGTACCCGGTGGCTATATGACAGGTCCAGAGGACCATTTTCTGATTCCTTCAATGGGAGAATGGTCCGACCCCTCCGGGACAGGAGCCGAGGTGCACTTACCACCTCTTAATACAGCATCCGGCACGCACCAGTCCCGCAACAATTATCTTCTTCTGCGCTTGCAGCTGCGTGGCCTGGTTCCCAGAGATGTAATACTGTTTCTGGCCTAGCTTCCGGCACAGGTCCCACTGGGGCGGTCACCACTTCCGCTCCTCCGATTTCCAACTCCCAGCAACTTGGTTCCGGCTCCTGGCGAGAAGTCTCCATGTCCCACTGTGACGGCGCCGAACATAGCAAATGTCCAGACTCCGCCGGGGAAGGCTCTGTGTTATGGCCACCGCTGGTACTCACCAGCACGTCCCCGCTCCCCGGCGCGTCCCCGCTACTATCCACCTGGGTTCTCGGCACGTCTATGCTTCGCGCATGTGCGGTGGTATCCTTTCCACCGCAAGGGTCCCTGGGAGCTCTGACACGGTGGCTCCGCCCCCAACATGGCAGCACCCACCGGGTATTTCTGCACATTGCCTGCCCAGGTAAGACACCTGGTTATCTAATGCGGTGGCGCTAGCTTCCTTACTGGCATCCTCTTAGATCTTCAGGTCTCTGCATCTCTGCCTTGTCCATCTGCCGACACCTGTGTCTCAGCAGTTCCTGTTTCGCTCTGTGTCTCTGCCATACCTCCTTGCCCTGTGTCTCTGCATACCTTGTCGCCCTGTGTCTCTACCGCACTTGTTTGCCCTGTGTTTCTGCCGTATCCGCTTGTACTGAACCTCTGCCTTGTTTGCCTGTTTGTGTCTCAGCCGCGCCTGTCTGCTGCGGCTGCTGCAGTCCTTCCGTTCCTGTGTTTCCGTTGGTCTTTGTGTCCTCCTAGCCATTGTGGTTCCATCTCCCCTGAGCCTGCCCCTAACACTCCCTGTATAGGGGGTGGTTTCACCTGGTCCCCTCACCATCGGGGCTCTGGAGCCACGACCCAGATGGTCCACTTCTGGGTTTTTCTCTAGTACCCTAACCGTAACAGTATTACCGTAACTCTCTTCTGGGCCCCACTCATTTCTAGGTGGGTCCGCCTCCAACAACCTCACCCATTTGTTGTTGGTCAGTGGAAGAGGGCGGGGTTTTCTCCTTTTCATCCGCACCCACCAGGGGCGGACTGGAGCATAATGACAGAAAGTCTTTGGCGCCACGGGACGGCTGCAACGCCCATGAAGGACGCAGTTCTTGTTGTTGTCTCCTTCATCACCATCTCTCGCCAATTCCACAGCCGCCATCTTGATCACAGTAATGGTGTCAGACTTTCTCATAAAATAAGCCAACTCCAACTTGGTAGTCAAGTCCGGTGTTGTCACAGAATCTTTAGCAGTCAAATCCAGTGTTTCATCCATGTTCACAAAATCTTCTCCTTTCCTTCCTCTAGATACAGCAACCACTTACTCCTTTTCCTTGTCATTTTCCAGGGGCACTGCAGTCGCACACACAACATCATTAACCCTTTTCTTTGCGAGTTCTCTGCATTGCGAGGTAATCGCATCCTGCCAACTACGCCAAATGTAAGGTTTGGGTAGGATTATAGTCGTGGCCAGAGATACTAAGGCATCAGTGTCTAGGCCTTCCCTCACAGAAAAGTACAATCCACTATTCGGTGTATCTGCATCTCCAGGTTCGGGTCAACCTGGGCACTTCCCAAGCGGTGATGACCCCTCTCTGAGGTGACTCCCAATAACTGAGACACAGTCCATGGTAACTTGAACGATTTCTTTACTGACAACTTCACGCAATATATCCACAGTTGGCACATCATTGATAACACATCCGTCTTTACTTGCTTCCTCAGCTTTTCCTAGTTTGCTGACACTTCTATACGGCACACACCCAGACCGGACCGTCTTAGACTGCTTCCCAGCTTCTTCCTGGCCAACCTTGCAATGATGACAATTCCTTCTGCCTGTTGCGCCCCAGACTCAAAATCATCCGCCACCTGGTTTAGATGCCTCTAGAAAAGCAATCGACCCATCTGTACTGCTCCCTGTGAAGCATCCTTCTGTTCCTCACTCCATTCGACTCCAGCCCTAAGAGCGTCCGCCCAGGCTACGAGTCGCCACATCTTCTCTACTGTTCTGACTCACTGTACTGATGTCCAATAGCCGCGGATAACTTGGACTTTTGCTGCTTAACGTGGCGTGGCTGCCGAACCATCCTGGGCCTATAGCCCATGCGGACACTTTGGGCACCCTGGCCCCATCTGAACTAACCTAGCCTTAGCTCCCAGCAGCCCCTCCTACACTTAACCCTAACCTAAGAGCTCTATATACTAAAGTACCCCCCCTCTAGGGTCCCAAGGGTGCACTACACTTTCCCTATCTAAAACATAGCATTATACAACGGCACACAACATATTTACAGGAAATGGTAACACATATAAAAGTGTGGCAATACCATTGGTTCTGGGTGGTAATACATGACGACATGTAGCAGTACAACTGAATTATTATAAAAACATTAAGAACTACTAAAAGAGGCAGAGCAAGGAAATAGTACTATTCCACCCCCTTAAAATGTCATCTACACATTACACTCCATCTGAGAATCCATGATGTCATCTACACATTACACTCCATCTGAGAATCCGTGATGTCATCTGCACATTACACTCCCTCTGAGAATCTGTGATGTCATCTACACATTACACGCCATCTGAAAAGCCGTGATGTCATCTCTCAGAGATGATCAAATAAATTCACATTATCCTGGTCTAGCAGCCATATCAGTCTGCTGTGGCCACTGAATGGTAATCCTGCAGACCTCCTCCTACCTAACCTGGCATTCCCAGTTTCAGTTTTGATAAACCAGCTTGGTGTGATGTTGTGCGTCAAACTGCCACAATAACATTGTACCAGGTTGGCCGATCAAAAAGGAGCCGTGGGTGCAGTCAGGTGGGAGGATATTTGCCACTGGCCCAGTCCAGAGAATGGATTTGCTCAGCTCTACCATCTCCTAGTTACACTTTATATGAGAATTGTTGATGGCACTACCTATTACATTAGATGACAATGCAGCTGATGGGCTGGGAGCCTCCTCCGGTCTGCACATATTGCTCCCGTCAGTGGCTGACATATATTTATAATTAACAGGTGCACCATTTCCACATCTGCTCAATCCTGTTGCTGCATTGAACATATGACTTGTTACATTTTTCTTGATACAAACAATACTTTTAAATATACCAACTAAAGTAGGTTACACGTCATTGGTGATATAAATAGCAACCTTGTGTTCGGATGGGGTCTGTGATAAGGTGTCTTAAGAAATGTTACGTGCTTACACTGCATAGCACCTGTTCAATGACAGACAGAGGGTCAGCAAGATTGTTTAACATATATATATATATATATATATATATATACTGTATATATATATATATACTGCTCAAAAAAATAAAGGGAACACTATTCCATTTGGAACAGGCTGTTTGTGTTCCCTTTATTTCTTTGAGCAGAATATATGTGTGTGTGTGTGTGTGTGTATATATATTAAATAAAGCAGTATGTTTTTAACTACCAAAACTCTTTTTCCTGCTCAAAACAGCACTACACCTGTTCTCACGTTGTGTGGGGCTTTACAGCTTTTCCCTATTCACATTACAATGCAAATATATGTGCAGGTGTGGTGATGTTTTGAATAGAAGGTAGTCATGATTTTCAAAGCCTAGACAATCCCTGATTATGTCTGTATTAGGCTGTTATCAGTATTAAAAGGGACTTGTCAGTTCTTAAGAAAAAAATTGTTAATTTGCAATACTCCCTGAGCTCCCCTGAATCTGTAACTCTTTTTGTTTTTGAGCTATGTCATTCCATTGCAGAGATATTCAAGTTTGTTTTGGGGTTTTTTTTCACTCAAGCGCAGTATGTGAAATCTCTGCTTTGCAGTTCCACTGGGACATTTCCTCAGAGCTTTCTCTGGGGCGGGTGCTTTCAGCCCTCCCTCCTAGAAGCTGCCAATCGCGCTGTGAACATTGAGGGATAGGTGAAAGCAGACACCCCAGAGAAGACTGTAAAGAATCATCCAGTTGGACTTCAAGTAGAGATTTCACATACTGTGCTCCAGAAGAAGCAAATATAAATATCTCTGCAATGGAGCGACACAGCGCAAAACGGAATTAAGTGGCAGAGTCCATGGCAGCTCAGGTATTTTTACAAGGTATTTACTTCAATTTTTTATACATGTGCCAGGTCCTCTGCAAAGCACTTTGAAATCATTTCATTCTGCCTCAATGAACCAAAACTTAAAAAATCATGCAATTTTGGTTATAGTCTTGGCTAAAAATCTCCAAAAGTTTTTTTTTTTTAGCTTACATAGCTTCAGACTGCAAAAAAAAATCCAGTGTGTAGGCTGAATAAAGTTTTGCATTAGCAGCTTCTTGCTGATCGACAGACAGCAGTGAGTTCAAGTGAAAGGAAATAACACGTGAGTGCAGGCTGAGGCTACAAAAAAGGGCTTGCTGGCCACTGTCTACACAAGACAGAAGATTTTTAATGATGACCAGGGCCGCCATCAGGGCATTACTGCCCTTATTGTTGTATGGGGCCCGGTGAACAGCAGTACAGAAGGGGGCCCGCAGGTCAGGGGCCCTGCTCCTGTGCTTCTAGTCATCGGGCCCCAAGTGCTGCGCGCTGCGGCGCACACATCAACAGAGCTGCCACAGCGGCCGACATCAGAGCTACAGAAGTGGAAGAGCTGAAGGACCTGTGGTGATTTCATCATTTTCACAGGCCTTTACCATTTGTCAGCTTCACCCCCTGATCACATGACGATGACGTCACCACAGGACCTTCAGCTCACACAGCAGCAGCTGCATATTCACTGCAGGAGCACGGCCAGGTAAGAAGAAAGTTTTTATTTTATTTTATTAATGAAAGTAGCAATATGTTTCCCCGGCAGGATGGAGACACATGGACCATGTGGCTCCATCCTGCCAGGGCAGAATGGAGACACACAGGGGCAGAATGGAGACTCAGGGGCAGGATGGGAGACACACAGAGGCAGATTGGAGATGGAGATACACAGGGGTAGAATGGAGACTCGGGGGCAGATTGGAGGTACACAGGGGCAGATTGGCGACACGAGGGCAGAATGGAGACATGAGGGCAGGAATGGAGACATGAGGCAGAATGGAGACAAGGGACAGATTGGAGACACAGGGGCTGGACTGAAGACACAGAGGGGCAGATTTTAGATAAGCGGCAGATTGGAGACACGGGGACAGTATTGGAGACACACGGGGACAGTATTGGAGACACACGGGGCAGAATGGAGACACGGGGCAGAATGGAAACACGGGGCAGAATGGAAACACGGGGGCAGGATTGGAGATGGGGGCAGAATGGAGACAAGGGGGCAGAATGCAGACATGGAGGCAGAATGGAGACATACAGGGGCAAAATGGAGACACGGGGCAGAATAGAGACACACAGGGGCAGAATGGGAGATAAGGGGCAGATTAGAGACACACAGGGGCAGATTGGAGGCATGGGGCAGAATAAAGACGCACAGGGGCAGAGTGGAGACATGGGGGCAGAATGGAGACACAGGGGCAGAATGGAGACACACAGGGGCAGAATTGGAGACAAGGGGCAGAATGGGAGACAAGGGGCAGGATGGGAGACACGGGGCAGGATCATGGGGCAAGATGGAAAAGATGGAGACAGATGGGCCAGAATCATGGGACAGGATAGGGAGATCATATGGGGCAGGATGGGACATCACATGGGGGTAGAATGAATAATCATGAGGTCAGGATGGGAGAACATATGGCTGGAGTCAGGAATGAGACACACGGGGGCCTGGATGGGGGATATTATTACCATAGGGGCTAATTAAGGGATATTATTACTGCAGTGATGTCTTTTTTTTACTTTTAGAGGATACTGTTTTAAATGGGGGAAGCGGTCCTGTTACTGTGCAGAGCGACACTATGTCGCCTTTTTTTCTTCCTCTGGTGTAGTTTAGAATTTGGGAAAAAATTAAGTAATGTGTTCTGCAAGCTGTGCTCTAGATAACTGTGTTATTTCCTGCAGAGACGAACCCTGGCTGGAAGAAGTGATGGCGGTCTGTGCTGGATGATAGATGAAAAGCAAAAATGAAGGACTTCACCTAGAGACATCACTGGTGAGTCAGTGCATTATCTGTACACTGACACTATACACTGTAGAGTATATACAGTGGTCCTGTGTACAATCTCTCCAGTGATCACTGCATTAAAATGTACACTGACACTGCATACAAAGTACAGATCTCCTGTGTATAATGGCACTTATGGTGATATTAGCATTGTGGTTTTTTTATTAATGATCAGTATTGTAGTATTTAGTCTTTATGTGGTGGTAATATGTTGTTCGGCAATGGTGTGGCGGTATTTATTCCTTGTATGTGCTATTATTCGGTCACTGTGTGGTGGTAATATGTGGTCTGGTCATGGTTTGGTGGTATTTGTCCCTTGTATGTGCTATTATTCGGTCACCATGTGGTGGTAATATGTTGTCTGGACATGGTGTGGTGGTATTTGTCCCTTGTATGTGATATTATTGGGTCACTGTGGTGGTAATATGTGGTCTGGTCATGGTGTGGCGGTATTTGTCCCTTGTATGTGTATTATAGGCCACTATGTGGTGGTAATATGGTGTCTGGACATGGTGCGATGGTATTTGTTCCTTGTATGTGATATTATAGGTCATTTGAAAAATTGAAAAATAAATAAAAATATACCTAAATTGTATTGGATATTTTAACAAATGATTAATAGGATAGAGTAGAGTAGGGCTCGGCCAAAAGAGTCTACCTTGTCGTGGTGGCAGCTTTAAAAATCTTTTGGCCAGAACAAGAGCTGCTGGCTATGTGTGTAATCTGATGATGGGAACTGTTAATGTTTGATTGGTGAGAAGTGGAGTTTTTCCAAGAGAGCGGGACTGTGGACAGTTCAAGGGGTGGAGGTGGGGCTGGGGTGGAGCCTGGGTGGAGTCTCAAGGGGGCCCCCAAAAATTTTGTCAGTATGGGGCCCCGAAATTCCTAGTGGCAGCCCTGATGACGACCACTTACAACGTTGCTTCACTTTTCATTTTGGATCAGTTGGAGCCGCAGAAAAAACATGATTGCACAAATCTGAATACTCTTCAATGATGAACTAATATTTTCAGGTGTGTTGGCCAAAAAGACATTTTCTACAAGATTGCAAAAAATAAAGATTTATTTTCTCTTTAAAATGATATTATTCAGATGGACGGAGGGAGGCATGACTGCCCTGGGTTTGTGAGTTTTATCTTTTAATGCACGTATTTTCCAAACTGATCCAAAAGCATTGTGGGACACACGTTGGGTACTTACATAGGGCTTTGGTGAGCCAGGCAGGCTGGTTATAGTGTACGATGGCAACGCAAAGAGTGTTCAACGCCACCACGCAGAGAACAAACCAATAGAAGCTCTGCGCTTTCACCATGCGGCGGATAAAGAAACGGAACATCTTCTCCTTGCGTCGTAGGTAAGATGAGCTCTCGTTTTTTCCACTTTTCAAGCTGGAACGGGCAAATGGAGAACCTGTAGAAAGGCAAATTCAAAACATCATTAGGATTGGACTCCTCAGACCCTTCCCTTGGCATACCCTGTCTACCGGTATCGCAAGGAGGATTCCTTTATTTTTTTCTTTTCTCCGGTACTTGTCATTTTCAAGGATTTTGCTAGCTATGAGTGAACGGAAAGATTCTGGAGGCAGAAAACGTATTTATATCTAATACTTTTCACAGCTGACTATTTGTTACAATTGTATTCTTTCTAGATAACCAGATCAAAATATTTTTTCTTGGACTGATACAATGTTGCAAAATTATCTGGACCTGAAAGCGATATTTTTAGAAAACATCAGATAGTCTCCACTCCAGGCTGCCATCAGTGTAAGACCGGGGTCACACTAAGGCCGGGATCACACATGCGAGAAACACGGCCGAGTCTCGCATGTTAATACCCGGCACTGCCGCTGGCACTCGCATCAGAGCGTGCGACTGCATAGCAATGCATGGAATCGCGCGTTCTGCTCCCGAGTGCCGGCGGCAGTGCCGGGTATTAACATGCGAGACTCGGCCCTGTTTCTCGAATGTGTGATCCCGACCTAAGGAAAAGCATCCGATGCGATATGCTCATGACCCTCACCTCCTCGAGTGTCAGTGCTCATTGTTCTGATCTTATCGCATGAGAGCATTGCAGCACATGACCTGTCTCAGCGCATATCGACTTCACTGATGACATCAGAGTGCAGTCACTCGCACCCATGGACTTCTGTGGGTGCAGGTGAGCAGAGAGTCGCTGCCATTGTGCTCGCATGCTGAATCGGCATGAGAAAATAATCGCAGATCTGAGCTGCCCCATGGTGTAACACCAGGCTAAGTGCTATGTGATGTTTTATCGCATAGTACTTGGCCATGTTATACAGTAGAGTTGCTTCGGCCTTAAAGGGGTTGTTCGTAACCAGGAAGATATGACTGAATTCGTCTATAAACACTCCCACACCTGTCTACAGGTTGTGTATGGTATTGCAGCTTAGAGCCATTCATTTCAATGAAGCAATGCTGCAATACAGAGCAGCAAGCCACAATGTTTTTCTAATTCTGAACAACCCCTTTAAGCTGCATGCTCTTAGGCTTGTGCCCATTTTGATATAGGATAGCTAAAGCAATGATCATAATAAGACTTTAAATACATTATAAAACCACTGGTGCAAAGCCCAGATGTCTCGGTAGGAAGTTATGTATCTCATAGTGTGAACGGATCGGTTACATCTAGAAAGACTTTATAATGGAAATGCCTCCTCTTATCACATTAGCACTGGCTACATAATCCACAATCAGTCAGTAATTGGCTTGAAGGATTTTTGGTAATGATGTTAACCACAGACCCAATCGAAGGTGTTCAGAGATGTCCTTAAATCCAGGGAGACGTTTCCAACCTTAATTATACATTGCTTGTCCAGAATTTATTATTTATAAGATTGGCCACTGAAGCAGAAACTCACGTACACATTGAGGTTACAGCAAAAGAGGACTGGGAACGTAGCCTTGCTCAAATTTTAGATATGACTCATCCAGCGCAGCCTGTGAAGCGTCGACCCTGGACAATACCGCTCTGTACAGAGAACTCTATTTCTAGAGGTTTTTGTTTTTTTTAAAAAAAAAAAAAAAGCTCTGAACAATCCAGCAAGGGTCAAAAACACTTTAAAAGAAAACAATTCCTCTTTGACTCTACAGTGCAAGTTCTTTTTTTTTTGCAAGACATCAAGGTGCAATAAATCCAATATTGTCAAGGAACAATTATTCTATGTGCTATGAACAATTTCTATACACAGTAATAGATGCAGTAAAGCACTGTTAGGCCGGAGTCACACTACAGCGAGATACGGCCGAGTCTCGCAGGTTAAAACCAAGCTCTGGCACCGGACTACGGAGCGGAGCGTGCAGCTCCATGTATTGCTGTGCAGCTGCACGCTCCGCTCCGGAGTGCCGGCGCCAAAGCTTGGTTTTACCCTGCGAGACTCGGCCGTATTACGCTGTGTGTGATCGCGGCCTTATATGGTAAGCAACTTTTTTTGTAACAGTTTCAATCAGGGGTGGACATACCGCATGTGCAGCCGATGCAACTGCACCGGGGCCCAGAAACTCCAGGGGGCCCCTGCAGGGCGGCTAATAATGAGGGCAATATGGCCTGTTTATCCGGCTCCGAGGCTCCGAGGGGCCCCTGGCCAGATTTCCCTCATTTGCGGCGGGCAGGGAGAGATTCCTGCAGCTCCACTGCCTACAAGAGAAAATGGCAACAGAGCTGCAGCAATCCGTCCTGCTTCCTGCGTGCGCTTCCTGTGTCACACAGCAATCAGCTGCAGCAAGATGACATCATTCAGCGCCGCGGCTGTACCAGTGAGAGGAAGCTGACGGTGATGATGTAGGAAAGCATGCGGAAAGGTGAGAGGTGCTGTGTGGTGTGTGTGTGTAGCGCTGCGGGGGGAATGAGCAGAGAGGTGAATGATTCTGTGTTTTGGTGGAGAAGAGGGAAATGATGTGGGTGATGGGGGGAAAAGACAATGATGGTAGTGGTGGAAAGGGCAATGGTGGGGGGGAGGAAATGATGGAGGTGGTGGGGGAGAAGGCAATGATGGTGGCAGTGGAAAGGACAATGATGGGGTGGTGGGGAAGGAGGCAATGATGGAGGTGGTGGGGAAGAAGGTAATGATAGGGGTGGTGGGAGAGGGCAATGATGGAGGTGGTGGGAAGGACAATGATGGGGTGGTGGGGGAGAAAGCAATGAAGGTGGTGGAATGGGCAATGATGGAGGTGGTGGAAAGGACAATGATGGAGGTGGTGGAAAGGACAATGATGGAGGTGGTGGAAAGGGCAATGATGGTTGTGGTGGAAAGGGCAATAATGGGGGTGCTGGGGGAGAAGGCAATGATGGGGGTAGGGGAGAGGACAATGGTATATGGGGAGGAGGACAATGAGGGGTGTAGGGGATTGGGAAGGGAGGAAGGGGATTTCTAATGGATTTAGGAACAGGGAGAGGTGGAGGAAGATATTATCACTTATCATGTTTAACACAGTCCCTTAGTATATAGTCAACTCACTTATGAATAGCACAGTCCCTTAGTATATAGTGTACTTGCTTATTATGTATAGCGCCATCCCTCAGTATATAGTGGTCACTTTTTATGTATAGCACAGTTCCTTAGTATATAGTGTCCTCATTTTTGTATAGCACAGTCCCTTAGTATATAGTGTACTCACTTATTATGTATAACACCATCCTTAGTTACATAGTTTCCTCTTTTGTTATGTATAACACTGTCCCTTATTACGTACCATCCTCTCAAGTTATAAAGGATGCTGTCCCTTATTATATAGCTTCCTCTGCTGTTATGTACAGTGCTGTCTCTTACATAGTGTATTCTTGTTATTTTTGTTATTCACAGCACCCTCTTTTATTACACAGTCCCCTTTCTTGTTAGATATAAAATGACTGCTGATGGAGGAGCCGGTGACCAGACTACCAGTCCATCAACTCCTCCATTAGAAAAGAAGCTTTCCCATGCTCCATTAGCCAGCATTGCATTATACAGCTAACAAGACAGGACGGTATGTAATAAAAAACAGGGCTCTATATAATCCAAAATGTAAGGGCCAGTGCTGTACATAGCAAGAGAGGGCACTGTATAAGGGACAGCAATATACATAATAAAGGAGACTATGTAATATATTCATGTATGTGTGTGTGGCTATATATATATATATATATATATATACTGTATATATATATATACACTGCTCAAAAAAATAAAGGGAACACTTAAACAACAGAATATAACTCCAAGTAAATCAAACTTCTGTGAAATCAAACTGTCCACTTAGGAAGCAACACTAATTGACAATCAATTTCACATGCTGTTGTGCAAATGGAATAGACAACAGATGGAAATTATTCGCAATTATCAAGACACGCTCAATAAAGGAGTGGTTCTGCAGGTGGGGACCACAGACCACATCTCAGTACCAATGCTTTCTGGCTGATGTTTTGGTCACTTTTGAATGTTGGTTGTGCTTTCACACTCGTGGTAGCATGAGACGGACTCTACAACCCACACAAGTGGCTCAGGCAGTGCAGCTCATCCAGGATGGCACATCAATGCGAGCTGTGGCAAGAAGGTTTGCTGTGTCTGTCAGCGTAGTGTCCAGAGGCTGGAGGCGCTACCTGGAGACAGGCCAGTACACCAGGAGATGTGAAGGGGGCCGTAGGAGGGCAACAACCTAGCAGCAGGACCGCTACCTCAGCCTTTGTGCAAGGAGGAACAGGAGAAGCACTGCCAGAGTCCTGCAAAATGACCACCAGCAGGCCACAAATGTGCATGTGTCTGCACAAATGGTTAGAAACCGAATCCATGAGGATGGTCTGAGTGCCCGACGTCCACAGATGTGGGTTGTGCTCACAGCCCAACACTGTGCAGGATGCTTGGCATTTGCCACAGAACACCAGGATTGGCAAATTCACCACTGGCACCCTGTGCTCTTCACAGATGAAAGCAGGTTCACACTGAGCACATGTGACAGACGCAACTGAGTCTGGAGACACCGTGGAGAGTGATCTGCTGCCTGCAACATCCTTCAGCATGACCGGTTTGGCAGTGGGTCAGTAATGGTGTGGGGTGGAATTTCTTTGGGGGGCCGCACGGTACTGATCCTGAGATACATTGTGTATTATACTCCAGAGCTGCACTCACTATTCTGCTGGTGCCGTCACTGTGTACATACATTACATTACGGATCCTGTACTGATCCTGAGTTACATCCTGTATTATACTCCAGAGCTGTACTCACTATTCTGCTGGTGCAGTCTCTGTGTACATACACAGGGATGGCACTAGCGACAAGCAGACTAGGCAGCTGCCTAGGGTCCCCGCTTCCCCAGGGGCCCCCAGCCAGTGATGTGCCGCACCCACTGTGTGCCAGGCAGTGCAGCCGCTGAGACCGGAGCCGAGCTGAGAGCAGAGGGGGGAACGAGGAGGAGGTGAGGATTGTGTTTTTCTTTTTAAATATATCAGTACTGGATTGTGGGGCTGAACTATATTCTCTGGGGGGGAGCTACATTATATGGGGGCTGTATTATATTCTGAGGGGGGGTTCCAACATACTCTATGAGGGGGCTACATTGTATTCTATGGGAGCTGCATTATATTCTATTGGGGCTACATTATAATGTAAGGGGTGGCTTCATTATACTCTCTGAGTGGGCTACATTATACTATATGAGGGGGCTACATTGTATTCTATGGGGGCTGCATTATATTCTATTTGGGGCTACATTATAATGTAAGGGGTGGCTTCATTATACTATATGAGGGGGCTACATTGTATTCTATGGGGGCTGCATTATATTCTATTTGGGACTACATTATAATGTAAGGGGTGGCTTCATTATACCTTATGAGGGGGCTACATAATATTCTGTGGGGGGCTGCCTTATATTCTATGGAGGTGCTGCATTATACTATATGAGGGGGACTGTATTATATTACATGGGGGGCAACATTACATTGTATGGCGGGGCTGCATTATACTCTGTGGGGACCACATTATATTCTGTGGGGTGGCTGTATTATTCTTTGTGAGGTGGCTTTATTATAATTTGTGGAGTGGCTGCATTATACTATATGGGGGCTGCATTATACTGTATTGAGGACTATGGGGAATACATTATGCTATATGAAGAACTATGGGGTGCATTATACTATGTGACATGAATTGTACCACATGGAGGACTATGGGGTGCATTATACTACATGGAGCACTATGAGGAGTGTATTATACTACTGTATATGGAGGACTGATGAGTGTATTTTAATATATGGAGGACTATCAGGAGTGTATTATCCTGAGTTACATCCTGTATTATACTCCAGAGCTGCACTTTCTATTCTGCTGGTGCAGTCACTGTGTACAGTCATGGCCAAAAGTTTAGAGAATGACACAAATATTAATTTTTACAAAGTCTACTGCTTCATTTTTTCTAATGGCAATTTGCATATACTCCAGAATGTTATAAAGAGTGATCAGCTTAACAGCAATTACTTGCAAAGTCAATATTTGCCTAGAAAATTAACTTTATCCCCCAAAACACATTTCAACATCATTGCAGCCCTGCCTTAAAAGGACCAGCTAACATCGTTTCAGTGATTTCTCCATTAACACAAGTGTGGGTGTTGATGAGGACAGGGCTGGAGATCAATCTGTCATGATTAAGTAAGAATGACACCACTGGACACTTTAAAAGGAGGCTGGTGCTTGGCATCATTGTTTCTCTTCTGTTAACCATGGTTATCTCTAAAGAAACACGTGCAGTCATCATTGCACTGCACAAAAATGGCCTAACAGGGAAGAGTATCGCAGCTAGAAAGATTGCACCTCAGTCAACAATCTATCGCATCATCAAGAACTTCAAGGAGAGAGGTTCCCTTGTTGCCAAAAAAGGCTCCAGGGCGCCCAAGAAAGACCAGCAAGCGCCAGGACCGTCTCTTAAAAGTGTTTCAGCTGCGGGATCGGGCTACCAGCAGTGCAGAGCTTGCTCAGGAATGGCAGCAGGCAGGTGTGAGTGCATCTGCACGCACTGTGAGGCGGAGACTGTTGGAGCAAGGCCTGGTCTCAAGGAGGGCAGCAAAGAAGCCACTTCTCTCCAGAAAAAACATCATGGACAGACTGATATTCTGCAAGAGGTACAGGGAGTGGACTGCTGAGGACTGGGGTAAAGTCATTTTCTCTGATGAATCCCCTTTTCGATTGTTTGGGACATCTGGAAAACGGCTTATTCAGAGAAGACCAGGTGAGCGCTACCACCAGTCTTGTCTCATGCCAACTGTCAAGCATCCTGAAACCATTCATGTCTGGGGTTGCTTCTCAGCCAAGGGAATGGGCTCTCTCTCAGTCTTGCCTAAAAACACAGCCATGAATAAAGTATGGTACCAGAATGTCCTCCAAGAGCAACTTCTCTCAACCGTCCAAGAGCAGTTTGGCAATCAACAATGACTTTTTCAACATGATGGAGCACCTTGCCATAAAGCAAAGGTGATAACTAAATGGCTCAGGGAACAAAACATAGAGATTTTGGAACCATGGCCTGGAAACTCCCCAGATCTTAATCCCATTGAGAACTTGTGGTCAATCATCAAGAGACGGGTGGACAAACAAAAACCTTCAAATTCAGACAAAATAAAAGCATTGATTTTGCAAGAATGGACTGCTATCAGTCAGGATTTGATCCAGAAGTTGCTTGAGAGCATGCCAGGGAGAATTGCTGAGGTCCTGAAGAAGAAGGGTCAACACTGCAAATATTGACTTGCTGCATTAACTCATTTTAACTGTCAATATAACCTTTTGTTACTCATAATATGATTGCAATTATATTTCTGTATGTGATAAAAACATCTGACAAACACACATAATAACCAGAGGGCAGCAGATCATGTGAAAATATAATATTTGTGTCATTCTCTAAACTTTTGGCCATGACTGTACATACATTACATTACTGATCCTGTACTGATCCTGAGTTACATCCTGTATTATACCCCAGAGCTGCACTCACTATTCTGCTGCTGTAGTCACTGTGTACATTCATTACTTATCCTGTACTGATCCTGAGTTACATCCTGTATTATACCCAGAGCTGCACTCACTATTCTGCTGGTGCAGTCACTGTGTCCATACATTACATTACTGATCCTGTACTAATCCTGAGTTACATCCTGTATTATACTCCAGAGCTGCACTCACTATTCTGCTGGTGCAGTCACTGTGTACATACATTACATTACTGATCCTGTACTAATCCTGAGTTACATCCTGTATTATACTCCAGAGCAGCACTCACTATTCTGCTGGTGCAGTCACTGTGTACATGCATTACATTACTGATCCTGTACTAATTATTATTATTTATTTATATAGCACCATTGATTCCATGGTGCTGTACATAAGGGGTTACATACAAATTACAGATATCACTTACAGTAAACAAACTTACAATGACAGATTGATACAGAGGAGAGAGGACCCTGCCCTTTCAGGCTTACATTCTACAGGATGGTGGGGAAGGAGACAGTAGGTTGGGGGGTTGCATCAGTTCCGGTGTTGTTTGAGGTGATATCTCCAGTAGTGGTGAGGAGGTAGTGGGGTCATTGCAGGCTGTAGGCTTTCTTGAAGAGGTGGGTTTTCAGGTTCCGTCTGAAGGATCCAAATGTGGTTGATAGTTGGACATGTTGGGGCAAAGAATTTCAGAGGATGGGGGCTATTCGGGAGAAGTCTTGGAGGCGGTTGGGTGAGGAGCGAATAAGTGTGGAGGAGAGAAGGAGGTCTTGGGAGGATCGGAGATTACGTTAGGGAAGGTATCGGGAGATTAGTTCAGAGACATATGGGGGAGACAGGTTATAGATGGTCTTGTAGGTCAGTATTAGTAATTTGAACTGGATACGCTGAGGGAATGGAAGCCAGTGAAGAGATTTGCAGAGGGGAGAAGGGGAGGAGTAGCGAGGAGAGAGATGGATTAGTCAGGCAGCAGAGCTAAGGATGGACTGGAGAGGTGCAAGGGTGTTAGCGTTAGCAGGGAGACCACAGAAAAGGATGTTGCAGTAGTCGAGGCGGGAGATGATGAGGGCGCGCACAAGCATTTTAGTAGATTGAGGGTTGAGGAAAGAACGGATTCTGGAAATATTTTGAGCTGGAGGCAACAGGATGTAGAAAGAGCTTGGATGTGTGGTTAGAAGGACAGGGCAGAATCAAGGGTTACTTCGAGGCAGCGGACTTCCGGTACTGGGGAAAGCGTGATGTCATTAATTGTGATAGATAGGCAAGGAAGATCTGTGTGATGGAGGAAAGATGATGAGTTCAGATTTGTCCACATTGAGCTTGAGGAAGTGAGATGAGAAGAAGGAGGATATGGCTAATAGACATGCCGGGATTCTGGACAGCAGAGAGGTGACGTCTGGGCCAGAGAGGTAGATCTGAGTGTCATCAGCATAAAGGTGGTACTGAAATCCATGGGACTTTATGAGATGACCCAGGCCAAGGGTATAAATTGAGAAGAGTAGGGGTCCTAGAACAGAGCCTTGGGGGGCTCCAACAGAGAGAGGGTGGAATGAGGAGGTAGTGTGGGAGTGGGAGACGCTGAATGTGCGGTTTGAGAGGTATGAGGTATGAGGAGATCCAGGATAGGGTGAGGTCTTTGATGCCCAAGGAGGAGAGGATCTGTAGTAGGAGGCAGTGGTCAACTGTGTCAAATGCAGAGGACAGGTCTAGAAGCAGGAGTATAGAGTATTGTCCGTTTCCTTTGGATGTAAGTAGGTCGTTACTAATTTTGGTCAGGGCTGTCTCAGTGGAGTGATGGGGGTGGAAACCAGATTGTAGATTGTCAAAGTCAAGCTAGATGAGAGGTGGGAGTAAAATTCAGCGTGGACGTGCAGCTCAAGGAGTTTGGAAGCGAATGGGAGCAGTGATATTGGGCGATAGCTGGACATAGTGGTTGGGTCGAGGGTTGGCTTTTTAAGGATAGGCGTGATTGTGGTATATTTAAAAGCAGAGGGGAAGGTACCGGACGTTAGCAATAGGTTGAAGAGGTGGGTTAGGGATGGGATAAGTGTGGTGGTGAGGTTGGGAAGGAGGTGGGATGGGATGGGGTCAAGTGCACAGGTTGTGAGGTGTGATTTGGAAAAGAGGCGATTAAGCTCCCTTTCAGTGATGTTGGAGAGGGAGGTTATGGGGTTTGGGCATTGGTCTGGTTTACAAAGGGGTTGTGGTGGTTGAACAATGAAGACTTGCCTTGTTTGGTCGATCTTATTTTTGAAGTGTGTGGCAAAGTCCTCAACAGAAATGAGGGAGGTTGGAGGGGGCAGTGGTGGGCGGTGGAGGGAGTTGAAAGTTTTGAATAACTGTTTGGGATTGTAGGATAAGGAAGATATGAGGGTTGTGAAGTAGGCCTGTTTAGCAGAGGTGAGGGCAGATTTGAAAGCGAATGTTGCCTGTTTGAATGCAGTGAAGTCGTCTTGCGAATTTGTTTTCTTCCAACGCCGCTCTGCAGCCCTGGACACTTGCCGGAGCTTTTTACTAATCTTGAGTTACATCCTGTATTATACCCCAGAGCTGCACTCACTAATCTGCTGGTGCAGTCACTGTGAACATACATTACTTATCCTGTACTGATCCTGAGTTACATCCTGTATTATACCCCAGAGCTGCACTCACTATTCTGCTGGTGCAGTCACTGTGTACATAGATTACATTACTGATCCTGAGTTACATCATGTATTATACCCCAGAGCTGCACTCACTATTCTGCTGGTGCAGTCACTGTGTACATACATTACATAACGTATCCTGCATTGACCCTGAGTTACCCTCATTATTATACTGCACACTCCTGAACATGCCCGTTCACGCAAAGCTTTGGGGAAGACATCTGAATGTCTTACGATTATCATTTGATAGCTCATGGATGAAATTATCTTGTGTTTATGCCACTTATACTGTATCTTTCAATCTGCTGTAAATAAGCCAGCATTAGTCTGTATAACGCTCACTTAGATGATCATTTACTAGATCATTTTGTTTCTGAATTATTGTTGTAATGTTTTTCCTGCAGTGGGCAGCAGGTGGCACTGTCTTAATTAAACACGGTTCCCTGTGCCAGCCCAGGGCTAATATGTGGCTCGCGGGCACTAGTTTGTCAGATAATCTATTTTTTTGAAGATCCAGTGGTGTAGAGTAAATATTAAACCTTCCTTTAAGATGCAGGGTTTTTTCTTACTTGTACTATCGGAAGGGAGAACACTCACTCCACAAAGCTGCATTGTCCATGCTATTACAGTCCCTACCTTGGGAATCACAATGATTATGTTGTGTATGGACATAAATATTCGGAGACTAAATGAATCTCAAGGTTCTCAAAGCTTCAGCCGGGAGCTTGTGTGAAATGCAAAAGACTTGGATTGCTTGCAGCAGTTTCTACTCCACTGTAACCTGGTCCTATCCATTTTACATCCTTGGCAGGTTATTGTCATGATCCATGCTGGATCATGACTGATATAAAGCACAAAGTAACCTTTTTTTTTCCTTCAGCTGTGTGCTCGGAGTTGGGTTTGTCCCCGGTGGCCAGTATGGTCATTGCACTGGTGTTTTTAGAGATAGTTTTCCCCCGGTGGTGGTTAGTGTAATTGCACGGGAATCACTAACAGGTGTGTTTACTTAATAAAGGTGTGTCAGTTGTGCTGACTGACGTGGGTGATATTGTTTGGCTTTTCCAACCATGCTGGGTGAAGGAAGGAGCTGAGGAGAGTCCAGGACAACTCAGTCAGAGTCCTGGAGTGGCAGCTATGGTGTCAGCGAGAAGTTCGTGTAAAGCATGGTGGAGTGGCAGCTATGGTGTCAGCGAGGAGTTTGTGTATAGCATGGTGGAGTGGCAGCTATGGTGTCAGTGAAGATTTCTTGCAAAGCTTGGTGGAGTGGCAGCTATGGTGTAGAACTGCACTCAGTTGCTGGACTCTTTTGCTGAAGCTGTACTCAGGTGCTGGACTCCGTTGCTGGACAGCTGCACTCAGGTGCTGGACTCCGTTGCTAGACAGCTGCACTCAGGTGCTGGACTCTGTTGCTGGACAGCTGCAGGTGCTGGACTCCATTGCTGGACAGCTGCACCCAGGTGTTGGACACGTTGGGAGGAAGATGCACTCAGGTGTTGGACTCTGATGCCTGGAGCAAGTGCATCAGAGCAAAGCTAAGTGTTTCCCTCTTTGTCACTTTTCCTCATGTTGGTGTTAGTACAGCGGTGGGGCCAGTGCCTGCACCACCCAGCTCCCTAGTAAGGAATAGGTGTAGGGTGTGCTAGGGTGACAGGTATCCTGATCGGCGACAGGTGAGGAGCCTGTATAGGGAACGTTAGGAGTGTTAGAGACAATTACTCAGGGGAGTGCAGGAGGTCGCCACATCCCCCCGTTCCCTGTTGCAGGGCCATCACTGGTGTAAATGTTTCCCTGTCCCCTGTGTCTTGTTGTATTAGTTACCGGCCTGCTGGCCGTGTCACACAGGACGGGGCACGTGACAGTTATGCTAGACTTAGCATACATTGAGGAGAGCCCCTTTAAGGCTGGTTTCACATTTGCGTTTTTTAGCGCTGGAAAAAAACGCATACGTGCGCATGCGATTTTTCCCCTATATTTAACATGGGTGCGCATACATGCGCGCTTGTAAGCGCATGTATGCGATTTTCATGCGCTGCGTTTTTTTGGGGTGTGCGTTGGTATTTTCCAGACGCTGCATGTTGCATTTTTTGGCCCTGGAAAAAAGCGCATGCGCACGTATGCGCATGTTTTGCGCTAAAAATGGCCATTATAGCCTATGGATGCGCATACGTGCGCACTGGCATGCGCAGGTATGCGATTTTTTTAGCGCTGCGTTTTTTGGGTGGTGTCCACTTTTTATCCTAGTTAGAATCTTCTAAAGTCAAAAAAAAAAAGTCTATATAAAGGAGGTGCCTGCCAAAACTCTGCCACTACTACACTGAGAGATTGAAGAGCAGACAGTCAACCAAGAACCCATTATATCAGCGAAGAATGTGAGTATATTACATTATATGCCTGTCCTTTTAAATTATGTATGTACTAATGATTTTTATTATTTTTACATGCAGTATGTCTTCAGAATCAGAGTATTCCCCATCGCGGCAGGAATTGGCGCAAGCAGACCGTGAGGTGATTATTTTCGTGCATCTGGTAAGTATATCTGCTGCTTCTCCAAATCTCTTACGTTTTTTTCAACTTTCTTAAGACATCGTCATCATCATCTGCGGACGGCACTAGTGAGGGCGAAGAGCAGGAGCAGCGAAGCCAAGTCCCGGTGGTGATACGGAATGTAAGTATCAAATGATTTGTAATGTTCTTTATTTTTTATCTTCTATTTTTACTCATTTTTTTGTTTCTTTTTTTGTAACTTTTTATTCAATTTAAATTTGATTATTCTAATGAATGTGTTTTGTCTAGGTTCCACAACGGGATGAAGACGTCTACCTGGATAATGAGCAGCTCATCAGCCTGGTCCAGGAGCGTTCGCCGTTGTGGGACAGCCGTGACCGGCTGTACAAGGACAATGTGGTGACCCGGCGGCTATGGAATGAGGTGGCCGCAGCGTTGATGGATGGCTGGGACAGCGCCACAGCATCCTCCAAAAAGGCGTTTAGTGAGTATTTCCCTGCTCTGTATTGTGCCGCAGTGACTGTTGTCCTTGACGGCACTGTTGGGTTTCGTGCTAGGCGTATTCTAGCAGGAAACCCAACAGTGTCATCGGTGTCTACAGTGACTGCTTTGAGTATTGTATTGCTAGATTGTGCCGCAGTGACTGTTGTCCTTGACGGCACTGTTGGGTTTCGTGCTAGGCGTATTCTAGCAGGAAACCCAACAGTGTCATCGGGGTCTACAGTGACTGCTTTGAGTATTGTATTGCTAGATTGTGCCGCAGTGACTGTTGTCCTTGACGGCACTGTTGGGTGTCGTGCTAGGCGTATTCTAGCAGGAAACCCAACAGTGTCATCGGGGTCTACAGTGACTGCTTTGAGTATTGTATTGCTACATTGTGCCGCAGTGACTGTTGTCCTTGACGGCACTGTTGTGTTTCGTGCTAGGCGTATTCTAGCAGGAAACCCAACAGTTTCATCGGGGTCTACAGTGACTGCTTTGAGTATTGTATTGCTACATTGTGCCGCAGTGACTGTTGTCCTTGACGGCACTGTTGGGTTTCGTGCTAGGCGTATTCTAGCAGGAAACCCAACAGTGTCATCGGTGTCTACAGTGACTGCTTTGAGTATTGTATTGCTACATTGTGCCGCAGTGACTGTTGTCCTTGACGGCACTGTTGGGTTTCGTGCTTGGCGTATTCTAGCAGGAAACCCAACAGTGTCATCGGGGTCTACAGTGACTGCTTTGAGTATTGTATTGCTACATTGTGCCGCAGTGACTGTTGTCCTTGACGGCACTGTTTTTTTTTATCAACAGTGGACAAAGTCCGAACACGTTGGCGTTCGATCAAGGACCGCTTCAACAGTGATGTTCGTGCTGAGGGCCAGGTTCGCAGTGGATCTGCGTCAAGGACCAGAACTAGATACCGTCACTATCACGCGTTGCAGTTCCTAAGACCGGTCCTTGCCACAAGATCGTAAGTATTATACATTTTGGGTTTTTATTTTTATTAATCTGTGTTTTTCTAATCCACAGCTGATGCTTCTTGTAAAGGCATGGTAGTAATGATTTTCCTTTCTTCCACAGCACCTGGAGCAGCACCCTGCAACCTGGCCCTGGAGCGGTCCTTCCTCGGACGTCCTCTGACCCGTCCCAGCCATCCGACAGCCAGGAAGCACCTTGCAGGTCAGCCACACACACAGCTGGTGACCAGGAAGCTGGGCCATCAGGTGTTCCCCTGTCCCAGGTCTCTGCCACTGGTTATGCGGGCACTACCCGCCAGCGGCAGAGGGCCTTGGACAGGAATGTCTTGCCCGAGTTTATGCATTTGAGCGAGACATTTAATTCCAGCCTCAAGTCACTGTCCGACAGAGTTGAAAGCGGTTTTGCACTCATGGAACGTGGTTTTAACCACTTTGAACACCGCTTCAATTCTGTAGAACAGCGCCTTGACCGTCTGGAGGCCGACCTCAACAGACCAGCACACCATTTTTTTAGTAAGATTGAAAAGGGCATGGCGGAACACCTTAGTCCTGATCAACAGCTGAATGTGCTGCAGGCCTGCAACAATGCTTTCTTGCAGGCTATGCAGCATAATCGGTACGGTCAGCAGTCAGTGGTGTCCTTTCCACCTGTGCCACCATTGACTCGCTTCACCTCACTACCGACTTGTGCTGCATACCACTGCACGGACACCTCTATTCAAAGCCAGGACACCCACCGTTACACCACCACAAGTCTGAGTGCAGCTGGTCACTTCACCGACACCACCATGGCAAGCGCTGCTCCTGTCTGGAGCACCACCGCCAATCCCATGCATGCGTGGAGCTCAGCCACCACTAGGCAAACATGGAACAGCCCTGCCGCTACAACAACATGTAGTAGCCCTGCCACCACCACTCTGCAAACCTGGGCCATCACTGCCGCCACCAGTCCTCCTGCAAGGACGAGCACTGACAACGAAGAGCAGCATCAGCCACCTCAGCAGCAGCAGCCAACTCAGCAGCAGCAGCCACCTCAGCAGCAGCTGCCACCTCAGCAGCAGCAGCCACCTCAGCAGCAGCCGCCACCTCAGCAGCAGCAGCAACCACCTCAGCAGCAGCAGCCACCTCAGCAGCAGCCGCCACCTCAGCAGCAGCCGCCACCTCAGCAGCAGCCGCCACCTCTGCAGCAGCAGCCGCCACCTCAGCAGCAGCAGCCATACCAGCAGACGGGGGACCTACATTCCATATTTGCCCCTACTTCAAGGCGAAATCAATCAAGGCGGGCATTGGGCCAAAGTCGGTCCAGGCACACAAGCCTACGGCGACATGCCATTACAACTAATGTAACTGAACAGATTTCCTCTCCTACAAGTGTTCCAAGTTTAATTCCCTTAACTGGACTACCTTCCCCCACAAGTTTTGTTGCCCCTTCCCCTCAAACACCATCTTCAACTGCAAGTGTTGCATATTCCCTGCACACCCCCAAATTGAAACCATCTGCCCCCAAACGCCGTAAAAAATAATTTTTAGTTTTTTTTTTGTGATAAAAAATAAATTTAAATTTGTGGTTCACCATTAATAAGTTTCATTAATGTTGTTTGCGCCGCTCACACACACTGATGGGTAAATACATGTTAAAAACCAACCCAAGGGCTAGTATAGTCATATGTGAAATAACATGGACTAGTATAGTCATTCCAAGGCCTAGTGTAATAACTCTAGTTTTACCAAATAGAATCTGGTTTCATGAAAAACAAACTGTTGAAACTTGTCTAAAAAATAAGTTTCTTTCTAGTTTCACCAGTTTGTTTTTTGTGAAACAAGATGCTAGTTGTTAAAAATCGAGTTATTACAGTAGGCCTTGGTATGACTATACTAGGCCGTGGTATTTCACATATTACTATACTACTAGCCCCAAGGCCTACTATACTCATATTTGAAATACCACGGCCTAGTATAGTCATTCCAAGGCCTAGTGTAATAACTCTAGTTTTACCAAATAGAATCTGGTTTCATGAAAAACAAACTGTTGAAACTTGTCTAAAAAATAAGTTTCTTTCTAGTTTCACCAGTTTGTTTTTTGTGAAACAAGATGCTAGTTGTTAAAAATGCTAGTTGTTAAAAATCGAGTTATTACAGTAGGCCTTGGTATGACTATACTAGGCCGTGGTATTTCACATATTACTATACTACTAGCCCCAAGGCCTACTATACTCATATTTGAAATACCACGGCCTAGTATAGTCATTCCAAGGCCTAGTGTAATAACTCTAGTTTTACCAAATAGAATCTGGTTTCATGAAAAACAAACTGTTGAAACTTGTCTAAAAAATAAGTTTCTTTCTAGTTTCACCAGTTTGTTTTTGTGAAACAAGATGCTAGTTGTTAAAAATGCTAGTTGTTAAAAATCGAGTTATTACAGTAGGCCTTGGTATGACTATACTAGGCCGTGGTATTTCACATATTACTATACTACTAGCCCCAAGGCCTAGTATACTCATATTTGAAATACCACGGCCTAGTATAGTCATTCCAAGGCCTAGTGTAATAACTCTAGTTTTACCAAATAGAATCTGGTTTCATGAAAAACAAATTGTTGAAACTTGTCTAAAAAATAAGTTTCTTTCTAGTTTCACCACTTTGTTTTTTGTGAAACAAGATGCTAGTTGTTAAAAATCGAGTTATTACAGTAGGCCTTGGTATGACTATACTAGGCCGTGGTATTTCACATATTACTATACTACTAGCCCCAAGGCCTACTATACTCATATTTGAAATACCACGGCCTAGTATAGTCATTCCAAGGCCTAGTGTAATAACTTGTAATGGAGCAGATTACATGAGCAGATTACATTCATCCACTCAATGCTGACTTGTATTCCCCATGGACTTTCATTGGGGTTGGGTTTTGAGGGTTGTGTTTTGAGAAAATCACATACTTTGTTTTAAACTAGTTGCACAATTTTCGATTGAAAAAAAAATGGTTTCATGATTCATGGCCTGCAGCTTTGCTCATTCCAATATATTTCACGCAGACTAGCAATGCTGAATTTTAACTCATATGTGTATTTACCTGCCCAGGTGTGTGAACATAAAAAAATTCAGTTATACATGGGAAGTTTTTTAATTAATTGGAGTTTAAAAAATATAGTGCACTCAGTAATGGTATCAAATAAGGATTTTTATTACCATAAACAACAACATTACACCATTTCATCTTGCCAGTGCACCCGTCCTACATCAGAAATAAAGTAGGCCGCAAATTTGTCCCTCATTTGGCCAACTTCAACGGATGACCTGAGAGTGTGCTGAGTGAATTCAGGCAATGGGTTAGGAGCATCATCGTCCAGTTCAAAGGTCGGGTGCTCTTTAGCCATCACAAAGTTATGTAGAACCACACAGGCCTTCACCACCTCATCGACTGTTTCAAGTTTAAGATTAATGGCCGTGCCCAGAATTTGCCATCTGGAAACAAGAATCCCAAAAGCACACTCGACAGTTCTTCTGGCCCTGGTCAGCCTGTAATTAAAAATTTTTTTGGTGTGGTCCAAGTCCCGGCTGGAGTAGGGTTTCAGTAAGTTTCCGCACATTTGAAAAGCCTCATCGCCAACCATTACAAAGGGCAGTGGCGGAGCTTCGGTGTGAGGAAGAGGCCGTGGCATAGGGAAATTAAATTGGTTGCCATACAACCTCCGGCCCATGTCTGAGTTTTTAAAAGCCTGCGAGTCATTACCACGGCCAAATGCTCCAATGTCCACTGCTACAAACATACATCCGGCATCCGCAATTGCAATGAGTACTATTGAAAAGTACTTTTTGTAATTATAGTACTCAGATCCCGTTCTTTGGGGTTTGATGATCCGTATGTGTTTCCCATCAACAGCTCCCAAACAGTTGGGAAAATTGCATACTGTCCAGAATTTGTCAGCAATTTCCATCCACTTTTCAGCGGTGAGCAGGGGCATAAATTCTGGGCAAAGAACATTCCAGAGAGCCCGGCAGGTGTCAGCAACAATTCCAGACAAGGTAGAGATTCCAATACGGTACTGGAAGTGTAGTGAGGATAGGGTTTCTCCAGTCGCCAGGAATCTGTGAACAGACAAAGAAGTAAAATTAATATTTATGTATATTATTTTTAAAAACTATAAAAAAAAATATTAGTACATTCACGAAAACTAATTACCCAAGGTTTTGAATACTAAATTTACAAAAAAAAACATCAGACCACACCCCTTTGTTTTTAAAACATACCGTAATGTCACCAGTAGCCGTTCCTCAGGAGGAATCGCACGACGGAGCTGTGTGTCCTGTCTCCGGATGGATTGTTGGACACGAGCAAGCAAATCCATGAAACTTTCGTGGGACATCCGGATATAATCAGTAAATTTCTCCGGGTTTGCACGTAGCTCGCTGTAGAGGGTGTGGTATGCCCCACGGCTCTCCCGGAGTTCAACAATCGGATGTATCCACATACGCCGCCGTCTTCGCTGCCTCTCTCTCTTCCTTTGTTCATGGCAAGCAACTGCATACGCCTGAGCCATCGCGATGTCCAAATCCAAGTTGAAGTGAAAACTCTTCCAGCGCAGATCCATGGTCACGAGAAGAATCAAGCAAATGTGAAGAATACTGTAGACAGGGTCTATATATATTAACATACCACACCCACAATGAAGTCCCATTGGTCTTGTGTGTTGTTGAATGGTTGTTTTTTCTTTTTTGTGGGGTTTTTCCAAAATCTGTAAAAAAACGCAAACGCACAAAAAACGCATACAAACGCGCAAAAACGCTGCGTTTTTTTCCTGCATGCGCATTAAAATGCTGGAAAAAAACGCAGCGTTTGTATGCATTTGTATGCGTTTTTTTAATGCGTTTTTTTGCGGGAAAAACGCGCTGCAAAAAAAAGCAAGTGTGAAACTAGCCTAAGAGAAACCAAATGGAGATCCTACCAGAAGCATTGCAATGGTGGCAGCAGCAGCCAGGGCACTTTCCTCCCTCTGTCAGTTGGAGATTCAGGATCTTGGTTTCTACTTGAATGCCTGTATTTCCAATCCCATCTGTACTACAAAAAATCTGTTACAACGGCCAGAGCTTCTTTTCGGCTGTTGTAATTTGATCAATAAAGTAGGAGATGGGAAGGAAATGCTGAGAACAGCTCAGAACCTTTCTGGCTTTTCACAGCTGTAATGTAATGGCTCTACAGCAGAAGGACACTTTATGAACAAAATTATCGGGACACCTCCACATTACACCTACAGGAGTTTTTATGATTTCCCATATTACATCCATTGACATTTGCAGTTACAACAGCTTCCTCTCTTCTGGGGAGGATTTCAACAAGAATATGGAAGTGTCTCTGGGAATTTTTGCCCCTTCATGCAGATAAGCATTTGTGAAATCAGACCGTAATATTGGACGAGAGGTAATCTCCATTCTAGCTCATACTAAATCAAGATGAAGACCTTTTTTCATCATTGTGCTTGGTGATGTAAGGCTGCATGCGGCTGCTTGGCCATTAAGCTACTGGTGGTGGTACAATGTATGTGCTGACGTTAATATCAGAGGAGGTCTGGACTCTGCAGTTATGGGGTCAGCAGAGCGTTGGTGACTTTTCTGCCCTCTGCTCTTCAGCACTCGTAACCCCGCTCTGTAACATTACTTAGTGGCTCAGTTGCTGCCGTTCCTTCCACTTCTCAATAATATCACTAACAGGTGATGGGGGAAGATTTAGGAGGGAAGAAATGTCATGAACGGACTTGTTACCACGGTGTAACCTATTATAGGACCATTATGGAACCTATTATAGGACCTATTATAGGACCACTCTGGTATCACTTATACCATTTGAATGGTATAAGTTTGAACAGAGCAGGTCAGATATGACCTTGGTCAGATGTGACATCATTTGAAGTGACATATTTAAAGTGATACATGAGAAATATACCAGACTGATAAACCATGGTATATTCTCCTTCATGCTGCCATGTCCTGATCCATCTGCTTTCATCCACAGGTATGTCTGCTGAATACTCACTGAACCCCTGAACCCTCATGCATTGTTCACCCTCTGTTTTTAATTGGTATGTCTGCTAAATACTCACTGAACCCTCATGCATTGTTCACCCTCTGTTTTTAAATGGTATGTCTGCACTCTGTTTTTTCCCCTGACTTTAATTCCATGTATCATACTTCAAATTGACTGTATGCATATTGATATACCCATGCTCCTCACACCTTCCATCCTTCCATTTTATCCCACCTCTTTCTTCAACTTTGATGCTAGTCAAATGTCCCATTAACTGCAATCTATTAATTGCCCCCTGCTGTGAACCATCCTCCAGCCTCCTCCTCCCTCCCTCACTCACCTGGCTTCATTTCATGGACATTTGAATGGTATAAGTTTGAACAGAGCAGGTCAGATATGACCTTGGTCAGATGCGACATCATTTAGGCTGAGTTCACACGTGGCGTTTTTTTTCGCGTTTCCGCGGCGGTTTTAACCGCGCGATTTTGCCGCGAAAACGCGAAAAATAAGCATCCCATGCATTCCTATGGGATTCCGCAATGCTGTACTAATGCTGCGGTTTTTACCGAGGCGGAATCGCTTCGCGGTAAAAACCGCAGCATGCTCATTAATTTTGCGGAATCGCGGCGATCCCGCACCCATAGGAATGCATTGTTCCGCTTACTTCCCGCATGTGGCTGTGCACACCATGCGGAAAGTAAGCAGAACATTTGCGGATGGTACCCACGGTCCGGAGGAGAGGAGACTGTCCTCCGGGCTTTGGGTACCATATCCCTGTAAAAAATAGAATTTAAAATAAAAAATATTGTTATTCTCACCTTCCGACGTCCCGCGCTGCCTTCCCGCTTCTCTCCACTCTCTGGTTCCCAGTGATCCTTTTTGAAAATGCCCGCGATGGCGTTCGTTCTCGCGGGATCGCGAAGCCTCGCTGTCATCGCGAATTACCGAGAGACATCGCGATCCTGCGAGAACGAACGTCATCGCGGACATTTTCGCAAAGGATTACTGGGAACGGCTGCGCGGGACGTCGGAAGGTAAGAATAACACCATTTTTTTTTTTGCATTTTATCTTTTACTACTGATGCTGCATAGGCGGCCTCAGTAGTAAAAAGTTGGTCACACTTGTCAAACACTATGTTTGACGAGTGTGACCAACCTGTCAATCAGTTCTCCAAGCGATGCTATAGATCGCTTGGAAAACGCTAGCATTTTGCAAGCTAAATACGCTTGCAAAATGCTAGTTTTTCCGCGGGAAAATCACGGAAATTTAAAATGCGATTTTCCGGCGGAATGGAATTCCGGAATTCTCGCGGTAATTTCCGCGAGAGTTCCGGTACGTGTGAACTTAGCCTTAAAGTGACATATTTAAAGTGTTACATGAGAAATATACCAGAAAGAGTCCAGAAATCGGTCAGACGGTAAGACTAACCACTGCTTTCAGACTTTACTTGCTTTTTTTTTTTTTACTCTGCTCTTTAACCATGCTCACATTTGCCATCACCGTTTTTGCTCCACTAATTTTCACTCTCCTTCGCTATCCCCAAACCCCTGCACCCTCGAACCAAATAACTATCTCCCCCTCTCTCTTACCCCCCACCTCGCTTTATCAGCAGACATACTCCTTAACCTCAGACCTCTCCTACTAAAATACAATACAAGACGATCACTCTCCTTCACCCACCTGCTTTCCCTTTCTCTGCTTCTTCTCACTGCTGGTGACATATCCCCCAATCCTGGCCACCCCTGCCTCATACATCCCACTAATCCCCACCCCTATCTTTCTCACACTAAGACAAAATACCACAATCCCTCACACTTAAAACCTGTGCCACTGACCCCCTCCCTCCCGCACCCACTTTCTGGAGCACTTTGGAATGCTCGCTCCATCTGCAACAAGCTCCACATGATCCACGACCTCTTTACCTCCCGCAAGCTTTCCTTCCTGGCCGTCACTGAGACATGGCTAACACCCCATGACACGGCCTCCCCGGCACTGAGTTATGGTGGCCTCCACTTTACCCACACTCCTCGCCCTGGCAACAGACAAGGTGGAGGAGTGGGTTTCCTCCTTTCTAAAAAATGCTCCTTCAACCCTATCCAACCCCCACCCTCCCTTATCCTCCCTTCTTTCGAGGTTCACTCTGTCCGTATTTACTCTCCCTCTAATCTCCAAATGGCTGTCATATACCGACCACCGGGCTCAGTCACTGCCTTCATCGACCAATTCTCCACCTGGCTCCTCCACTTTCTCTCTGCTGACATCCCCACCATCATCATGGGGGGGCTTCAACATCTCCATTGACACCCCCCAGCCAGCAGCCTCCAAACTCCTGTCACTTACCTCAACCTTTGGACTTACTCAGTGGTCCTCCACAGCCACCCACACAGATGGACATACATTAGACCTCATCTTCACCCGCCTCTATTCCCTATGTAATCTCACAACCTCTCCCTTCCCCCTATCTGACCACCATCTACTCACCTTCTCATCCATTTCCTTCTCACCTGCCCCCCCATGTCCAGCCACTAGCACATCCTCGCAGAAACCTCGCACACCTAGACATCCACAGACTCTCAGACTCTCTTCTACCTCTGTCCTCCATATCTTCACTCCACAACACGGACAGTGCCACTGCTTTCTACAACGCCACCCTCACATCAGCCATAGACTCAGTCGCTCCTCTCATGCATGGCAAAGTGCGACAAACCAATAGGCAAGCCTGGCACAACAACCTCACCAAAAAACTTCGACAAGCATCCAGGGTCGCGGAGCGGCGTTGGAAGAAAACACGCCTGTCAGACGACTTCACTGCTTTCAAACAAGCCACACTTGCCTTTAAATCAGCCCTCACCTCTGCTAAACAGACCTATTTCACAAACCTTGTCTCTTCATTATCCCACAACCCAAAACAACTTTTCAGCACATTCAACTCTCTCCTCCGCCCACCACTGCCATCTCCAACTCCCCTCGTCTCTGCCGAGGACTTTGCCACCTACTTCAAAAACAAGATTGACCTAACAAGGCAAACCTTTACAGTTCCACCACCCCAACCACTCCACAAACCAGACCTCCGCCCTTCCCTAATAACCTCCCTCTCCAACATCACTGAAGGAGAGCTTACTCATCTCCTTTCCAAATCATGCCTCACCACCTGTGCACTTGACCCCATCCCTTCACACCTGCTCCCCAACCTCACTAACATGATCATTCCAGCCCTAGCCCATCTCTTCAACCTATCCCTAACTTCTGGTACCTTCCCCTCTGCCTTCAAACATGCCACCATAACACCCATCTTCAAAAAATCAAACCTTGACCCAACTGCTATGCCCAGTTATCGCCCCATATCACTGCTCCCGTTTGCTTACAAACTCCTTGAACAGCATGTCCATGCTCAACTTTCCTCCCACTTCTCATCTAACTCCCTGCTTGACATCCTGCAATCTGGCTTCCGCCCCCACCACTCCACTGAAACTGCCCTGACCAAAATTACTAATGACTTACATCCAAAGCTAACAGACAGTTCTCCATCCTCCTCTTTCTTGACCTGTCCTCTGCCTTTGACACAGTTGACCACTGCCTACTGCTACAGATTCTTTCTTCCCTTGGCATCAAAGACCTTGCCCTGTCCTGGATTTCCTCATACCTTTCTGACCGCACATTCAGCGTTTCCCACTCCCACACTACCTCCTCATCCCGCCCCCTCTCTGTTGGAGTCCCCCAAGGCTCTGTACTGGGACCCCTACTTTTTTCCATCTATACTCTTGGCCTAGGACAACTCATAAAGTCTCATGGCTTCCAGTACCACCTGTATGCAGATGACACTCAGATCTACCTCTCTGGCCCAGATGTCACCTCTCTGCTGTCCAGAATCCCGGAGTGCCTATCAGCCATATCCTCCTTTTTCACCTCTCGCTTCCTAAAACTCAACGTAGACAAAACTGAACTCATTATCTTTCCTCCATCTCACGCATCTTCCCAACCTGATCTCACTATTATGGTAAACGGCATCACGCTCTCTCCCGCACCTGAAATCCGCTGCCTCGGAGTAACTCTTGACTCTGCCCTGTCCTTCAAACCACACGTCCAATCTCTTGCCACCTCCTGTCGCCTCCAACTCAAAAATATTTCCAGAATCCATCCCTTCCTCAGTCCTCAATCTACTAAAACTCTTGTACATGCCCTCAATATCTCGCCCCTTGAATACTGCAACACTCTCCTCTGTGGCCTCCCTGCTAACTATCTTGCACCACTCCAGTCTGTCCTCAATTCTGCTGCCTGACTAATCCACCTCTCTCCTCGCTACTTCCCTGTCTCCCCCCTCTGCAAATCCTTCAATGGCTCCCAATTCCCCAACGAATCCAGTTCAAACTACTAACACTGACCTACAAAGCCATCCACAACCTTTCCCCTCCCTATATCTCTGAACTAATCTCCCAATATCTTCCCTCACGTAATCTTCGATCCTCCCAAGACCTCCTACTCTCCTCCACTCTTATTCGTTCCTCACACAACCGCCTCCAAGATTTCTCCCGAATATCCCCTATCCTCTGGAATGCCATGCCTCAACACGTTCGATTATCCACCACCCTCGGATCCTTCAAACGGAAACTGAAAACCCATCTTTTCAGGAAAGCTTACAGCCTGCAATGACCATTCTGCCGCTTCACCACCGCCTGAGCTGCCGCCTCATCACCACCAGAGCTGCTGCACCCCCGACCTTCTGTCTCTTCCCCACTAACCTGTAGAATGTAAGTCCGCAAGGACAGGGTCCCCTCCCCTCTGTACCAGTCTGTCATTGTAAATTTGTTTACTGCTAATCTATAACTTTGTATGTAACCCCCCTTTTCATGTACAGCACCATGGAATTAATGGCGCTATATAAATAAATAATAATAATAATCACTGAGCTCTGCACCATCAGCTGGTCTGTCACATGTTAGTAAAGGTAGATGGCATGGTCAGGGGCCGAATGTTATACACCGGGGGCAAGGGGGACAAATTATATACACCAGGGGCGAGGGGGACGGATGTAATACACCGGGGGGCAAGGAGGCCAGATGTTATACACTGGCGGCGAGGGGCTGGATTTTATACACCGGACCGGAGGGGGTTGGGTCCAGATGTTATACACTAGGTTTGAGGGGATGGATGTTATACACCAGGGTCGTGGAGCCATATGTTATGCAGCAGGGGTGAGGGGCTGGATGTTGTACACCGGGAGCAAGGGTGCCAGATGTTATACACTAGAGGTGAGGAGCTGGATGTTATAGACCACGTGCAAGGGGGCCAGATGTCATACACCAGGGGTGAGGAGATGAATGTTATACACCAAGAGCGAGGGAACCAGATGTTATACACCAGGGGTGAGGGGCTGGATGTTATATACCAGGAGCGAGGGTGCAAGATGTCATACACCAGGGTCGTGGAGCCAGATGTTATACACCAAGGGTGAGGGGCTAGATGTTATACACTGTGGTCGAGGGGGCCAAATGTTATACTCTGGGGTCATGGAGTCAGATGCTATACACCAGGGGTGATGGGCTGGATGTTATACACCAGGGGTGAAGGGCTGGATGTTATACACATGGGGCGAGGGGGCCAGATGTTATATACTGGGAGCAAGGGGGCCAGATGTTATACACCAGGGTCGCCAGATGTTATACACCAGGGGTGAGGGGCTCTATGTTATACACTGTGGTCGAGGGGGCCAGATGTTATACACTGGGGTCATGGAGCCAGACATTCTACCCTGCGGTGGTGGAGTCAGATATTATACAGCAGGGTTAAGGGGCTGGATGTTATACACCAGGGGTGAGGGGCTGTATGTTATACACCTGGGGCGAGGGGCTGGATGTTATACACCATGGGAGAGGGGCTGGATGTTATACTCCGCATGCGAGGGGGCCAGATGTCATACACCAAGGGTGAGGGGCTGGATGTTGTACACTGGGGGCGAGGGTGCCAGATGTTATACACTAGAGGTGAGGAGCTGGATGTTATACACCACGTGCGAAAGGGCCAGATGCCATACAACAGGAGTGAGGAGATGAATGTTATACACAGGAAGCGAGGGGGCCAGATGTTATACACCAGGGGTGATGAGTTGGATGTTATACGTTATACAGGGGGGGGGCTAGAGCAAGGGGGCCAGATGCTATACAGCAGGGTCGTAAAGCCAGATGTTATACATCAGGGGTAAGGAGCTGGATGTTATACACTGGAGCGACCGAGGGGTCGGAAGTTATACATCAGGATGGTGGTGGTGAAAGGGCCAGATGAGATGTATACACTGGGGACAATGGGACTGAATGAGAAACCTGAATTCAATGATTAAGATGCGGGTGCTCAAACTTAACACCACAGAGTGTAAGTGAGTGATGTTAATGAATATCTGTGTAATGTGTGATTAATGTTCATGTATGTGTGTGCCTTTTGTATATACGTGTGTACACTGCATGTATGTAAGTATATTTGTGTGAGTGTAAAGCTCTGATCCTAGCGCTACTGTACCCCACCATCGTAGGACAGTCGGCCACAGTGCTTGTTTCCATTCATTTTTACCGCTTGTTGTGTTTCCGAAATTGGTTTGTCTCAGTGTTCTTATTTTGGGAGAAGCCTAGCAAAAATTAGGATGGTTGCTTCCTGAGCTGGATTCCCTCCATTGCTTCCTTTTTGCATTAATTAACATAAAAAGCTTGTATTTGCAGTGAAGGTTTGGCTTCAGTTGGCTGAATGCCTTTAAAAATAGTGCAAAGGGTTAATCCCGAAATCTCCACCCGCCTCCATGAACTGAAGGATCGATAAGTTATTGATTAGTGAGCAAGGGGGAAAGTGGCTGGCACAGGCTATGGGTAATCCATCTGTAATGGACCTGCTTTGTGTGTCAGTATGACCAGGATCTGGCCCTGATGTGGTAAGACACCGAGCAGGCGTCTCTGAGAGTTGGCTGATGCCTGGAATCAGCTGCTCCTGACATTCCTGCAAAGAGCTATGTTTCCACTGGGGGAATCCTCCGAAGCGTCTGCGAGCACAAATTCAGTGGGTGTCTCGTAAATGAGTAAACGGCCGCTTTATATCTGCAGCCATTGCGCTCGTGACTAACGCGGGAGCCGAGGCCGTTGTCTGCTTCTCTTACAAAGTGAGTCGTGTATCGGATCTGATGGTGAACACGATTATTCAAAACCGCGGCCACTTTTATGTCCAATATTCCAGTCAGGTTTGCTCATATCATAAGAAACCCATCACTACATCGTAATATATGCTGAGGTCTAACCACTAAATACCAAAAAATTCAGGAGCTGTTAACTCCAATTTCCCAACAGACAGGAGATGTTTGGAGTGATCCTTGCACTGGAGAACTTGCCGGTAACATGGGAAGGGATACAAACCACTGGTGACTATATGTGGCTGCAGATTTGGTGGGCTTCAATACAAAATCATCAGCAAGACCCGCAACTATCACATGTCTTTAATAGTACTGGTTTTCTCATATGGGCCAAAGAGAAGTTTTGATCTTCCCTAGTCTTCAATGTCCAGATGCAAGTGTAACACATGCACCCTCTATAGTTACTGTATACTCCTGCATGTGTGTGAAGACTTCCAAAAACTGCTCCCTATTCCCCAGCATCCTGGACCCGACATGAGCGAATGCATAATTTGTCATTAAAAGCAAGTCTCCTTAAAGGTGTTGTCCAAAGGGAAAATAAGCTATCACCTATCCTTAGGTGGCTGGGACCTGCACCGATCGACAGAATGGGGAATTTTAATGTCTATTGGATTGGAGCATTAGTGCTCAGTTGCTTTATCATTCATCTCCTTCCTAATGCTGTTCTTGACTTTTGCCAGCACCATTGAGAATAAAAGGATTGGCCGCTCCGTTATGTAATGAGATAAATCAACCTCATTCTGCTGATTGGTGTTGGTCCCAACGGTTGAAAGCCCCACCGATCAGCTACTCATCTGGGGCTATGTAATAACTTGCTTTCTCTGGACAAATCTTTTAATTTTAAGATTTTATGTATGGAAAAAGTGTAGCTGAACTCTCCAAAAACCTAGAGACATGGCAGCCGATCACTTAGGGTTCAGGTGCTGAAACCCCTACCGATCACTAACATGATGGAGCAAAGTGTTCCTCTTCTTATTTGCAGAAGAAAACTCACAAACTTGAGTCCGTGCTCAGTGTTGGGAGACAGCAGCTCTCAGCTGGGGGCTTTTGCCCTTTGTTTCAGTGATGTGAGGGGTCTCTTCACCCAAACCCCCATGGATGAATACATACTCTTCCACAATCAATATCTATCTCACACTTCTGACAAAGTGTATTTCTCAGAATCATAAATCCGTTATCAGAGCTGGGGATGGCTGTATTATTTGGGTATTTTTTTGCCATAGTGTGTAGGAATTATATAGAAGTATTATACCCATGAGTATTAGTTTAATACTATATATTATTTGGGCACCGTATGGCAAGATCATGTGGGCCGTACGTAGAATTGGCACTATATGACGGTATGGAGAAGGAACAATAAGATGAACTTTTGCCAATTTAACCAAATCGAAATACCGACAAAAATATCTAATGACATTATAATAGAGCAGGAAAATGCTAATACAAGGAGTACACACATCGACTGGTTAAATATACCACAAAATTCAATTTTATTTAATACAAAGTAGAGAAAAATTGAATCCTAGTAATAGTTTTCCTGTAATATTATGCAGTTAGTCAAATCCTCGCTGTAATTATACTGGTATTAATCTAGGTTCCCAGCATGCGGATTCTGCAGCGCTGAACAGAGATATAGATTACAAGGGATTAAATTGTGATATGGATTGATTAGAATTAATGTGCAGAAGTTCTGCGCTACATCCACAATGTTTTGTTCCAAGTTGCATGATGTTGAAATAATTGCAGATATTCTTAAAAAAAAAGGGAGGATTGTTCCCAGTGTCTTCTACCTGGTCCTGGTGGCTACTCAATATATGGCTGCTGGATGGTGTCTGCCATCATGATAGGAAGAAGAAAAGCGCCAATCCTCCCACAAATCTTCGAAAATTTCCAATGGAGCCACCAATGCAAAGTAAACAGGGCCTAAGGGAAATTCTATAATGACACGTCTATGGCAATATGTCAGAAGATATTATATTACTACTTTGTGATGTCAGTATAAGGGTGTGTGCACACATTGCGGATTCTGCTGCGGAATTTTCTGGCCGGATTTGTCTGAATTCGCAGGTAAATCCACAGGTCAAAAGACCTGCAGTTTATCTGCGGATTTCGTGCGGATTAACCTGCAGTTTTCCCCTGCGGTTTGACACCTGTCATGGAGCAGGTGCCAAACCGCTGCGGAATCCGCACAAAGAAGTGACATTCTGCGGATTTAAATCCGCAGCAAATCCGCGTGGAAAACTCCGCACCATGGGCACTGCGGTTTTCAATTTACATAGACTAAAAGGGTATTGTACAACGCAGCAGAAACTGCTGCGGATCCGCAGGGCCAATTTCGCTGCGGATCCACAGCAGAATCCGCAACGTGTGCACACACCCTTAGGCTCTGACAACTGCGCAGGAGCAGGCTACCGGCTCTGAAGACGCAGGAAGCAATTTGGCTTCTTAGACAAAGGTCTTTTATGGGCAAGGACCTCCTAAGCATTTAGGTGTCACGTAAAACTACAGTAAATAATGATATATTTCCTTTTTTTTGACAATTGATTTTTACATTTTTGATTGTAGAATTTTCTTATTCTGTTATCTGTACATGATTATGAAGTTGGCCATCTTGCCTGAGCAGCAGTTTTGCATAATACTTTACAGCATTCAAAAGAGCCATTGCAAACTGAAAAACGGAGATGACTCATTGACCTTTATGGGAGAGTGTTATGGGCATGCTCTGTGACCTGCGCAGAGGTCACTGTGCAGGGAGATGGAGAAAGTGAGCTGTGATATTGCCTTTTGTGAATGGTGGAACCCGTGTTATCTATTATATATACAGCTCTCGCAAAAATTAAGAGACCACTTTCAAATGTTCAGTTTGTCTGATTTTTCTCTTTATAGGTTTATTTTTGAGTAAAATGTAAATTGTTCTTTTAGTCTATAAACTTCTGACATGTGTCTGAATTTCCAAGCAATAAATTTTATATTATTTTTCTGACAAAGAAAAATGGTCAAAATGTAAAAAAAAAAAGTGCTTTCAGACCTCAAATAATGCAAAGAAAACAAGTTCATAATCATTTGGAAACAACAATATTAATGTTTAAACTCAGGAAGAGTTCAGAAATCAATATTTTGTGGAATAACCATGATTTTTAATTACAGCTTTCATGCGTCTTGGCATGCTTTCCACCAGTCTTTCAAACTGCTTCTGGCGCCAAAAAATAAGCAGTTCTTCTTTGTTTGATGGCTTGTGACTATCCATCATCCTCTTGATTACAGTCCAGAGGTTTTTAATGGGGTTCAGGTCTGGAGAATGGGCTGCCCATGACAGGGATTTGATGCTGTCATGATCCCAGTGCAGGTTTTTGAGCTGCACGTCAGGGGTTAATGTCTGGAGCTCAGTGCAGGTTTTGACCTGCACACATGGGGTTAATAATGGTGGCCTCTTTCTGGTTCTGGGAGAGATTCTTAAACCCCTGGGAAGCTTCAATCCCTGCCAGTTATACTTTTGCCTTGGGCCTAGTGTGCTGACCCCTGTGTGCCTGTGCCTGTTTGTTGTTATAGCTTGTTTATATGGTTCTGACCCGGTTGTTTCCCGTTGTGAGTTTGCTTGTTGATTCTGTACTGCGTTATTATCTCTGTGTATGATTCATTGCCTGTGACCTGACTACTTTCTGCTCGCCCCTCTTGTACCTTGCAGCTATCTCTGTGTGTGACTCATTGGCTACGTCCTGACTATTCTCCCTGTCTATGCCCCTTGGTAACTTTGTCTCGCAGTTACCCTGCTAGGAGTTCTCTTACTGCTCCTAGCTCCCTGGAGTTTAGGCCACGCCCCCAGCAGTCACGTGCTTCAGGTCCTGCGGCTCTGAGGTACACATCTACTTGGCTGCTGCCTGCTCCACAGGTATCGTTGAGCACAGTTCGCTTTACTCAGGACACGCGCACTGGCTCAGTGAGCAAGTTGAGTGCGGTGTTCCTGACAGATGCAATAACATAGTAACATAGTTATGAAGGCTGAAGGAAGACCTTATGTCCATCTAGTTCAGCCTATTTTTAGTGCAGCTGTTCTGCTTTGGTGATCCTGGGGAAGGCAAAAAACCCACAGAGTAGAAGCCAATTTTCTCCATAGGGAAAAAAATTCCTTCCCCTAAGCTGGGTCAATCAGCTACCTATAATATTCTGTTATTCGTAACCTTCTATACTGTTACTCACAAGAAAAGCATCCATTCCTTTCTTAAATTCATTCAGTGAGTTGGCCATCACCACTTCCTCAGGAAGAGAATTCCAGAGCCTCACTGCTCTTACTGTGAAGAACCCTCTTCTATGCTGGTGCAGAAATTGTCTTTCCTCCAAACGAAGAGAATGCCCCCTTGTTCTTGTCACAGTCCTTGGTACAAACAGTTCATTGGAGAGATCTCTGTATTGCCCTCTGATATACTTGTACATATATATTAGGTCTCCCCTAAGTCTTCTCTTTTCTAGAGTAAATAGACCTAATTTTGATAACCTTTCTGGGTATTGTAGTGATCCAACTCCATTTATCATTTTAGTAGCCCGCCTTTGAACCCTTTCAAGTTCAGTAATGTCTTTCTTGAGCACCGGCGTCCAAAATTGTACACAATACTCCAAGTGTGGTCTGACGAGTGATTTGTACAGAGGGAGAATTATGTTTTCATCTCGTGTCCCCAGACCTCTTCTAATGCATCCCATGACCCTATTTGCTTTGGTGGCAGCTGCCTGACACTGGGCACTCCAATTTAGCTTCTTATTGACTAAGATGCCTAAGTCTTTTTCCATGTCTGATTTCCCCAGCAGTTTCCCATTTAGTAAGTAATTGTAGCATGTTTCTCCTTCCCATGTGCATAACCTTACACTTATCTGTGTTAAACCTCATTTGCCATTTTTCAGCCCAATTCTCCAATTTACTCAAATCTGTCTGTAGTTGCAAACTGTCCTCCTTTGTGTTAACTACCTTACATAGTTTTGTATTATCTGCAAATACTGATATTTTACAGTGTAAGCCATCCACTAGATCATTAATATATTAAATAGTAGGGGGCCCAATACAGAACCCTGTGGTACCCCACTAGTAACCCTGGCCCAATCTGAGTATGCACCATTAGAAAACAAAGAGTGGTTATTATCACTAAGCCAGCTACCTACCCATCTACACACATTTTCCCCTAGCCCAAGCTTTCTCATCTTACTTACCAATCTTATGTGGGACAGTGTCAAATGATTTAGAGAAGTTGAGATAAATGACATCCAATGATTCTCCTTGGTCCATTTGAGAGCTTACATCCTTATAGAAGCTGATCAGGTTAGTTTGACAGGAGCGATCCTTCATAAATCCATGTTGATATGGAGTTAAACATTTATTAACATTGAGATATTCCATAATGGTTAGAAACCCTTCAAAAATTTTACCCACAACAGATGTTAAGCTTACTGGCCTATAGTTTCCAGGTTCCCTTTTACACCCCTTTTTGAATATTGGTACCACATTTGCTTGCCGCCAATCAAAAGGAACAGACCCTGTTTCTATAGTCTTTAAATATAAGGAATAGAAGCCTGTCTATCACATTACTTAACTCCCTTAATACCCGAGGGTGAATACCATCAGGGCCTGGTGATTTGTCAATTTTAATCTTACTAAGGCGGTTCTGCACTTCTTCCTGGGTTAGGCAGGGAATACTTAATGGGGAGTTTACATTATCACTCTGCATTTCCCCTGGCAAATCCTTTTCCTGTGTGAAAACTGTTGAGAAAAAAGTATTTAAAACATTTGCTTTTTCCCACATCGCTCTCTATGACTTCACCCTCATAGTTCTTTAAAGGGCCGACACCATCAATTTTAATCATTTTACTGTTTAAATGATTAAAGAATAGTTTGGGGTTTGTTTTACTTTCCTTAGCAATGAGTCTCTCAGTTTCCACTTTTGCTAAATGTATTTGTTTTTTTTACACATTTTATTTTTTCCTCTATAACTTTTTAATGCTTCTTCATTGCCTTCTTGTTTTAGCTTCCTAAATGCCTTGTTCTTGTTCTTTATTGAACCTTTTTACTCCTTATTTAGCCACATTGGTGTTCTCCTGTTCCTAGCCCTTTTATTTCTGTACGGTATGGCTAGCTCGCAGTGGGTGTGTAAAACTGATTTAAATATTTTCCATTTATTTTCTGTGCTCCTATTTTTGAGAGCATTGACCCAATCAATTCGGCGAAGGTCCTCTCTAAGCTGATCAAACTTTGCTTTCCTGAAATTAAGCGTTTTTGTAACCCCCTTCCAGGGCACCTTACTGAAGGACAAGTGGAATTGTATTATATTGTGATCACTGTTCCCTAGGTGCCCATTGACTCGTACTTCTGTTATTCTATCTGGCCTGTGGCTTAAAATTAAGTCCAGAAGGGCTGTCCCTCTAGTTGGGCCCTGCACAAGTTGTGACAGATAATTATCCTTGGTCACTGACAGAAATTGGTTCCCTTTCTGAGATACGCAGGTTTCAGTTTCCCAGTCTATGTCGGGGTAGTTGAAGTCGCCCATAATAATCACCTCATTGTAATTTGCTGCTTTGTCTATCTGTTTCAATGATACATTTTCAGTGGTTTCTGTTATATTTGGTGGCTTATAACAAACCCCTATGAGGATTTTATTACTTTTCCCTCCTTGTATCTCCACCCATAGAGACTCCACCTCTTAATTTCCCTCTTGTATATCTTCTCTTAGTGTGGGCTTTAAAGTGGACTTTATATATAGACAGACTCCACCCCCTTTCCTTTTTTTACGATCCCTCCTAAACAAATCATATCCTTGCAAGTTAGCAGCCCAGTCATAGCTGTCGTCTAACCATGTCTCAGTTATTCCTACTATTTCGTATTTTTCCTCATACATTACCAACTCCAGATCTTCAATCTTATTGGTCAGGCTTCTTGCGTTGGTCAGCATGCAGGAAAGAAGCTTCCTTCTGAGTACCCTGTCTTGGGTCCTCTTTACCACATCTGGTATCCTTGATTAGTTTGTCCTTCTGCTGCATGTTCTTGTCTGCTGCTTTTCCTCCCACCCCCTCTTCTTCAAGTTTAAAGCCCTCCTGATGAGTGTGGCAAGTCTTCTGGCGAATGTGTGTTTCCCAGGTTTTGTGAGGTGTATCCCATCTCTTGCGAGAAGTCCATCGTAGAGGTAATTCACGCCATGGTCCAAGAATCCAAATCCTTGCTGCCTGCACCACCGTCATAGCCAGTTGTTCACCTCTAGTATCCTATTCTATCTTCTGATGCCATGACCATCGACTGGGTGGATTGATGAGAAAACAACCTGCACGTTCCGTTCCTTTATTTTCTTCCCCAGAATTTCAATGGTCTCTTAATTTTTGCCAGAGCTATATGTTAGCTTTCATTGTTATCCTGCCTATGATGATAATTAGATGACCGCTGAGAAGTGATCTCTACAGAACAGGAGGTGTAAGACTACTATGACACTCACTGTAAAAACTACTAGGTTTCTGGACTGGTCATCTAGAGATTGACATGAAAAACTGAAATAAAAAATGATCAAAAATGTATGAAAATTATGTTATTAATACATTCCCTTTAAGAAATTAAGTATTGTCTCATAATGACAGCAGCTGTGGGCCCACCATAAACCCATTGCTGGACCCTTATGTGGTGCCTCATAGTCCCAGCATCTGAGGGTCCACCATAAACCCATGGCTGGACCCTTACGTTGTCTGTTAGGCAGGTTACTAAAAATCAGCTGCTGTATGATAGCTGCTGTATGATAGCTGCTGTATGCTATGTGATCATGGAGGAGGAGAGCCGAGAGATGGCTGCTCTGGCATGAGGCTCCTGAGTTTTTTAGTTTTTTACCCCGTTTAATTGTTAATTCTCCCTTTGGTTCACTCACCATTGCGTAGCTACAGGATTCGGCAGAGCTGGGAGTAGTGTGGAGACTGCGATCAGCTGGGACCGGTGTCTTTCTGTCCTCGTGGAGCTCCGTGCCTGGATTCAGCTGGGAGAGAGTGAAGCTGCTGGCTGCCTGCCTTGTACCCATTTCCAGCATGCAGATGATCCCAGGATAGGAAACCTGGTGGAGTGTGCGGTGCTGGAGTTGTTCTGGAGATCTTGTGGTCCACATGGAGCTGTAGGGCTACAGGATTCGGCAGAGCTGGGAGTAGTGTGGAGACTGCGACCAGCTGGGACCGGTGTCTTTCTTTCCTCGTGGAGCTCCGTGCCTGGTTTCAGCTGGGAGAGAGTGAAGCTGCTGGCTACCTGCCTTGTACCCATTTCCAGAATGCAGATGATCCCGGGATAGGAAAGCTGGTGGAGTGTGCGGTGCTGGAGATGTTCTGGAGATCTTGTGATCCAGGTGGAGCTGAAAGGGTGAGCTGGGCAGGTTTGGACTGACTGTTGGCGTGTCCCCTGATGTCCCTGTCTTGTTGCACCCATGCCCTCCCCCCCAGCAGTGCTGGGAGCACCCTTTATGGAAAGTTGTACATTTAACTCTGCTAAGCTGTGACTGTTCAGTCTTTATAGCTACAAGCTGAGTGTAGTCATGGCCACTGCACTCTGTAAACCTACTCTTATGATTTCAAGGGACGATTTATTATTCTGGAATCATCCGCAATTTCTCATGGACTCCCCTTCTTGGAGCATGATTGCTAATTCAACAATTGAGTACATAAAATCCATTACTTCTGTGAAACCTGTGGAGGTGTACTGCAAGAGAGGTAGGAGAGGAGGCGTCCTGGCACGCCTTCGGAGGAGAGGGTTCAGAACAGCTCTTCCTTCACTCCACTTGGCTAATGTCCGTTCCTTATCTAACAAAATGGAGGAACTGAACTTACTTTGTAACATGAGATCTGATATGGCCAATTCAGCTGCTCTTTGTTTTACTGAGACCTGGTTGAATGACACCATCCCTGATTGTAGTCTGGATCTACCTGGTTTTGTTATCTACAGAGCTGACCGTGATTGTGTAGCTTCAGGTAAACAAAGGGGGGGTGGGGTATGTCTCTACATCAACACTAGCTGGTGCTGTGATGTTAACATACTGGGAAAAGGTTGCTCTCCAGATCTAGAGTACCTTGCACTCAATTGTAGACCATTTTACGCTCCAAGAGAGTTTTCATCTATGGTTCTGGTTGCAGTATATATTCCCCCTCAAGCATCTGTTAAAGCTGCTATTGGTGAATTAGCTTGCAAAATATCAGAATGGGAGAAAGGATCTCCTGAAGCATTTGTGATCGTAATGGGGGACTTTAACAAAGGAAAACTCAACCTGGATCTCCCCAAATTTACTCAACATATAAACTGCTTCACGAGAGAGAACAATACGCTTGATCACTGCTATACTGTCTTAAAAGGGGCCTACAGGGCAGTGAGGAGAGCAGCAGTGGGCTTTTCAGATCATTGTCTAATTCATTTAATTCCAGCATACAGGCAAAGGTTGAAAACATCCAAACCTACAGTTTATACAAAGAAGACATGGTCTGAGGAGGCAAAATTGCAACTGCAAGCATGCTTTGAATGCACGGACTGGGAGGTATTCGAGGAAACATGCTCGGGTCTGGATGAATGGGTTGATGCAGTGTCCTCATATATCCGTTTTTGTGAAGACACGTTTATTCCATCCAAATCTGTCCACTTTCGGGGAAACAACAAGCCGTGGTTTACAAATAAAGTCAGGTTGATCCGTAAGAGAAAAGAGGAGGCTTATAAAGCAGGTGATATTACTGAATTCAAGAAACTTAGGAACTCGCTATCTAAAGAGATCAAGTTAGCCAAACACGAGTATGCAAAGATTCTGGAGGAAAGGTTCTCATCAAAAGATACTAGATCTGCATGGAGAGGATTAAGAGAGGTCACCAATTATAAAAGCCACCCCACTATAGTGAACCCCAGCAGAAGTCTGGCAGCAGAGTTAAATGAATTCTACTGCAGATTTGAGGCAAGCTCTACACACAGTGGCTATTCATCTCTAAGCTCCTCAGTCTGTTCATATAAAGATCATTCATTGTGCAACACCCAAGTAGTGATCTCCGAGGCAGAGGTGATACGCATCCTGAAGGGACTTAAGGTCAAAAAGGCACCTGGCCCTGATGGTGTATCTCCAATGTGTCTGAAAGTATGTGCTACCCAGCTTGCCCCTATACTGACAAATATATACAATGTGTCACTGAAAGAGTGCGTTGTACCTCAGTGTTGGAAAAATTCCACAATTATCCCTGTCCCCAAGAAAGTGGGATCCTCTGAGTTGAACGACTATAGACCAGTAGCACTCACATCTGTAGCTATGAAAGTCTTCGAAAGAATTATGATGTCCCACCTGATAAAATTCACGCAGAAGCTATGGGACCCGCTTCAGTTTGCCTATAAGGAGAATCGTTCGGCAAACGACATTGTCAATCTGGCACTGAAGTACATTTTGGATCATACAGATGAATGGCACTCATATGTCCGGATTCTTTTCATGGACTTTAGCTCAGGGTTCAATACCATTGATCCGAATTTACTTCATAAGAAAATGGTAGCTCTTGGAGTCCCTCTCAACTTATGCTTGTGGATTTATAACTTCCTGACAGCCAGGATACAGAGTGTAAAAGTTGGACCATTCACTTCGGACACCTTGGTCACAAACATCGGGGCACCTCAGGGGTGTGTTTTGTCCCCGTTACTGTTTTCTCTCTATACGAATGATTGCATCTCTTCAGCAGACTCAGTAAAAATCTTGAAATTTGCCGATGATATGACACTGATTGGTCTCATCAGGGGAAATGCTGAAGACTTGTATCGGAGTGAGGTGGAAAGAATATGTGACTGGTGTAAAGCCAATAATCTTGTACTCAACACTAAAAAAACTGCTGAGATGGTTGTGGATTTTAGGAAAGATCAACATGAGATACTTCCAATCTACATCCATGACGAAGTGGTTCTTAGGGTCACAGAGACCAAATTCCTTGGTGTTATCATCTCTCATGATCTTAAATGGGGGAAAAACGTGGATGCTGTTATAAGAAAAGCACAACAGAGGATGTTCTTCCTGCGTCAGCTGAAAAGATATGGTTTGTCTAAGAATCTGCTGATCTTATTCTTTAATGCTGTCATCAGATCTGTGATTTGTTCCTCTCTGATAGTCTGGTATGGGGGAGCCACTGCGCATGACAAACTCCGCTTACAAAGGACTTTCAGAACAGCAGAGAGAATTATAGGCTCCCCCCTGCCTAAAATCCAGGATCTTTATGATAAGAGTATTCGATCCCACGCATTGAAAATTTCATCCGATCCCTCTCACCCGGGACACTCCTCATTCCAACTACTCCCTTCAGGACGTCGCTTCAGAGTCCCCAAATGCAGCACCAACCGCCATATGAACAGCTTCTATCCACTCTCTGTTCAACAATTAAATCGTCATGTGTAGACTATATACTGTATCTGTCTTGTTAGATGTTACTTGTTGTATCTGTTGTTATATATTATGTTGCCTCTTTGCCACAAAGAATTCCTTGTATATATGTAATATGTACTTGGCGATAATAAATTTGATTTGATTTGATTGATTTGGTATTGTCAGATCATTTAGTGACATCAGGTGTCCATGTGGTGACATCATCTATCCTGGCCCAGAAGCCTAGGCTACCGTCGCTTTATCCTTACCATCCATCTACAAGTTTGATAACTTTGGATAGTTCAAAATGAAGTAGGCCAAATCTATAATTCTCTGCTCAAAAGGGCTGTAAAGTATTAAAGGAAACAATTTTTAGAAACAGTGCCACTCTAGTCCATTGGGTAAGCCTGGGATTGCAGCTAAGCGTGATTAATTTTAATGTGGTCTAGTTGCAATACTGCACACAGTCTATAGAAAAGAGTGGCGCTGTTTGTGAAAAAAAAAAAGAAAGGCAGACCTTCTTTCTAAAATCTTCAACACGTTTAAGACTTTTTTACTTTTCTGCTTAAATGTAGAATAAGATGGCATCTGAACTTGACCAGAGCTCATTTTTTGAGGCCAAATTCAGAAATTGGTATTTCATGGTCCAAGGTTGTACAGTGATGGACGGACTAGTTGCGGGTCCCCTTAGCCGAACCTGACAATTTCATAGGTATATATGAAGCTGTTGAATTCGAGACAGGAGAACAGCGGCCGGTCCATGCATCGCTGCCCACGCACGGACTTCTGAATTTGGCCTTAGAGAACCTCCATAAAAAGGAATCTTGGATGAACATTTAACCAATGTCTGACTCACCAACAGAGCAGATATCCGTGAAGTGATCCTCGCCCTCTTCGGCATGTATGAGGTCGTTTTTACTCTTCTTAATGGTCGCTCTTTTCAGTACTGGAAGGTAGACGAGCAGATATATTATTTATTGGATTGCACTATGTTAGAAAACAATCTTTCTGGTGGAAGCGTGCGCTCGGCAGCCCTTTTAGCTGATGAAGTAACGAGCAGAACTCGCACTGAGCATTTTCTGTCTCTAGGTAGAAAATTAAAAGTGACTTGTGAAATTAAAACACCTCATATGATGAGAACGTGTTGACTAGTACAGGCTGACTGACAGCTCTGGCTGCCGCTAGATACTCACAGGATACAAAGGTAGTCATAGCATGTGATACTGAGCAATAATTTAAAAGGGGGTTTGTAGAAAAAACAAGTAACTTTGCAATTAATTCTTATTAAAAATTCTATTTTCAAAAACTGAGGGATTTTTAATTCCGTTGTATACTAGGTTGCCTTGGATACCAGCCACCTTTGCAGTCTCAGTGGTGGACAGTTTACAAGTCAAGGAGCCCCACCTTTGTAAGCTCTCAAGCTAGCCATTGTTCTTGCGATGTTGCAATGGAAAAACTGCCTTTTGTAGCAGCATGGAAGAGAGTATAATTTGGGCCACCGGTTCAAACTGTCAATGATCATGAGCGCCCCGCCACCGCAGGAAGTCGGAAGGCAGGGGAACAGTGCACTCCTGAAGGAAGAACATGAGACTACCCCTTTAATATGCTAACGTGCATTCCCGGTTATTGATATGGGCAATGGTTATCAGTTACATTGGCCAATTATCTTTCAGCTGTGGGTCTCACCATGGGGACCATTATTGATCAGACCCATAGACATTGAATGAAGCGTTAGTATGTTTGGGTGATCACCGCTCTATTCAAGAGAGAGGATGGGATCCTAATTGTTATGCTTTCTGGTGACCCCAAGTGATACACTTACTATGTGTATAGGTGATACCATTTTTCACTGGCCCACCCATTTAAAGCTGGGGTCACCCTTGCATGTGCAATGCGAGAAACTTGCACATTAATACCTGGCACTGCCGCTGGCGGTTCAGACCGGAGCCTTCAGCTGCATAGAAAGACATGCAGCCGCACACTCCGGTCCCGAGTGCCGGCGGCAGTGCCAGGTATTGATACGAGAGACTCGCGCAAGTTTCTAGCATTGCACACGCAAGTGTGACCCCGGCCTAAGTGCGATGTCTTACCTGGTTCTAAAAATGTCTACTATACTGTGTGCATACGATATAGGTTTTCTTCAAAGAATGTATAAGATTTACTCACCATCTAAAGGAGACTTTTCTTCGGCATTTTTGTCTTCTTCTGCGAGCATGACTTCCTCTGTGGAGCAAATGTACGACAGAATAAAACCTTTTAGTCCCAATAAACAATTCACAGAACCATTTTTTTCAATCAAAGCTATTCTGCAACATCAATAATATCAATACAACAAAGATCATTGAGATAGTTTACCAAACCTGAAGTTTAAAGCATGGGGGACAGAGCAAAAGTCTTTAGCCTTTGATGAGACAGGAGGTGGATTTCAGGCTGCCTTTGATTTCATTGGATCATAATTGTGCACTAGGGTAGGAGATAATCAGTGATGTGTGTGAAGGGGGCTGGCTGAGTGTTCAGATTAATAGTTAAGCCAGCCCCCTCCTCTGTCACAGATGATGTATAGACAGAAAAGAGGGCTGGCTGCTCATATTAATAGCTTAGCCTGTGCCATCCTCTGTCACAGATGATGTGTAGACAGATAATGGGGCTGGCTGTCCATATCAATAGCTTGGCCAGCCCCCTCCTCTTTCACAGATATTATAAAAACAGAATAGGGGGCTGACTTGGCTAAATAAATTATCAGACAGCAAGGCCGTTATTCACTGATCTATTCATGTACCAACAAAAAACACTTTTCCGTGTCAGACACAAGCTGATGGGAGCCCTTCTAAAGCAGGGCCTGCTGGTGAAAATTGGGCACCTTTATACAGCAGGAGCACTTTGTTTCCAGCATATGCTGTGGTCCACACCGATGATCCTATTGTGCTTACAGAAGTGTACCTCACCTGCTTTGAATATCCACTCCAGATAGCCGTTCAGCTCACGCTCAATTTGCTGCTGCCGTCTCAACTTGAGAAACGCCCGACGATTCTCCACCCTCTCACGTTCCTTAGCAAATTCCCTGCAAGACGGTAAAAAATTCCAATATCCTTGTAAAGTAAAGCTGACGAATGGTGTGAGGATCTCATCCGAGGCACCAACAAGCTGTGCCAACTATTTTTAGTCCTTCTAATGTGAGAAATTTCATAGAAAGTGTTTAATTGACAATGGTCTGGTGAAATGTAAGATGCAGACAAAGCGCCCTGGGGGAAGGTATCATCCTATAGCTGATAACTGGGGTCTCTGTGGGATTTTTATCATCATGATGGCACCAAAACAGTAAAATAATCCCAGAGGACTAACAAAATAATGAGTTTTATGTATTTCTGTCTATGAAGGGCAACTATAATAAAATAGGAAAAGATTAGCTTCACACGTCTAAGTCTGGTTACAATATTAATAAGTATCAAGCTTTTTGCACTAAAAATAATTGTCATATAAAACTACTCAAATCCCAATCACTGGATCTAAATATTGGTGCATGATGCAACTCTCTGGTAAAGCAACCTAATGGCATTTATCCAACCCTATTAGCCATCATGGTTCTCACCATTTGAGCTTGTTCAAAAATCAGAGAAACAATGTCGAACTGTGTCTGGTGGATTAGTGTGACATCATTATGCACCACAATGATCACTCTGACACCCCACATTCATTCTGACTATGAGGATTCTGATGGTATCATGCTAGGAGAACTCCAGAATCAAAGATTCCTACTCCGATGTGGAAACCTATAAGTTCAATCCTACTTCACTTGTCCATTCGTTACTACATGGGTCAGAGGGACAACGTGATGGACCTAAGTGAATAATCCTATCAACACATTAGAGAATGAGACCTTATCTACCGTTGTACTGAACAGATAGTCCCCGAAAAGGTAGACAACATGATGGACTGCAGTGATCCTGTCAATATATTGGTGAATAATTCGTCATCAGCCATTGTACTGAACATGAGTATTTTGGTGATATTATCCCAAGAAACCCTCAAAAGTAAAGTTTCGTACTCTGATGTGGATACCCACTAGTCATTCCTACTATACTTGTCAATTCATTACTACATGAACCAGAGGGACAACATAATGGACCTAAGTGAGTAATCCTGCCAAAACATTAGTGATTGAGTCTTTATCTACCATTGCACTGAAGATATAGACCCAGAAAAGGGGAACAAAATGATAAACAACAATGATCTTGTCAATATATTGGTTAATGAGTCTTCATCAGCCATTGTCCTGAGGATGAGTATTTTGCTGATATCATCCCAAGAAACCCTCAGAATTAAAGTTTCCTACTTCGATGTGCCACTGTCACGTGTGTGTCAGATGCAACAGACAGTCACTCTGCATCTGGCTACAGAAGGTCTCTGTGTTTGTCATTCCTAATCCTCCTGACTTTTGGACCCAGTGGCAACCTCCCTCCGGTTCTAATTGATACACCTGGACCTGGGTGTTTATAGACTCTCAGTCTGCTTCAGAGAGCCGCCGGCCACATTCACATTTTCTCTTGTGAAGGCTTGGAGCAATAGCAGTTGGCTTACCTCCTCTCTGGTGTTCTTGGAAGACGTTTGGTGTTACCTCTCTGGAGTCTGCTCACACTAAGTTTCTTCCCCCTTGTTTGTCTCCCTTCTTGTCTTTAGTGTTCAGTGGGGACTGACCAGTGCTCATCCCCCCCTTCCTAATTCAGGGTCTAGCTTTAGGGATATACAGGGCTTAGGTTTCCTGCTTGGCGATTGGTGTGGAACCAATGTAGGGATGGTAGGGTAGGTCGGGTGCTATTAGATCTGCCTAGGTGTCTCCACTCTCCCTAGCGTTTGGGCTTCCTTCCCCTCATCCCCTCGTGTTGCACTTAGTCATCCCACACTGTGCGTGACAGCCATCTATTGGAAGTAGACAATTTGCATATTTAATTTCCCAGAGGAGCATGCCAAGTGTTTAAGTCTCCTCATATTGGCATGCCAGACCTGGCATGTCACTCTCCATAAAGAGAAAACTTACCCCTTAGATCCTACTCCGATGTGGAAACCTATGAGTTTACTTCTACAACAACTGTCCATTTGTTCCAACATGAACCACAAAAAGGGGGACAACATGATGGACTATAACGATCCTATCAACACAGTGGTCAATGAGTAGTCTTTGGCCTTTGAACTGATGATGAGGATTTTGATAGCCTTATCCCAGGAGACATTTAGTCAAGTTCTGCTACACTCTTCTCCTTTTTTGGTCCACGTTGGACTGAATGGACAATATGACGGACCTAAGTGACCCTGTGAATACATTGGTGAATGAGTTGTCTTCAGCCATTGTACTGAGCATGAGGACTAGGATGGTATCATATCAGGAGACCCTCAGAATTATATTTTCATGCTTCGATGCAGAAAAGTATCCTATTCTTATTCCTGCTATATTTTTCCATTTGCTCCTATGTAAGCCCCATTTGGTAGTTTGCTCAAACCCTTATCCAGGCTGCTATGGTCCAGGAATTTCCATGCGTTGCCTTTGGTAGGTCATACGGTCTTACCCCAAATTTTAGTAGTTGTGAATTACATCTATATACTTGACTTCATTCTCAGTAGGTGTTAAGACTTTTTTGGAACGTACAGACACAAACCGGTGAGAATAAGGTTGGTGAAGGGATTTTTTAATGGAGGATAGCATTACTATAACTGGTGTGTGGTGGTCTTAGGTGTCTGTTGCATTGGGGTCTGGCTTTGCTTATGGAGGAGAGAGTTAAACAAGAACCCACCTTTCTACGAGTCTTCTGTAAGAGATATGAGGGTTAATAGTTGATGCATTATATACATTGTATGGTGTAGAACAAAGTATTTGTTCTAAGAGACAGTGATTCACCTAAGATATTTTACATAAAGGTCAATAAGAAGACATATTTGCTTTAATATACCACGCAGTCAAAAGAGAATGATTCCCAGGAATGGAGAGAAATGAAAGCGAGGATAAAAATAGGGAAGGTAACCGTGGAGTGAGATAGAGATAAAAGGATAACAACCCTTGGACGTATGTCATGTTCTGCTTTCTTTGATGAATAATTTAGTCGGGGAGCTCAGGCAGCTGGAGAAATCCTGTGCTTTTCTGTTTACCCCCTGTAGAGCTCACTGATAGGTCATTCCTAGACTTGCGGGAAAACAAGTCTCACTGGTGGGGGGCATCTAAAGCCCCCCTTACACACTGCGATATCGCTAGCAATATCGCTGTAAAGTCACCGATTTTGTGACGTTGCAGCGATATTGCTAGCGATATCGCTGCATGTGATACTTACCTCCGACCGGCTCCCCCGCTGGTTATCGCTGATCGCGCGAAAAGCTCCTGGACCATTCCTCGTCGGCCACTTCCTGCGGCGCTTCCTGTGGCGCCGACGAGCGACGCGTGGAGCCGGGCGGGAGGACGCAGGATCGCCGCGTCTGGCAGGTAAGTAGCGACCCCCGTCCCCAGCGATGTCGCTAGTGAGATCTGCCTGTTTGGCAGCTCACTAGCGACCACCCAGCGATGCACCAGCGATCCTGATTGCGTCATATCGCTAGTCGGGATCGCTGGTGCATCGCTAGGTGTAACGGTACCCTAACACAATGGGTGCAATCGCAGAGGATTCCTTGGAAAGAGGTGTATGTAAGTCAGAAAAGAAACCTGTCTGCAAGACCCTACAGGTAGGTGCTCATATCTCTCGGACACAGACAGAAGAGGCCCCTGTGCAAGGACAATAGGCCGTCTGCAGTCTACTATCTCATGATTATGCATAATTCTACCTGGTTGGAGATGGTAGTGACCCCCTTACACCTTGGGCACCAGGTAGCACAAATGGTATGTTCACCCCTGCTCTTGATTATGCTATATAACCACTTTTTTTGCTTAGATCTGTATTTTGCCATGAATAATTAACACCCAGCACAATGTTGCTGAGATTTATGGATATAGCTTGATAGAGCTGACAATATGGTATTAATAAAAGAATAGCTGAGTTTGGTGGTTGAGAGATAAAAGTTTTAGTGCACCATTTCATTTATATTCCTGTAATTCAGCTATCAGGCCAATTCTTATGGATGCTCCAACCAAAAAATAGATGATAAATGTATGATTGCTGGGTGGTGAGGCAGCTGAGATCCCCACCAATCCTGCAAAGAGCGGCCAAGAGTCCCAGTAGTGGACATGTGCGACCACCACTGTTTTAGACGCTGAATGACGTGATAGTTACATATGCTAACTATCACTCCATACATACAGGGGACATTGGGACCATTGATTTTGGGAATGATGGGGGTCCCAGTTGTTGAATTCCCAGAGATCAAACATTATATACCTTCAATAAGGGGCAGATATGACATTGGTGTAACCTTAGCAAACACAGGGGGCCACTTTTACCTCCAGAGAAGGTGCCTGATGATTAACTATTGGACTGTAAAGGGCCCAGATACTGTTCTTGCACTGGGACCCCTTCTATCTCTGTCTGCCCCTCTTCAAAGAGATGAGTGCAACAGAACTCATTGTTTAGATATACACCAAAAACATGCCTAAAAAAGGTTTCTATCATAAAAAAAAACTTATCCTGACTGGTATACATTTCTTTACTGTATACTTCTAATGATGCAAAAAAAAAAAGTTTCCGGATGTATATGGACCAACAGAGACCAAAGTAGCAGTCTTCTGTTGGGTAAAAAAAAGTCCCATGGATACATTTTGGTACATAAAACAAGAGCTTTTCCCAGCAAATATGCCAACTGCTGGCTCCAAATCATTTGTGACCATGGCCTAGAGTGCATGAAGATTACAAAGACAATGACTGCTCCCAAAACCAGTATTAACACAATCATGTTAAAAACTCACCCTGAGAGGACACCCAGGACCAGGTTCAACATGAAGAAGGACCCAACGATGATGAGAGGGATGAAATAAAGCCAGTTCCACATTGCTCCAACAGCATCGTTGGTCTGTAAATACAAAAATAATTGGTATTTAATAAGGGTTTCAATCATCATTGGACCTCTAGAGAGTCTAACAGAAGACATGCCCATTGGAAACAAACAATGGAGTTGAACACTACGGTATTTGTTTCCGTGAACTCACTTCATAGATGATGTGACCTTTGTGTGTGATGATATGTTCTGATAAGGTCTGATCCTCTTGACCACCATCTCCTCAGATGGTAACATGCACTGCTTGATGGCAATTACATTGGTACAGGAAGCCTCATAGGACTTTCAGGATGGTATAAAACTACCATTGCAGGAATAATGTATGCAATGTAACAAAAAAGTGTTGAGATTATTTACAGTGAAAAATATATCTTTCAGTCTGTAGAATAAGATAGTGGTGTCCTACTCACTGAAAATATCATGACTAGGTGGTATTGTGGTAATACAGTGCAGCGCCACCTGGTAACACCAAATCACTAGCGTTTAAAAATTGCGGTTTTGTTTTCCAAATTCATAGCAAAACTTTGGAAAACCTGCAGTCAGGTTTTTTAGACTCTCGCCATATCTAAGAGTATATAGATACAATGCTAAGAACAAACTAGCACATGGTAAGTTTTAAAGTACGAACATTTGTGAGAAGGAAGAGTAAGGTTGGAGAAGCAGAACCTGCCCCTTAGGCTGTGTGCACACGCTGCGGATTCTGCTGAGGATCCGCAGCGGTTTTGGTCCTGCGGATCCGCAGCAGTTTCTGCTGCGGTGTACAGTAGTATTATAACCTATGGAAAACGCAAAAAGAAATGACATGTCAATTCTTTCTGCGGATTCCGCTGCTCCATTGTAGAGATGATAAACCGCAGGGTAATGCGCAGATAAACAGCAGGTCTTCTGACCTGCAGATTTACCTGTGAATTTTACTAAATCCGAGCGGACAAATCTGCAGAGCATTCCGCAGCGTGTGCAGTGCACACAGCCTTAGCCTTTATCGCTGCCTGTATCTGTACACATGCAGCAGTGACTCCTTTCTTTGTAATTGTACATACTGAAGCAAATTTCTTTTTGCTTCCATAACTGATTCATATTTAATCGATGCCTCCAGACATTTCCTGCAGATAACAGGAAATGACTGACAAACCCCTGGACTGGAAACCAGTGCCTCAGTCCCAGGAGGGATAATCGTGCAATAAGGAGTGGGTGCTGATTAAACCCGGGCAGAGCAGCTTAACTTACAGAAAGCAGACATGAACTGAAAAATATATGCCGGAATATGGAAGAACATCTTTAGTTCAGTCTTATATAATTTGGGCAAAATTGCCAAAAAGTCATGTATTGCCCTCATGTATCTTGAAAATGTATTAATATTTTCATGAGGAGTTATAATATTGATAATTGACAACTTAAATGGGGTTGTCTGGGATTAGAAAAAACAAGGCTGGTTCCTTCCAAAAACAGCACCACACCTGTCCATGGGTTGTTTGTAGTACTGAAGCTAGGCCCTATTCACTTTAATGGAGCGGAGCATCAATGCCAAACACTACTTGTGGAACTGTGTAGTGCTATTCTTGGAAAAAAGTGACATAATTTTATTACCCTTTACAACTTCTTTAGAGAGGTTATCCATAGATATGTAGACTCGCTCACGTCGACATCGGAAGAGAGCGGTGCCGATGATGTGACGACCCTCAACTTGCCGATCAGTGGGTATTGTGCACATGCTTTTTTTCCCTAGACTACTAATTCACTCTAAAAACCTGCCAATTGTGCAGGTATGCAGGCTGTAACATTATCGGCTCTAGACATCATCGGATAATCCCTCAAGGGAGTCTTTTCACTGAATTTTTGGATCAAAAGTTTTAGTGGAGTTTGAGTTTTTAATTAAGATTTGGAGAGTTTTTTCTTAGTTTTTGCTAAAAAAAAAAAAAAATCCTAAAAAACCTCTGTCCACATGCCATTAGCATCACTATTGGACCCATACCCCAAAGGGCCCCTATACAAGTGTAGAGGGATGGACAAGGGAGACTGAGCAAGTGTAAGTGAACACCCCCATCAGCTGGACCAAACTGAAAGTGAAAGTAAAGAAAGAAAGAAATGTGCAAGCAGGAACCAAGAAGGAAGTACATGGTCCACAGAGGAACAGTTTTAAAGGACGACACCAGAAGTATATGTTACAATGGGAGGAGGATCTGGGGTTTGAACAGTCAATTGATGAATGGCATCGTAGCTGTGACACCCTATCGAAAGGTAGTCACCAGACTTCTCTTGTGGAGACTTCCTTAAAACTATTGCACAGAGTCAATTATGTACCGGAAAGAATTCATAGCATTTTTCCTAATTCCTCAGGAGACTGTTTTAGGGGCTGTGGATTATCTGGTTGACATGAAACATATTTGGCGGTCTTGTACAGTGGTTTCTGGGCTTTGGGAGAAGGTGATGCGTCTGATAGTACAGATGTATGGTGGACCGGTTGTTCTGGAACCTTCTACTCTTTTACTGGGAACCAGGCCTTCCCGGCTTCCAAAAAGTTTTCAGAAGCTAGTAAACTACTTATCTATGGCCACTAAAATCCACATTGCGGCAAAGTGGAAGTCGCCCTCACTGTCAATATCTATGGTGAAAGAGAAGATGACCGACATTATGTTATATGAAAGAATAGAAGCAACTAGAACCGACACGTGGGATTCTTTCTTCAGGGTTTGGCATCCCTGGATGGAGCTTCACTCAGATACTCGACTGGATCAGGCACTAAGGCTCTCTCCGTATCCAATTGAGAACTGGTTAGGACCTGGGACAGGAATCATATATGATCCTACAATAGTGGGATGCATAACTGCTTAAAACGCCCTGGATTGGTTATTGATGATACCATTATAGATTATTGGATATCGTATAATTAAATCCTATGTGCCTTTCCCTACCCTGTCTATGTCCTGTCTTCCCTTATATTATTTGAAGTTTATCCCTTGCATGGGAGTTCATAACTTGGACTTGGTTTAATAAGATTCTAAATAAAAATGTATTGAAACTAAAGGATGACACCAGGTCAGGTAACACCTGTGTCACAGTGACTAGAGATAAAAGGCCTGGCCAGGCTTAGAAGATGGAGTTGGCGCCAGAGCCTGCACCAGGGCAGGTAGTATGCCTGCGAGGTGGGCTTACAGCCACCATCATCACAGAAGAGTCCGAGATCGGTCAGATGCCGGAGAAGGCCTGAGTTGTGAGGAAGATCTGTGCCCCGCTCCAGTGGAAGGCTAACATCAGAGCCACAGCAGGCCCGAGGGACGCTGCGGCCGACGTATTGAGACGTGCTTGGAGAGCGAGACAGGCGGGGCGTCGTGAGCCAGCAAGCGAGATCCGAACGACTTCAGTCGAAGCTTGGGATACAGACTACATTGGTGAAGTACCGAAGAACAAAGCAATGCTGGTCAAGACCAAGAACCCAGATAATGTCAGTCAAGAGTTGAGGACCAGCTTCCCCCCACACTTTACCAGATCGAGGAAATGCGATCAAGTACCAAAGATACCTGAAAAATACGCGACCAGAGACTCTCACCTAGGCTGGTGATCAGAGGACACGAGTGTCACGAACGTGGTTTGTGGAACCACTGTGCCAGGGACCATAGAGAGCCTGGAGGGGCGTGATTAAGCGATCACCTGACTATTTACTAGAGCCTCTGATGGTGAGGTTAGACTTGGCTCCCAATGAACGCCTGGAACAACTGCAGGGCAGACCAACGGTCACGCAGCAGCTGGAACCGAAGAGCAGACAGGATGAAGCAGCTGGCAGAGCTTGTATTGGAGTTCAGCAGACAGAGATGGTATCAGAGAAGAGTTTGTGACATAGTGCAGCTATCATGATTTGCTTCAGAGTGCAGCAGGCAGAATTTGCTTCAGAGTGCAGCAAGCGGTATTTGCTTCAGAGTGCAGCAAGCAGGATTTGCACTTAGAGTACCGCAGGCAGAATTCGTACTTATAGTACAGAAGGCAGGATTGGTACTTGGAGTACAACAGGCAGGATTTGTACTTGTATGCGACCTTATACAACACAGACAAACAGGAAGGTTTCTCAGGCATCTTCCCAGTGGAGAGGAAGCAATATATACATAAAGCCTCAAAACCATTGGCTGGGGAGGAAATAGCAAGTGCACGCGCTGGCCCTTTAAGAGGGCGGGAGCACACGTGCCCTTAGAACATGGCCAGAGGCCCAGCTGGAAGCGCTGCTGAGAGCATGCAGAGCATGAAGGGGAGAGGAACCAACTGCAGCGCGGGTGAGTGAACTGATGGTTGCTTCCAGCACAGACCCACAGTACCGGGAGTGGACAGGGGGAAAGCTGCAGATGAGACGGTGTCTGGTTGACCCTGAAGAGGTCCAGAAAGTGTTATAAGACTTTGCCAAGGCCCGGAAATCCACAAGGGTGCCATAGAGACTGTTCCCACCAAATACAATGTTTGCCCTCTTCCCGGTTAGACCAAGGTTGGACTGTAGACCCCGAACTGATCTCGAAGACATATCTCTTGTAATTTACTAACCAATATATCTCTATGCATATAATTGCCTGTAAATCATACTGTGAATATTCTTCTTCTTTGATTTATCTGTGATAATGATCTTTCCCGCATTTAACCCCATTAAGTGAATAAAGTAGAAGTAGATTTTTGATCCCACTTGTCTCCACTGTTGCGTACTGATCACCTGCATTACACAAGAACAGTATGTGGGTCCTTTACAGCCCAATAGCTCATCATAATTCAAAATTTCACCTGCTTTAGAGGTGGTAGTGGCCCCCTTACCTCTTTCGCTCTTTTTAAGGCTACCTAGATTGCACCAATGATCTGTCCACACTTGCTTAGGATCCTGTAACAATGGACTGATAGACCTAGGTTGAACCAATCGTATGTTCACCCTTGCTTACGATCCTGTAATAATTGACTGTTAGCTGACCTATGGAGGCATGTTTTTTGGATAGATGTCCAAGGACGTACATATTGCTAAGGCAGAAGAGAGGGACCCAGCCCATGTTAGCTACATCCCTTTTTTCATGAGTAGTGAAAACCTTTGTGCTGATCCTCTCTCCATAGACCTAATAAATAAGAGTGTGATGAATTGTCCTAAGGATCCTGAAAAGGAAGCAAAGATGGAAACTGGACTCTGAGAAGGTGGCAGCACCCTCTCCCCCCTACACATTGTTTTTTTTCATCACCCAATACTGTAAGAAATATCATGCCTAAAATTCAAAGCAAAAAAAAAGCCAGTGCCGTAAATGTGAGTCAGGTCGTTCTCCCAGAAGACTCCTTCTGCCTCCCATCTCCACTCCCTGCTAATGTGATTTAACATCCGCCTCGCCAACCAAAAGCATTAATAATTAACCCATTCACCCTGCCCTGCTCTGTGTAGTCTACACCAAATCGTTTCCGCTGCTCTACAGAGGACAACCGGCCCCAAGTAATTTTCAATTACCGTATTTTTCGGACTATAAGATGCACTTTTTTCCTCTAAAAATGTAAAGGAAAATGGGGGGGGGTGCGTCTTATAGTCTGGATGTACTGGCTCTGGCTGTGGTGGGGAGCAGCATTGGAGGAGCAGCGTGTCACAGGAGGCAGGAGCCAGCTGCTTCGGCTAACTCCTGGGCCCACTGCTAAAGAGAAATGGATATTCACTGCATTCCACGCCCATGGGCGTGGAGGGCACTGAATATTCATTTCTCTTTAATAGCATCTTGTTATGATTAGCATGGGCCCATCCTTATGATTGGCCCCCACCCACCCCTATCCTGGTATGCATGGCCCCATCCTTATGATAGGCCCCCACCCACTCTCATCCTAGTATGCATGGCCCAATCAGAAAACATTTAAAAAAACAAACCATTACACTTACATTCCTGGCTCTCCCTTGCAGCGTCCTGCTCCGTTGCCAGCAGCTGATTTATGCTCGTAAGCAGCGCATGGCAGGGACATCATGCACTGCTTGCAAGCCGAAGTGCAGCTGCTCAAATTCTCACTGTTCTGCACACTGGGACTGTGCTCACAAAGAGCAGTTAGTATTCCGGCAGGTGTTCTCTGCTTGTGAGCAGCGCATGACGTTCCTACCATGCGCTGCTTACAAGCATAAAGCAGCTGCTGGCATCAGAACAAGATGCTGCGAGGGAGCACTGAGAGGGTAAGTGTAATTTTTTTTAATGTTTTCTGATGGGGCCGTGCATACCAGGATGGGGGTGGGTGGGGGCCAATCATAAGGCTGGGGCCATGCATACCAGGACTGGGATTGGGGTCAGTCATACCAGAATAGGGATGGGGCCATGAATACTAGGATGAGATGGGGGCCCTGCATACCAGCATAAGGATGGAGGCCATGCATACTAGGATGAGATGGGGGTCCTGCATACTAGGATGGGGATGGGGTCATGCATACTAGGATTAGATGGGGGCCTGCATACCAGGATAGGGATAGGAATGCAGCTACACACCAGGATAGGGATCAGAGGGCCATGCATACCAGGATAGGGATGAGGGATCCATGCATACCAAGATAGGGATAAGGGATCCATGCATACAAAGATAGGGATGAGGGGTTCATGTATACCAGGATAGGGATGAGGGGCTATGTGTATCAGGATGGGGATGAGGGGACCATAAATACCAGGATAGGGGATATTAAGTACAGAATTGATCACATTTTTTGCTTCGATTTTTTTCTCCCTAATTTTCTCCTCTAAAACCTAGATGCGTCTTATGGTCCGATGCGTCTTATAGTCCGAAAAATACGGTATCCCAGTTTAAAAAAACCCAAACAAATGTCCTAAATCTGGAGCCCATGCTTGATAAGCCAAAGAGGCTGGCTGTGACACTGAGGGCCATCATACACCTGGAGCGGGGGCCAGTAGCGTAGTTATCAGTGGAGCAGAGGGGGGGGTCGCCCAGGTCCCCGCGTTCAGAGGTACGCTACTGTAACTGTATCGGCGAGCACATTGCGCAGTTACAGTTACATTCTGCGGCAGAGCAGGGAGAATCACTCTCCATGTTCTGTCATCCGGCCGCTATGGGGCCCCTGAGCAGGCGGTGGGGGGCCTGGTGCCAGCAGTGGGCACCCGCCCATCATCGCAGAGTCAACTGTATCAGCATCTAGCCGATACAGCTGAACGCACTGATGAGAGAAGGAGCGTTATGCTCCCTCTCCCATCATCCCCATCTCAGCGTCTGACGTCACCGACGCCGACACTGACAGCGGGCACGATGACATCACTACCCGGCGCCCGCAGAACGGAGATGAGCGTGAGCTCGGAGCAGCGCAGGAACCAGGAGGAAAAGAGGTGAGTACTTATTATTTTTTTAATGGGGCAGCATTATAATAAAGAAGCTGCCTATGGGGGTTCATTATAATATAGAGGCTGCCTTTGGGGAGTGCATTATACTATAGACTGTGATTATGGGAAGTGCATTATACTATATTAAGGACTATCTGGTGTACTATGCTTTATGAAGTCTATCTAGGGAGCCATCATACAGTGTGTAGATTATAGTGACAGGGCCATGATACAGTGCTGGTTTGGTGGATATTAAGGGGTCATTTTATATACAGTGAGGGGGCATTATAATGTGTATAAGAGAGCATCATACTTTGTATAGGGGAGCTGTACAGGGGGGGGAGACACAGGACATTATTAAATGTAAAGTGGGCACTTATTGTTTTAGGAGAACTCAGGTTACTGTGACTGTCAAAGAGGCAAACAGGGCAATATTACATTTTAGGGGACAAAATGTAGACACTATTTTCTAGGGCACCTGCACCCGGCATTACTATATTCTACAGGGTTGTTTTAGAATTGAGTGCACAGAGAACCACACAGAAGGTGCAGTAATAGGGACACATACGGCAGCAGCGGCTCAGCATTGGGGTATCAACAGGATGAGCAGTTTGTGCAGGTTGGGAAGAGTCCCGTTTCAGACAGTGCTGAAAATGTGAGAAGTGAAATGTGTCTTTGTTGTATTCTCTGCAGCCGAGTCCTGACTGGAAGAATTTGTCATGTTGGTCTGGGCCAGATGGAAAAGACGTGAAAAGTGAACGATTCCATCAGAAAAAACATCAGCGGTAAGTCATTATCTGTAACTCTGCTGTAATCTTATATGTTCCTTAGGACTGGTATTATTTACTACTGACCATATGGCGGTAATATCAATATTGGTCTTTATAGAGATTATTTTCAGTAACAGTGCGGTCATCTGCTGAGGTTCTCCTCCACTATTAGGGTGCATCACACAGTTATAATCAAGGTTACCTGTTAGGGACGTTTTATCCCGCCTGAACCAAAACCCTAGCTACACCTCTGGCAGGGGTGGACATATCACTGGTACAACCTGTGCAGCCGATCACATAGGACTAATACCATCTCCAACACAGCCCTTTTTGGCGTTCATCAGACTGATATACGGTAATGTACAAAAGTTTAAGTCAGAATAGAAAAAATGCAAAATAAATGAACAAAACAGAAGTGCAAATCCCATCAATATTTGGTGACAGCCCTTTACCCTCAAAACAGTATCAATTTTATTTTAATATCCCTTTTCAGACTGCCCCATCCATTGTATTTCATTGACGAGACAGACGACGCTAGGACTATCAGCCGCCACGAGGTGGATTTGTGGGAGGAACGGCCCCCGTCGAGTGTCCGGGCCGGAATCAAGGGAGCCGTCATCTAGGTTCCGGGGGAAACGATTCCCGGGGGACAGAATTCGGGGACAGACCATTGTGAGAGACAGATGGGCTGGGGGAGGGACCAGTATAAAAGGGGCGGGGAGTCCCCGGGACGATGAGTCAGCAGACCGGGACAGAGGCAGCAGGAGACCGTGGGAGGGACTGAGAGCTAGAGCGACTTGCCAGTGCCAGGGAAGACGCTCACTGAGGACTCCAGAGGGACGGCGCCAAGACGATCATCCGGGACTTGCTGCCCCGCTCCAACCTGCGGCCCCAGTCCAGCCCGCGGCCGCCCTGCGGCCTGTTCCCCACCGCCCGCAGCCGCCCTGCTCTCACCAGTGGCCGCGGCAAGTACAGCACCGTCGGCGGCCACCTCTGTCCCGCTTCGGTCCACGGCAGGGGCCGAGCCTCTGCTTGCCGCGGATTCCCAGTCGCAGCTGTTAGCTGCGCAGGTGGCCTGCCCTTCGCCACCCCACATCGCTGCCGCTTGCCCCAGTCCGGGGGCTGCGGCCCATCCGTCCAAGGACTCCGCCGGGGCCTGTGGTGCTCCAGTGTCATCAGAGCGCCGTTGCGCTCGAAGACTCCGCCAGCGATTCAGCAACTGGGCCCAGCAACTGCTACGCCGAAAGACCACCATCCCGAACGGCGAGGGACATCTGGACTGCTAAGTTGACTATATAATTAAGGACCTGTAGTCGGCCATACCGCGGCCCTATAGTGACCGGCTATTGCCGGACGTAGTCGTGTTCTACCCCGTTGGTGTTTGCCCCTGCGAGGGCAACTCTTGTTACCCCTTTGGTTGATCAGGCCGTGACTGAGGAAAGTCACCTCCAGTCCGATAAACGTTATTATTAATAGCACCAAACCGGCTCGCGATTCGTTACTGCATCCTGCGCACCTGTGAGTACCACAGATTTCTGGTGACTGCGCATTTCCACATATTTAGCTTTGACAATTTTGATGGCCTTGCGCACAAAACGGGGGGTTATATATTTCTATATAGTTAGTAATATCATTATGGTTTATCATGGAATCCTCGTTTTAGCGCCATTAATCATGGAGCGCCACAGCAAACGTTGGTGCACTGGGAAATGTCTCCAATACCCAAGACTGCTGATAAATGATTGTGCTACAGTGTGCAGCAGACACGTCCATTACTCAGCGGGATAAATGCATCCCCATATTACGTATAAGAGTCCGTGACGCTGTTGTTAGAAATGTCATGGCTGCTTTGTAAGCAGCCATTTCTGGACGTGTCTACAGAAAAAAAAAAAAAAAAAATATATATATATGTCTGGTTTAGTCATTTTTACCTTTGTTAAAGATATTTTTAGATGGCTCCAACCCTGTGTCCTCTTTGTTTTTACTCTGGAGGGATGGCTGCCATGAGCATGCGCATTAACAGGAAATGGCTTAGGGGCCATTAAACCATAATCCTGTCTGTACATAGAGAGGAATCGAATGTACAGACATGCCCATGTTAGATCTGGCATAAAAAGGATTTATGTATTACCCTTGAGAGGCCATCGGTAGTGGGCGCCTGCGCATTGCACTAATGAAGTCGAGGTCTGAAAAGGATGGTTGTGACTTTGCAACCAATAATCGTATGTTCATGTGGCGCCCCTGAGGGTTCAGTCGCCACAGAGGTACTGCACCTCATCCAGAGGTGTGGTACTCCACTCTCAGGTAAGGAGGGAGCACCACCCAGAACTCAAACACCTGCACCCTACACACACTATAGCAGCAGGGCACCATAGAGAGGAGGAGGGGAAGCTTAGAGCACGGGAAGTAGAGTTCAGTGAGAGTGTGGAAGGAAAGGGAGCAGATGTGCTGACAAGCAGCTCCCTGGAAGTCTTAGTGAAACAGACAGAAAGAAGCTCCCGTAGAGCAGAAGGGGTCTTAGGGGCACAGGACGTGCAAGAGCCACTCGTGGGGCCCGATTCAGACTTGGAGAGACCAGGTTGCATGGGGGTACCGGCCCCCTAGCCTAGTGGAGAAATCACCAGACTCAACTAGCAAGGTGGAGGCAGGGGCACCTCTAGGTGTTCCAGCCACAAGCCACAGTTATCTTTGCTGGAAAGGCAGCCATAAGGTAGCAACAGGACGCAGAGAGGATGTCACCTGATAAGGTCAATGGCTGCTGGCCTGGGACACTGACTATGAGGTGTTGGGCAGGAGAGGCAGAAAGCCAGCACTGTTATGAATGGGTCACCGAGGAGGATGACAGCAACAGACTAAGCCACTAGAAGACCAGAGAGGTTGGTAACTAAGCGGATTGCAGACCCCTGATCCTATCCACACAACTAGCAGTAGCCGTGGAGCGTTCCTACGATGGCCTAGATGCTTCGTCACAGCCGGAGAACTAACTAAGCCTAAAGACAGAAAGGTGAAATCTAAACTGCTCTGGAGCAGATCCCCAAAGGAATAGACAGCCCCCAAACATATATTGTCGGTGAGACAAGATGAGACACAAACACAGGCAGAGAACAGACTGAGCAAATGGTGGGGCCCAAGCTGTCTAGACAGGACAGGACAGGACAGGACAGAAAAGATACTGTCTGCAATCACGCACAAAACCCTGAAAAAGTCCAACACTTCTTGTATACAAAAAACCTGAGGTCACACGACCTCACCCCCGCTCGATCAGCACTTTGGTATAAACTGGAAGCAAAGCAAAAAGATACTAACATAACAGGGGACTGAAAAAGCTGTAACATATGAAGCAGGGCCCAGCGCTGCCCCCAGCAGGTAGCATGCTGAACCCTAGCAGCAAAGCAGAGAGCAAAAAAAAAGGCACAACCAGATTAGATGCAAAGGATTAGCAAAAGAATCACTTAACTGAACCATGCAGATCAGGCAGGGGACAAAAGAACTCCAAATGCACAAGGAGGAAATCACCAGCAACCTCCAAGAACAGCCAGTTCAATTATATGCTCCCAGCCAGCAATCCCAGGCTCCCAATTATCGCCGTCAGGTGGAGAACCTCCATCCACCTTGCCAGCTCCACTACTCTCAGCAACCGTCAGAGGGAGCAGAGGGAGCTTCGGCTCAGAACTTCGAGCAAGGGAATTCACAACAGCACAGTGAGACAACCAGGAGAGGCATATACTTAAGGTAGTCCTGGAAAGGTGTATCCTGATTTACCTGGGATTTTGCTGGACCTCTCACCTGGAGGACACAGCACCAAGCGAGCTTCTGTGCATGCCAAAACAGAGAGTAAACCCTTGGAACTGCACCCAGCTGCGTCCTCTAATTATTCCTGCGTCACCTGCCCTGCACCATATCCACCAACATCACCTTTAACATCTACATCCAAGCTGCCTTGGGATACAGCTCTACCTATGGAAAGCTATACAGTCTCTGCTGCCCTGTCACCATCCCAGAGGATCCGCATTGCAGCGTCGGTCCCCTGACCGAATACCACAGGTGGCGTCACGAACACTTTATTATAAACTTTACAAACTTTATTTATCTCTTGTAAATATCCCTTTAATTGGACGCCCAGGGTCACGGATCAGGTCACTGCTGCTGTGACGCTTCCCCTTTAAGAACCGGCCCGGTACTGAGTACCCCACGGCCCTAGCGGGCGATCCATTCACACACAGCATTACTGCGGTGTTTTATTCTGCACTGAAAAATAGTGTTCAAATAAAAAAGCATCATTTTTCCTGGCTGAAGGGATTTTTTTACATTCATGTGAATTTGTGAAAATTGTTGCAAAAACGCTGAAGTAACCTGCTGCAGATCTGAAAAAAATGCACTGATGGTTGAATTACGGGACAAAGCAGTGTGTGTATGCGATTTCAGAAATCTAATTACGGTAATTTTGCTTGTTCTGTACAATGCTATGTATTTTGCGCACCACATATGCTGTGTAAAACACACAGCAAAAGCGCTGCGGTTGCGCCAGGTGTGAACATGCCATAATGGGGATTCTGGTTGCATGTGGCATAACACGACTGGAAATGGGATTCAATTGTGACAAGTTTGTCGAATGCAGGTCATAAATCCCAAATCACATGCTACTTCCAGCCAGGTGACTTCAATGCCCCAGCTAAGAACTTCAGATTTGCCAGCATAGATCTTAATGTAAAAGGAACCTAACATAATCAATTATTACCTTTTAGCAAATGCAATAAATATACAGATGGCTGCAACTGTAATGCAGCAGTATACAGAGAGGTGCAACCATACTATGAGCATGCAAGCATTAAAAGGGTTGTCTCAAGTTTGTAATCACTCTTTGTGACTGCAGACTCTGAATCCTTATAGTGCGCACAGTGCATGCTGTCAGGATACTCCAGTGCCGTCTCCAGGAACGGACGATCATGTGATCACAAGTTTGTGATTTGCATACTCCTGGCCAGATTCTGGATAGATATATCCAGCCTGGCTCAATTCACTTGTATTGAGTGAAGCTGTGCACGTTAGAGTTGAGCGACTTTGGTCGGATCAGGTTTCGTGAAACCCGAATGAAACAAAATTTGAGTCGGATGAAACTGGTCCGACTAGGGCAACAAAAGTCGGAGTGGATGAATGTCACCCGCTCAATGCCGACTTTTATTCCCCATTGACTTGCATTGGGGTCGGATTTCGGACGAAACTCCGACTTTTTTTTGCCCTAGTCAGACCAGTTTCAACCGACTCAAATTTTGTTTCATTACGGGTTTCACGAAACCCGATCCGACCAAAGTCGCTCAACTCTAGTGCACGTCTAGTCAGCATGTGACCGCATGTATGCAAACTGCATAATTCCAGTCACACTGCCAGTACTGGAGAACCCTGACGGCATGCACACTGCACATAGTGATTATAGACAGCACCTTTAAATATTTGAATTTTGCATTTCATTATTGGCATGCAGATTAAACCTATAAGTTTGAGGCTTTTAGTGCGCATTTTGATCCATGCATGTAAGCCCATCTGCCAACAGCAAGGGGACCTCTTCTGATGGGGCCCTACACTACCAGCCTTGCCCCTTTCAAACCTGGTAGAGGTAAAAGTCTTTAAAAGACCACTTTATAAAATTTGTAAAAGACAGCTTTATAAAACAACTTCCTCTTTTTTGGCATTCCGATAAATTCTCCAGTGTCTCAGCACTACATACACAGGAATCTCTCATGTATTGTCAGTGAGGGATTAGCTCGTGTCCACGATACCATTGCCTCAGAGTCTGATACTATTAACAATTCAAATATCATTTTCATCTCCCTCACTCAACACGGAGGAAAAATGAAAAGTAAATGTAAATGCTCTGGTAAACGATCCGGCGCTTTACTAATTAAAATATATTTGCATAACCTTTCTGTGGCTACTCAATTGGAACCAAAAGCAATACAATAATTCAGGAGATTGGCATTATTGTTCTCTGAGGAGCATCAATGATGAGAGATACAAACAGATAAAAGCCATGAAGGGCTGGGAGTTCTGCAGTTCAAAAGCAATTTGGGGGTATGGGTCCTGCCTGCGAAAAAAGGGAACGTATGGACAGGAACATCACCCTCGATGGAGCTTGGTTTGCAGCAATTGACACTGGGAATGTGCTTCTGCAAAATGCGTTGGGTTAAGGCTGGTTTCACACTTGCTTTTTTTTGCAGCGCGTTTTCCCGCAAAAAAACGCATTGAAAAAACGCATACAAAAGCATACAACTGCTGCGTTTTTTTCAAGCATTTTTATGAGCATGCATGAAAAAAACGCAGCGTTTTTATGCGATTGTATGCGTTTTTAGTGCGTTTTTACCGCGTTTGCGTTTTTTTCCAACATTAGGTGGCCCCTCACACTAACCCAAACCATGACTTTACTAACCCTAACCCTGACCCTAACCCTAACCCTGACCCTAACCCTAACCCTGACCCTAACCCTTAACCAAACCATACTTAACCCTAACCCAAACCCTAAACCCTAACTAACCCTAACCCTGACCCTAAACCTAACCCTAACCCTGACCCTAACCCTTAACCAAACCATACTTAACCCTAACCCTAACCCTGACCCTAACCCTGACCCTAACCCTAACCCTGACCCTAACCCTTAACCAAACCATACTTAACCCTAACCCAAACCCTAAACCCTAACTAACCCTAACCCTGACCCTAAACCTAACCCTAAACCTCCTTAACTAACCCTAACTCTAACCCAAACCCCTAAATTCCATGGTTAACAAAAAAAAACGCATGTGCAAAAAAAGCATACATAAGCATGCCAATGCGCACATATGCGCACCCATAGACTATAATGGGTGTCTTGCTGTAAAAAAACGCATTGCGCGCACATGCATTTTTTTGAGGCAAGTCGGACGCACCAAAAAATGCAACAGGTTGCATTTTGTGCGCCCGAGCGCATACCGCAAAAAAACGCATGCGCGGTAAAACGCGTACAAACGCATGTGTATGCGCACATAAGCGCATCCCATGCAAAGTATAGGGAAAAAAAACGCATGCGCTATTTAGCGCTAAAATACCGCAAAAAAAAAACGCAAGTGTGAAACCAGCCTAAGGGGGGTGTCCAGATTCAAAATATTGATGGCCTATTCTTAAGGCCCCGTTACACACATCAATGTCCCAGCGATCCCACCAACGATCTGATGTGGATGGGGTCGCTGGGACATAGTTAGCTGATCACTGGTGAGCTGTCACATAGACAGACCCACCAGTGATCAGGTCCAGAGCGAGCACGCTGGTATCCAGGGTAAACAGCGGGTAACTAAGAACTGCGCGGCTCTTAGATACCCGCTGTTTAGTTGCTTTCTCGCTGCCACACGCAGCGATGCGTGCTGGCCAGCGGGAGACCACCGATCAAAAAACGGCCCAGGACATTCGAGCGCGATCAGCGATACCCGGCAGGGAGGCCGGTCGCTGATACGTGTCACACACAGCGAGATCGCTGTGGCATCACAAAATCAGAGATCTCGCTGTGTGTGACAGGGCCTTTAGGCTAGGCCATCAATATCTAGATGGTGGTGGGAAGCCTCTTGGCAGCCCTTCTGATAAGCTATTTGAAGGATTTCCGACACTCGGTGATTCTGCCGCCTTTTCTGCTCTGTTTGTCTGCTTTTTAATGGCTGTGCTTGGTACTGAAGCTTTGTAGTATTAGGGTATGTGCACAGTGTTGGACTGGGGTGCCAAGGGCCCACCAGTCATTGACTTTGGGGGCCCACTTTCACCTGCATATAAATATTATACTACCTTCATTCACAAAATTACCTATATCTCTATATAATAATAAACTGGGTAGTTTGGTTACTGAATGATGAGATGTGAATCATGTGTATTATGCCAAGTATTGCCCACACAGTGGGGTTGGGGGTCCATGTCTGCACAGGGGCCCACTGGGGGGGGATTCCCCTGTTCCCCTATGGGCCAGTCCGAGCCTGTATGTGCACACGTTGCGGATTACTCTGCGGATTTTCCTAAATCCGCAGGTAAAATGACCTGCATTTTACCTGCGGATTTAGTGCAGATTGACTGCGGATTTTCTGCAGATTATGTGCGGATTCCATCTGCGTTTTTACACCTGCGGATTCCTATAATGGAGCAGGTGTAACACGCTGCGGAATTCGCACAAAGAATTGACATGATTTTTCCGCAGCATGTGCACAGCGTTTTTGATTTTACATAGAATACAATGGTACTGTTCACCGCAGGAGAAACTGCTGCGGATCCTCAGGGTCAAATCCACTGCAGATCCGCAGCAGAATCCGCAACGTGTGCACAGACCCTTAAGGATAATGGGACAGCCACTGATATGTAGAGGAGAGCGCTGGGAGCAAGAGTGCAGACAGTCAGACCCAAATAATCTGAAATAAAGGACCTAAGGATAGGTCATAGACAAAATGAACATGGAAAATTATCCCGCATCACCCTAACTTTCATTGCATATACACTCCTCTACATTGAAATTGCAACACCAAGAAGTTGCAGATTTATGGAAATCAAAGGACAGATTGACAGGTTACTGATCGGTCAATGATGAAAAAATGGAAATAAGATTTTGAAAACGTCTTGCTTTACACATTCCGGAGTTTGCGCCAAGTGCAGAAATCCCCACACTTACAGCTTCGGCTGCTATCAATTAGGTTATTAATGGTCGTCTGAGGAAGGCCTGTACCTGGGCAGCAAATCATCAAGATCCGCTGCTGGCAGCTCCCGTTGCAGATGTTTTCATTGGGAGACAAGTCTCGAGACGCTGAAGGCCATGGTAGCACATGTAGGTCAGTCAGGCTGCTCATGGGAGCATCAACAACAGCCTGAATGGGGTTGTTGGCTTGAAAATGGCTCCTGGAACACTTTGGAGAAACGGCTGCACCACTAATTCCATGACTGACCCACTAAGTACTGCTACTGAATTTGGACGTCACATGTCATGTATAGATGTACATAGCAAGAATGTTATTTCTTGGGAAAATATTTAAAATATTTTAATTTGATATTAAATATTGAGATTATTCAGGTACGTTACGACCACTTATTTTTCCCGTTTTTTATAATATAATTGCATGCAATTTTTTTACTGCAAGAATTACTATTCCTGTATACAACAATGACAGTTCATTGACAAGATGCTGATTAAAAAATCCAGATCTGTCAGGAAGCAGCGCCCTGCGTGTGACTGACATTGTGCATACTAGCACCGGGAATGTAGTTTCTGTTGGTACAGTATAATAAGTGCGTGTGACGGCTGCCTGCAGCCTGTTCTACGTCACTATATATAATAGATGTGACTTTCATTCCCGCTTGCCTGGCTCCAGCTTGTAAGCTCTCTTTCTGCCCAGAGAAACAAATCCTTGCTCCTGCCTTATATATCTGATTTTATGGGTACTTTTGGATAAATGCTCCTTAACAGCCAAGATGTAGTGGGGGCTTTTTTTAATCATCTTCTCTTTGTTTCTCAATAATGAACTCAGTGGAAGCGGTCTAAATCCTCATGTAGTGAGCTCCCCCTAGTGGCGTCTGTTGGTAGCAGGAACTTTATAACTTTGCTCCAGCGGTAATGCTGCTTATCCTTAACGGGGAGCTGATGGGGGAGGACAGCCAATGTTTCTTGAGAGCAGTCCTTAAAAGTTAGTTATTATTTAGCACTGGGAACACCCTTTCCATTTGTTCCACTACTGTAAATAGCTCAACACAACTAATATAACAAATGGTTTTCCAAATCTGCCAGAAAATGCCACTTTTACTTACTGCTGCAGTCCCAAAATTATTCACCCCTTCATGGCAAGCATCTTTAGAAGTAGTGCCCCTCTGGCTGTTATAACCTGCGGCAAGTGTGATACATAGCCAAGCACCAGCTTCTAGCAACGTTCCTGTGGAATCTTAGCCCATTCCTCATAGGCAATGGCCTTCAGGACACTAATATTATTGGGTCTGCTGCTACAACCACCTTCTTCAAAACTCACAAAGATCTTTTATGGGGTGGACGTGTGACTTTGAGGACCTGTCCACAATTTTCCAGAATTTCTTCTGAAACCAAGCTTTGGTGGACTTTGAGTTTTGCATTGTCCCATTTAAAAGTCCAATGATGCCCAAGCTTCATCTTCCTCACAGAAGGCAGGATATTTTCTTCTAGCATTTCTTAATATTTGATTGAATCCAACTTGCCCTCCACACACTGTAGGATTCCAGTGCCAGAGGAAGCAAAGCAGCCCCAACACATCACTGAGTCTCAGCCATGCTCCACTGTAGCCATCACCAAGCTTCCTCTATGTTTCACTGTAGTCATCACCAAGCTACCATTATGCTTCGCTGTTATCACTGAGCCACCACAATGCTTTACTGTAGGCATCACCGAGCTACATCTATGTTTCACTGTGGTCATCATTTTACGTTTGGTATCACAGAGCCACCATCCTGCTTCATTGTTGGCATCACTATAGGCTTAACCGAGCCACAGCCATGCTTCACCATAGGCATCACTGAGCGACTGTCATTATTTACTGTTGGCATCAATGAGCCACCACCATGCTTCACTGTTGGCATCATTTAACCACCACTACGCTTCACTGCTGGCATCACCAAGCCACCACCATGCTTGACTGAAGGAATCACTGAGCCACCATCTTGCTTCACTGTTGGCATCACCAAGTCACCTCCATGCTGCACTGTAGTCATCACCAAGCCAATGCCCTTCATTGTAGGCATCACAGAGCCACTGTCATACTTCACTGTTGGCATCACCAAGCCATCGTCATGATTTCTTGTAGTCAGCACTGAGCCACTCCCCTTCACTGTAGGCATCAACAAGCCACTGTCTTGTTTCACTGTTGGCATCATCAAGCTTCCACCATGCTTCACTGTTGAAATCACCTAGCCACCATCATGCTTCACTGTAGGCATCACCAAGCTTCCATCACTTTTCATTGTTGACATCACCGAGCCACCGCTATGTTTCACTGTATGCAAGTTTTCCACTTTTATTTAATTGCTCAAAAGAACAGAATCCTAAAACTTATGTGGCATATTTTTATTGTATGTGCATACTGGAGCCGACGCTTCCTGTGCGTTTGGGTCAGTAGAAGTGACGTTTAAGAGTTTAGACCATTAAAGTATATTATGTGTCTAACTGTACAAATGGAAACCTCAGTGTCTGCTGCCACCAACTCTTACTGCAGAGCTTTGCAGTCACTCCAGGGTGGCAGTTTGTAGCAGCTTTCTCTGCCACATCCAAATAACATAACCAGTGTTCCTCTTACAAACCCTATCACTATGAACATTCAATGTCTTTGTATCTTTAAGTATCTTTTTGTGCAAGGCAATCAACATTTAACTTATAGACAGTTGTCCTGACTTAGCAATAATTCTAAAAAACAATCAAACATCACAGTCACAAACACCTAGGTATTACATTTGTTGTTCATGTCTGATGCAACTAAAGAAGACATTGATTATTGCACTGGGGGCCAGAGACGTGTGCTTCTATGAGGGATTCTATTCAGGGGGATGAATAATTGTGAGACTGCAGGAGTCAGTAAAAATGGCATTTTGTTATATTAGTTGTGACTGATCTATTACAAACAGCAGAAAGTTTTGCTAATAAATTGCACTGAGGGTGAATAATTTTATTTGCAGTTGTATGTATCAATGATCAAGATACATCATTTCCAACAGAAAATCATCAATTAAATTGCATCCATGGTGGCAGACAGGTAAAGATCACATGCACCATGCTATGAACAAAAAATGCATGGTGAAGATGACTGCCACAAGTTTCTACGATGTAGACTCCAGACTATAAAAGGAGCAGAAAGCCCTGAGGAGGGTTCACTACATGCCAAATGCCGAAGAGTTACAATCCATCAGATCCCGAATCTCACATTGCTGAATCTTACATCTCTCCACGATGGATGCATCCAGTTATTGGATTGTGCCTTTGGTTCCTCATGAGTAGATATAGAAAGGTTATGAAAACATAATGTGATGAACAATATTCTGGTTTACTGATGTGTTTAAATAGATTTAATTTCCCCTTAGTTTCTGTGAGAGATGAAATTATTAATTTCATTATTAACACCATCGTATCTGTCTCCTACACGTCAACTCTCCTAGAATGTCTGGAAACCTGGAAAAAGGAGAGATCTCCCTTTATAAAAGCTGCTCCTGCTCTTCCCTCCGCATCTTGTGCAGCATTCCAAACCAAATCAAGTGAAAAATAAAAAGGGACTTTATTAGTTCATCCGCCAGTCTCGTTGCTTCCTCTTCCAGCAGAGATTGGTGCTGCTAGTCAGTTGTGCAGTGGTGACCAATGCTCAGCAGCTTTCTGTAGTTTTAATACAATCAGTGTTTTCTCTGCAGAAGATTATCACAGCAGGACTAGTGTGCAAACAAGTCAGGCTAATTCGTGTAACCACACCCCCACCACCGATTGGCAGCTTTGCTGATAATGATCACAGGAAGCTGCCAATAAGGGGTGTGGGTGGGGTTATACACTGCGCAGCATTAACAGCACTGCTACATCTACAGCGGAGAAAACAGGAATTCTATCAAAACTGTACCAAGCAGCCCAGTAAGTGATACATCGCTGGAATCATGACCTCTGAACAAACCCACCATGCTGCTCTCGGATTACATTACAAAATTTGCTGACAGATTCACTTGAATGATTGTGTATTTCATTGAAATTTTAACCATTACCCCTGTGTGCCTCTTTGGAGAAACAGAAAACATTTCATAGGACAGTGCAGCGGCGTCCACCATCTTGCCTTTTCTGACCTCACCCGTAACTATATGTGCACTCCTGTCTTGGCATCACTGCTTTCATTCCTGAAAACAATCAATCTCTAATTCGACTGCAAACCATCACTCAATAATCTACTAGGAACACCACACATAGCTCCGTCCTCATGAATGATAAATGAAGCAGCAGAAGTAAGCTTCCCCTGTTCGGCCATGACTCCAGCCAGTAAGCAGCAAGCAATTACTGGGATTTACCATCACCCTCCTGGAAAAAAATCTGTGTCCTCATTTCACAGGACCTAAAAATCTCATTGATTGCAACTGAATCAACTGCACTGATGAATTTTCCAATACATGACAAAGCAAACAAAGGCCGGGTTCATGTATTTTCATGAAAGTGCCAGTGTTGGTGAAGCTTTTACCATCACTTCCACATGTGCAATGTGAGTGAATTCACACAGTGATTCTTTTTACCACTGGGGTTAGAGAACACTGCTGGAGAAGTGAAGTTTTGGACCTTTTGTTCCTTTGATGTCAACGGGAGAACAACATAAAAACGACAAAGGGTCCAATACTTAATATGTTTTCTGAGAGCGAGATATTCGAGATGTTTATTTCAATGCTAAATCCATCACCTGTGAGTGATATTATTGAAAAGTGGAAGGAACCACAGCAACTCGGACACAAAGTGGAGACTCCGTACTGTTACAGAGTGGGGTCCGAGTGCTGAGGAGACGGCAGCAGAAAAGTCACCAATGCTCTGCTGACTCCATAACTGCAGAGTCCAGACCACATATGGTATAACATCAGCACAAACACTGCGCCCCCTCCGGACGCTTCATGGCTGAGCAGCTGCATTCAGCCTTACATCACCAAGCACAATGCTGAGTGTTAGATGGAGTGGTATAAAGCCGCCACCGCTGGACTCTGGAGGAGACATGTTCTGTGCAGTGATGGATCACACTTCTCTATCTGGTGTCTGATGGAGGAGTCTGGGTTTGGTGAATGCCAGTAGAACGTTACCCCCTGACTGCATTGTGCCCCCTGTACAGATGGTGGAGGAGGATAATGCTATGGGATTTTTATCAGGGGTCGGCCTCAGCCCTTTGGTTCTAGGGAAGGGAAATCTTAATTCTTCAGCACAAGACATTGTGGATGATTGTAGCCTCCAGCTTTGTGGGAACAGTTTGGAGAAGACCCTTTTCTGTCCCCCATGACTGTGCACAGTGTACAAGGACCATACAGACATGGAGGGGGAAGAGTTTGGTGGAAGAACATGAGCGACCGCACAGAGCCCGGACCTCAGCCCCCATCCAAGAGCAGAGATTGTGACCCCAGCCTCCCCCCCAACATCGGGTCTTACTCTGCAAATGCTGCTATGGATGAAGGGGCAAAAATTACAACCATAGACACCTCCAAAATCGTGTAGAAATCCCTCCCTGAAGAGCGGCAGCTGTTATATCTGTAGAGGGGAGGTAAGAAAAGATCCTGTAGGTGGGAATGTGGGGGGGGCACATACTTTGGGCAATATAATGTATATAACCAATAAAGCCAATGAATATGCCATCACTATATAAATAATAGATAAAACAAAATACTCTTTTGGTGAGAACATTGATGCAGACAACTATGTGGTTTCCGCCGCTATTTCTAGCCGCTTTCAGAAAGACATCACAATGCAGCTTTGTGTTCCTTGCACCCCACTGGGATACATCTTTGTTGTCTTTGCTTCCCCTATATTCTGTATGCAAGCTGCTCGGTAAGACAGGCCATTAATCATATAAAAGCATAGGGCTATAAAACAAGATCTTACATGGGTGCAGACGTAATAACATCTCTACACTTCCCCATGCACATGGTGTGGAGGCACAGATGAAGCGGGGAGGTTTGTCATTTGGCAATACCAATCATGGTATCACAATGGGTTATCTTTAGATTTCCATGGGACTGCTGTAAAAAATTGGTCTTGGCTGTGCACGAAAAATATTACCATGCAGTGCATGGGTGATACTGCTGGATGGTACCATAGAGCGCTATACTGTGCAGCAAACCAAATGCAGCCCAACAGATACCACTGTATCAGGCGGCTCCCGCGGTTCCCATTGATAATATAGCAGACACTAGTAGGTCCCTCCGGTGGTGGAATCCCTTACATATTGGATTTTCACTCTTTTATAGAAACTTTGCACATTTCTCAGAAAAAGGTTCTTTCAAATTCTTGAAACATATATAATTATTGAATTCAATTTACTGCTCTCCTGGAAGGAGAGAAAACTGTCTGATTAGTGCCCACTGGTAACAAATCTATAGCTTAATGCCCAACCCTTTCCTGAGCCGCATGACAAGGGATACGAGTCACCCCATCTATCTGCAAGCAGCTGTTTCAGGGTACTAGCCCCTCATACGTGCACAGCAGAGTTGGGCTGACAGGCTAAATGACATGCCCTTAAAAAGGGTTTCCCCTTGGAACTTTTTTTCTTATGTTTTACAAATTTTTGATGGCTGTAGTAAAATAAGCAGGTACTCACCCACTCTACACCCGTGGTTACGTACAGGATGCAATGGGGAAGTCACATCATCAGTGCTGCAGCCAATCACTAGGTTTACTGGTGTGGCGCCCACGCCCTACGTCTTTACCGCCACAAAATGGTTAAATATGTACTGTTTTGCATGTGTTTTGTAAGCAATGGGAGTTATGCCCCACAACACACACACAACACACACACCACAACACACACACAATTCACCTCACTCCCTTACTTGTCTGAAGCTTAGAGCTTTGCAGACATACCCTAACTGGGAGGGGTAGGAGTCTAGAGTTGTTGTTTTCAGTGAAGGAGAGAATGGAGAACGCTCCTCGAAGCCATGACATGCGCTTCCTCCAGGAGCAAAGCTAAGAAGAATCAGGGAGTCAGCCCCTAGGCCATCCATGCTTTCAGAGCAGGGTGGTAAGCTGAGAGACTGTGCGAGTTTATACAACCAACAGCTGAGTGTTTTCCCTGGGAAGACTGCAGCAAACTAGGATCAGTGAAGGATTGTGCAAGAAGGAACTGGAGCTTCACACAGGATCCAAGCTGCAAGTTGCCAGAGGAGGAATACACAGTGAGTAGTGGCTATACTGGAAGTTCTAGACTCCGGGAAACCTTGGTCCCAGAAGGGATTAGAATAGCAGGAAGCTTACACGGAGTCACAGCAGAGTGAAGGATAACTCCCATTCTGCAGAACAGACTGTAACTTGGTGAGAGTTGTAATATCTTCTCTGAACTGCACATGAACTACAGTGATAAAGTGACTTTCCTTGTCTCCTGCCTTATTACTCCATACCTTCTACTTCCATCACAATCTCTGGGGGTCAGCCCGGGTTGGAGAGGGTTAAATATCTGCACTGCCATCACCATCTACTCCCCCAGGGATCATCTGCAGTGCTGGCTATACTACAGTCGAACACTCCAACTGGCATCACAAATCACTACATAAACTTTATCCCTAATCAATACTCCCCTTTTACATGACTGCCTGGGGCCACGGACCGGGTCACTGCCACTGTGACACATCCGTTTAAGACGACCGGCCCGGTACCGAGTATCCCACGGTCTCTGGGGCGCGACACTGGCAGAAGGCACAAACCGCTGCACGGAGTGTTTGGCTAAAGCACTGTTGTCATAACGTGAGTGCTGTAGCCTGTACGCAATCATGTCCGGCCTTAGGCTACAAGTCTGCAGGAATTCTATGTGACTGCAAACTTGTGTATCCTCACATTGCATGCATTGTGAGCTGTATGGATTCTCAGGTGCTCAGAGCGGTGGACGAGTGACTGCGGGAAGAGTCCTGAGGAGATCATGTGCATATTCCCAGTGCCTTCTGTGATAAGTGAAGAGTCTCCGCAAGCTCAACGATCACTGGGTTTTGGCCATTGCAGCTGAAAAGAGGAAATCGGTAAACCAGGGGAAGAGTCCTGAAGAGATCATTTGCATAGTCCCAGTGCCTTCTGGGATAAGTGAAGAGTCTCGGCGAGCTCAACGATCACTGGGTTTTGGCAGCTGAAAAGAGGAAATCGGTAAACCGGGCAACGTTTTCATCGTTTTGAAATCTCAATATGGAAGAGGCCAGGAGCCATTTGGTGAGCTGCATTTCTTGCTACATGTTCACAGACTTACCAGTGGAAAAGCCAAACTTCACATGCCACAAATGCAAGCTTGTGTCCCTGTTGGAGGAAAAGTTGCAAAATCTCGAAGAGAGGTTAGCTACGTTGAAGATCATTAAGGAAGGTGAAGAGTTCTTAGACAGAGCAGAATTATCTCTTCATGTTACAGAAAGAGAAGAAATTTGAAGTGCACCTGAAGAAAGAGAGGAATGGAAGCATGTGACCCAGAGAAGCAGGTGGATCGGGAGGCAGTCAGCACCCATACTGCTCAGGAACCAGTACCAGGCTCTCACGCAGGAGAACAATGAAGAAATACATCAGGATAAGACTTTGCCCACAAACAGCAACCTTGTACGCCTTCAGAATCCTCCTGGATGGAGAAAGAAAAATGTGAAGAAGAAACGGAGAGTGGTGGTCATGGGGCATTCCCTGTTGAGAGGAACAGAGGCCGCTATCTGCAGACCAGATATAACTTCAAGAGAAATGTGCTGTCTTCCAGGTGAAAAATTAAAGATGTGTTTGACAGGATATCAGGACTCTTCAGACCTACAGATGACTACCCATTCCTGCTAATATATGTGGGGACAAATGACACAGCAAGAAACGACCTGGAAACCATCTGCAGTGAGTTTGAAAACTTAGGCAAGAAAGTGAAAGAACTGGGAGAGCAGGTGGTCTTCTCTTCCATCCTTCCAGTGGATGGCCATGGAACAAGGAGGTGGAATAAAATTCTGCAGGTGAACAACTGGCTACGCCAATGGTGCCGTCAGCAAGGATTTGGATTTCTGGATCACTGAGTGAATTACCTATACGATGGACTACTTGCTAGAGATGGAGTGCACCTTACGAAGACTGGAAAACATGTATTTGGAAGTCGTCTTGCTACACTTGTAAGGAGAGCCTTAAACTAGAACAATGTGGGAAGGGAAGCAAAAGGCCAGAAAAAGCCATACACCTGGCAAATACTAATGAGAATTCTGCTATTAGAAATGGAAATGAAGAACAAAGACAAAAAAATTAAAATAATAAAAACATTGGAGAAAGAGAAACCAATCACAAACTAAAATGTTTCTATACTAATGCACAAAGCATGGGCAACAAACAAGGAGAATTGGAACTACTAACACAAGAAAAGAAATATGATGTCATTGGAATCACTGAAACTTGGTGGGACAAAACACATGATTGGAATACAAGACTAGAAGGATACAACTTATTTGCAAGAAACAGACTTGATAAACGAGGAGGAGGTGTCGCATTGTTTGATAGAAACGCGTATATCTGCACAGAGATTGAAGCTTCAGAGACTGGGAGTTCTGTGGAAACTGTTTGGGTAAGAATACAAGGACAGAACAATGGAAAGGACACCATTGTAGGCATTTACTACAGGCCGCCTGTGCAAGCTGAAGATATCGATGAACTCTTTATGCATCAAATGGCCAAGTTCTCCAAAAAATATGACATAGTTGTCATGGGAGATTTCAACTATCCAGACATTTGTTGGGAATCTCTCTCAGGCAAAACTAACAGGTCAAGGAAATTCTTATCCTCTCTTGCTGACAACTTTATCTTCCAAATGGTAGGGGAGAAAACAAGGGGATCTGCTACCTTTGATCTAATCCTTATAAACAGGGAGGAAATGGTTGAGGAGGTAAAAGTGGCTGGGACCCTAGGAGGTAGCGACCATGCTATTTTAGAATTTTGGATAACTAGAGGCGGAAGACCTGTGAAGACTCAGACGTCAAGGTTAGATTTCAGAAAGGCAGATTTTAAGGGATTCAGAAAGAGAATTGGAGGGATACACTGGCTGGATATCCTTAAAGACAAAAATGTCCAGGAAGGATGGGAAATCTTGAAAAATGAAATTCTCAAAGCACAATTGTTAACAATTCCGAAAAGAGGGAAGAATAGGAAGCATTTAAGGAAACCAGGATGGATGAACACAGAACTTAAGCACATGCTAAAAAGGAAGAAAGAAATGTTTATAAAATGGAAAGAGGGAGGCATATCTAAAGTAGAATATAATGCTGTCTGTAGAACCTGCAGGGCACAAATCAGATTATCTAAAGCGGACAATGAATTGAGGCTTGCAAGAGACGTCAAAAGCAATAATAAAGGATTTTGGGGATATGTCAAAAGTAAAAGAAAAGTCAAAGATGCTATAGGATTTTTACAGGATGAAAATGATGAAATGGTAAGAGAGGATGTTGAGAAGGCCGAACTTTTAAATTCCTATTTTGCATCTGTTTTCTCTCAGAAAGGAAATGTAACAATGTAACATCAACTGTTCACTGTCCTATTAAGGGAACAGAAGAATCCAGAATATCTATAAACAGAAAGATAGTGAGGAAACACTTAGCTAACCTAAATTAATTCAAGTCTCCGGGTCCAGATGAATTACACCCCAGAGTGCTGAAGGAGATAGCAGAAGAAATTTTTGAACCCCTCTCCATAATCTTTGAAAATTCTTGGAGAACAGGAGAAGTCCCAGAAGACTGGAGAAGAGCAAATGTTGTTCCTATCTTCATAAAGGGGAAGAAGGTGGATCCAGGAAACTATAAGCCGGTGAGTCTGACTTCTATACCAGGAAAGATCTTTGAAGAAATTATTAAACAACATGTATGTCAGTACCTGGATAAGAATGAAGTGATTAAACAGTAACATCAACATCATGGGTTTGTAACTAATAAGTCATGTCAGACTAACTTAATTTCCTTCTATGATGGAATCACTGATTGGGTGGATCAGGGAAATGCTGTAGATATATTATATCTTGACTCCAGGAAAGCATTTGACAAAGTATCTCACACAATCCTTATTGAAAAAATGACTAGGTATGGAATGGACAAGCACCTGTTAGGTGGATTCATAACTGGCTTAGTGATCGGACCCAAAGAGTGGTCGTAAATAGCTGCACATCCAGTTGGAAGAATGTCTCAAGTGGGGTACCACAGGGCTCTGTCCTGGGCCCTGTATTGTTCAACATCTTTATCAACAATTTAGATGAAGGAATTGAGGGTAAACTGATTAAGTTTGCTGATGACACAAAGCTAGGAGGGATATCTAATACTAGAGAAGAGAGAGAGGATTCAAAAATATATAAATAAACTGGAGCAGTGGGCAGTAACTAACAGAATGGTTTTTAACAGGGAAAAATGCAAAGTACTACATCTGGGCAATAAAAATGAAAAAAGCATATACAGAATAGGAGGAATAGGGCTAAGCAACAGCAAATGTGAAAAAGACTTGGGTATACTAATAGATCACAGACTGAATATGAGTCAACAGTGTGATGCAGCAGCAAAAAAGGCAAATGCAATTCTAGGATGTATTAACAGAAGCATACAGTCTAGATCATGTGAAGTCATTATTGCCCTCTACTCCTCTTTGGTAAGGCCTCATCTGGAATACTGTGTCCAGTTTTGGGCGCCACATTTTAAAAAAGACATCAACAAACTAGAGCAAGTTCAGAAAAGAGCGACCAGAATGGTGACCGGTCTGCAAACCCTGTCTTATGAGGAAAGGTTGCATGATTTGGGAATGTTTAGCTTGCAAAAGAGAAGACTGAGAGGAGACTTAATAGCTGTCTACAAATATCTCAAGGGCTGTCACATTGTAGAAGGATCATCTTTATTCTCATTTGCACAATGAAAGACTAGAAGTAATGGGATGAAACTGAATGGGAGGAGACACAGATTAGATATTAGAAAAAACTTTTTGACAGTTAGAGTGATCAATGAGTGGAACAGGCTGCCACGAAAAGTGGTGAGTTCTCCTTCAATGGAAGTCTTCAAACTGAGGCTGGACAGACATCTGTCTAGAATGATTTAGCGAATCCTGCTTTGAGCAGTGGGTTGGACCAGATGGCCCAGGAGGTCCCTTCCAACGCTACGATTCTATGATTCTATAAGTATGAAATTTGCATACATGCGGTCATATGCCAACTAGATGGTCTCGGCCTTACTCAATACAAGAAACGTGAGTGAAGCCAGACACACTGAGTCAGAATGTGGCAGGGAGTATGCATATCACATACTTATGGTCACATGACCGCCAGCTTCCAATGCAGGCATGGAGAATCCTGACAGCTTGCAGTGTGCGCGATATGAGAATTCACACGTTTTCAATCACAAAGAGTGACTGCATACTTGTATCCTAAGGCCACTCAACCCCTATAAGTGGACTAGATGAGTATGGAGTCTTATTAGTAATGGTAAAGTAGCTCCATTCTGGAAGAAAAGTAAAATACACTACTCACTAAAGTTAGGGATATTTGGCTTACGGGCGAAATTTCAGGATGAATATAAAATGCTTTCTAACCTTTTCCGGTGAACTTAATGTGACCGTCTGAGTACTTGCACAACTTGCTGTTCTCTAACAAGGAGCCTAATGGTAAAATTCACAACAGGTTTTTGATCCATGAATCACCGAATAAATTTAGGGGTTCAATTAGAATTGGTATTAAACAGTCCTCCACATCATGCTGTTCTCATTTAGACATCATGAGACTAAGAAGACACCTAACAATCGATGACCAGTAACCCGCTATTGGGAGACTTCAAGCTGGATGTTCTCAGATGGAAGAGGCCCCTGAGCTTAGAGTGTCACAAAGTCATCAGCAGGTTGCAGCAGAGATATAGAGTGACTGGAAGAGTCACAGAAAGTCAGAGAAATGGACACCCTTTGGCCACATCCCACACTGATGACCACGTAATTGTGAACAATGCCCTTCAGAACCGAATGATGAATGCCACACAACGTCAGGCACATGTAAGGGAGGTGAGAGGCATCCAAGTGTCACGTTAGATTAATTGTTTGTGGTCTACGTGCTAGACGACCTGCAAGAGTACCTGACCACACCACCAGGCAGGGGTCGTCACCAGTAAGCATCTATGCTTAACGAGGAACTAGTGGGCCTCAGTGCTGTTCACTGATGAAAGTCGATTCATACTGATCAGAAATGATGGCCGCCATCAATGTTGAAGACATCAAGGAGAGCACTATGCATCAGCCACTGTTGTTACCAAACGAGGCTTTGGTGGTGGTGTAGTGAATACCGAACTGCCCTACACTTTGTGAATGGTACAGTGACAAACCCCTACTAATTGAAGAGTACATCATTAATCCAGTCATTCTGCCTTTGCACGAACAACACAGGCTTAATTTCATCTTCATGGATGACAATGCTCCAGCTCATCGAGGTTGCATAATTACAGAATGGGTGATGGAGACTGGGGGACCTCAAATGGAGAGGCCTTTACTTTCTCCAGACCTGAATCCCATAGAAAACCTATGGGATCAGCTAAGTCACTGTGTAGAGGCTCGTAACTCTGTACCCAAGAACATCAATGACCTGATCGCCGCCCTTCAAGAAGAGTGGGACGCCATGCCTCAGCAGATAATAACTTGACTTGTTAACAGCATTAGACGTCGTTGTCAAGCTATAATTGATGCTTAAGGCAACATGACAAGTTATTGAGACATTGACATTTTTGTTGGGGTATAACCCCCACTGTTGTTAGCTTTTGTTTCAATGAATTGTTTGAGATGAGGAATTAACCATTGACAGCTTTTACTTAAATGCCCTACTTACATGATAAAATATCACTGTAGCATGAACTTTTTACATTTTCCATAAATTTCGCCCAAAATCCAAATATCTCTAACTTTTTGTGAGTAGTACGGTATATCTCACCTAGGGGTTGGCAACCTACGAACTTGCCGTTGTTGTGAAACTCTGACTCCCAGCATATCCTGACAGGAGCAGGCCAGGTCGAAGCATGGTGGGCATTGTAGTTTTACTACAAGTGTATTCACATACGAAGCTATAATCGTATACATGCACAGAGGATCTACAACTTTATACACATACGGTATGCACACTGTAGTGCAGCGGTGTCCTCACTGTGCAGTGATGAGGCAGTGACCCAGGAAAGTTCAAAGTAAACATAGTTTTAATGTCCAAAACTTACAAACAAAACAAACAGTATCCTTTGGATCGCAGCCGGGAAACAAGGCAGTCTGTAAATGCATCTAGTTGCCGAAGGCGACTGCACCACTGTATTATGCTGCGGGGTGCCAGTGGTTTGCTCTCCTTGGCTCTATGTTCTCTCACAGAGGCTGAGCTTTTGCAGAACCTTCCGCTCTGCACCTTGCAAACCCAACACTTACACACCCAACCCTCTGTTGCAGGGGCTTTAACAATCAACCTGTAGGCCACATGAAAAACACCCCGGGGGAGGAAACGGACCGCACCACTACCTTCCTGTAGTCCGTTTAAAAAATAAAAGCCCATGGCAGGATTTCCTAAATCTTCCTTGGAGAAGTAGCTTTCCCAAGACCAACACTTTTATTTGGCATTGCAATCACAGCTATGCCTGTAACTGCAATGCACTCCTGCGGCCTCAATATTATGGTTCTTTGCACATCCTGGGGGACACATAGCAACCCTCGCATATGACCCCAGTCACTGCCTCACAACACACATAGAGCTGCAAAATAAAGACATGATGCACATATACGGCATATGCCAGAGGTTGTATAATGGATGTAGTCTTGCTGACAGATGATCTACAGCGCTAGAAATAGTCATATGCTACGAAAATAAAACATAAGAGATAGGCGCAGGATGACAGGAGTATGTTGCGCAGATAGACACAATGGCGACAGAGAGAGAATAAGCAGGAAGATATATGCCGGAGATGACGAGATGGGCTGAGAGCAATGACAGACTGCAGGATGCTCATAGATTTAAAGGCACACTAGACATACAGTCTGCCTCATCTAAATTCACTGCTCAGATGAATTCATTCTATATCTCCCTGTTATCAGCCAGTTCAGGGACAACCTAAAGCTACAGCAGACCACATCCTGTTGGTGGTTTATCACATTTCTGGACTATTTCACAAAAAGCCATTAGTCCATAAAGATGATATGACCTGAATTTATAAGGGTACTTGTGTATTATACCCTTATAATACCCTGGTTGTTACTTCTGTGTTCCTATACACCCTGCTATGGCCCCCCTCCTGAGAGTGCATGTGCTTTGTGGGGACTTTTTGCTTACCTCTTTTTTGGGCCACAAGTGATATGATGGTATAGAGACCTTAACTTCATATGACAACATGCATTTCCTGTAACAATTCTTCCAAATAAGGCAGAGGCTAAAACCTTAGTTCCTTCATAAATGGCATAACAGCGATGTTCAGTACAGTTGCAGAGTACCTATAGAGTATTTCTTCTCCTACTGCTAGTATCCCACACTATGGTGCAGTACCCCATGCTCTTTCCTGGTCAGATAAAGATCCAACTTTGTACTCTGGTTTGACAAGTTGTCAATAGTCGACTCCTCACTAGATGCCTACAGGAATCATACCTTTGTTATCTCTATTTATGTTTTGTAGGTACTCACTGGAAGTGAAGAATCTGTCTTGATATGATAGTCACATTGGCCAATGTGTGTCGCTGATTTGCTTTCCTGTCTCTGTATTCCTGCTGTTAGATAGTCACTAGCTCCTATAACACTGTTCTGCACTTAAACCCTTTGATTCCTAATTGCAGCACACTTTCCACTCGTGGCCTGCAGCTCAGATGATGCTTCTTGCTACTCTAAGGCTATGTGCACACGCTGCAGATTCACCTGCGGGTTTTTTCCCGTGGAACCGCAGGTAAAACCGCAGTTAAAGTGACCTGCGGATTAGCCTGCGGTTTTGCCCTGCGGTTTCACACCTCTACTATGTTAAAAGTGTTAAACCGCAGCGGAATCCGCAGAAACAAATGACATGCTGTGGAAAAAAAACCGCAGCAAAACCGCGCGGAAAAAACCGCAGCGTGAGCACTGCGGTTTTTTAAAACCCATAGGGTTACATGGTACTGTACCATGTCTGCGGAACTGCTGCAGTTCTGCAGGGCCAAAACCGCAGCGGAACCGCAGCAAAAACCGCAGCGTGTGCACATAGCCTTATAGCTCAACCAAAACCCATAGAGGATCTAGCTTCCTATCCAAATGCCCCACTAAATCTTTCCCACTTGGGTTGGCCTAACGTGTTAACCCTATCCTAGGCTAACAAGCTGCTGCAGGCTAGTGAATGTAAAATCATGTAACTATGTCACATAAAACAGCAGGTCCATGCAGTAACATCTGGGAAGTCTTCAAAAAAGGTGCACGACTGGCATAATCTGAACCATGATGGAAATATAATGGACCCAATATTTGGCCAATGGGATCCATCGAGACTTGTTAAAAATTAGGGACGTCATAAAGTGATCCCCCCAAGGCCAAATTTGATTTAATAAAAGGTTGTCTTTGTAGTCAATCTTTTCATGAACAGAAGTCATGATGGTCAAGAATAGGGTCCATTGTCACACATGATCGCCTGTCCATTTTCTACTTAAAAAGAATCTTAACTTATCTTAGTTCTATTTTTTAAGGACAGAAGTAGTCCTGTATTTTGAGCCCATTTTTCAACAGGTTCTATAAAGGCAGTATCCATGCACAACATTTTTTATTGGCCCTAACATTTTTTTTTATACATATTAATGTATTTATTTATTTTACTCAATTATAGCGCCATTAATTCCACAGCGCTTTACAGACATTATTGCCACTGTCCCTGATGGCAAAAGTGACTAAAAAAGCAACCAAAAAGGATGAGAACAGAGAAATGGTCTGTGGTCACTCCTTCCAGAATCACTCCTTTATAGGGATTGTCTTGCTAATTACCTATAATTTATACCTGTTGTCTGTCCCATTTGCACAACAGCTGGACAAATTGATTCACAATCCGTGTTGCTTCATAACTGGACAGTTTGATTTCACAGAAGTGTGTTTGACTTGAAGTTACATTGTGTTGTTTAAGTGTTCCTTTTATTTTTTTGAGCAGTATATATGTGTGTATTTTACATAATGTCTTGTTTTTGTGTGGCAACTTTGCAGAGAAGATTCTATAAGAAGGAATTCAGATTTGTCCATTTTTAAATCCAGACATTTCCAGAGACAGCAATTTCCAGAGGGTTCGCCTACGCACGAGGTCTCTGCACACAGCGAGCTAGCATTAGTAAATGAGATACGGTACTAGTAAATAAAACCGCTGGATGAGGTTACATGCACCTTCAAGCTAAGCAAGTAATACAAAGTGCTTGCCTCTAGGGGACAACGGCATGTTGCTGTGTCTGCCCCCAGGGGGGTTTATTGATATGCTTCCTCCTTCCCCCTAATAATACAGAGGGGAACATTGCCGGGTTTTAAGTGACAGTCCATCTGGTCAGTGATGAAAGTCTTACATTTTCTTCTGGTTTCTCATCTTTTTGTTTTGCCAGCATTTGGTGATATATTAAAAAAGAATGAGATAACAAATGATCGCTGACTGCATTTGGAAGCAGAGCACAGGAACGCTCTGAAGACACGGATACATCGATCACCTGGTCTACCAGATGGAATGGGAGTTTACAGCTTGACAGAAGCAAAAGGTCTGACTCAGGCAAATCTGGGTGTTTGACTATGAATCCGAAAGAAAGGACTATTCATTATAAAACAGAAATCATTTATCAGAATCCAGACTGAGGAACAGGGAAGCAAAACAAAGACACTGGATGAGACAAGACATGGCTATAAGACCACGAAAAGCAAGATGCAATGAAGACAAAAAACTAAAATAAGGAACTTGTGGGTTTTGGATTAGCCATCATTAGTACTCCCAAAACGGTTGACACTTTGCACGTTGGCATTGCAAACATATTCGCTTTCATTCCTTGCCAAAACCATGGTCCTACAAAAGAAGGAAGATGGAGACCAGAAGTCTATAAAGCTGTGGAGAATATTAAGTCACATAGTCAAAAAACCAGTGACAACAAGTGCAGTCTGACTTTATATGGGTTCACTCGTCACCTCTATGTCCCTCTGGTGTTACATGGTGGCCAACACAGTTCATTGCCTCCTAATCCATATGAAACCAGGAAAAGAAAAATTGTGGCATGCGCCGTTGCAACATTATAGTGGTTTTCCCATTGCTACCAGGAGATTCAGGATCACATGGTGACACTGGTCCCAAAGGGTCCATGCCTGATGCTCTGTGTTAGCGCTTAGTAAAAATTGCACATGGCGGCTTACAGGGTTCCACTGAATCTTTTGTCTTTGCTTTCACATCATGCTCCTGCATATTTATTTTGACACAGTTTTTTGCATTGTACTTTTGAAGTTAAGCAACAATTAGGTTTTAACATGAGATGAATCTATTTCATGTGACCCATGAGGTTTGCCTTGTCGTGGAAGGTGGGCTCACTCAATTTGATCAAATTGGGTATGTATTTTTTTGTATGAACCAGACAGAAATGCAATTTACATGAATCCATATATTTAATGCTAGCATATATCTTTGCACTCGCAAAGCAAATCATCTTTCGACTTTGCTTTTTCATTGCCTATACATAGTATCGATTTTGAAAACCTGCCATTCAAAAGTGGGCAAATTGTGGTGTTTTAAATGTTGGGAAGTATGCATGTAAGGAGATAAACCGGACCGTGGGTACCTGCATTCCTGGTCCGGAAATGAAAGGGCTGCATCCTCTGCTTCCGGGGGGAAGCCTGAGGTGAACCTTCCCCTGCTGCAGAAGGGAAGGAAGAGAGAGACGGAGTTTCCTGCTGACAGGAGGCAGCGGGGAGAGCCCAGAAAGAACACGCTGACACAGGGGGAGAGGAAGGAAAAGCGCGCGCTGCAGGAGAGTTTGGCGCCAAGAAAGTGTAGCGCGCAGAGAAGAGGGCGTTCTGCTTCCCCGACCCGAGTGTGCTGGTCCTGTGACAGGCCGTGCTGCTGCTGCCCGGAATAGGAGCTCTGGTGCTGGGGGAATTAGCTGTGCCAGCAGAGCGGAGTGTGCGGAGCTGTGCCAGCAGTGCGGAGTGTGCAAAGCTAAGCCAGGTGCCGTACACTAGGAGACATTGAGTACCGCACCCGCTTTGTCCAAGTGTGACCGTATGCTCAAAAGAGACCTCCTGCTGAGGACTGAGACAGAACGACAGTACAGGGTGAGCGCCCTTTGTGCAAACGTGGACCCGCCAGCCTCCGTGACAGGAGGAGACTCCCTTGACAAGTCTGACACAGTCGCTAGTGCGTGCAGGCTGGCGTTTGCAGTGACAGATCTGAGCCCCTGAGAGTAGTAGCTGGACTGACCAAGGAGCGCAGCACTGTCCCTGCGGGGACACATTCTGAGTGTGAACTTGTGACTAAGAGTGGTGAGAGCAGGACCCCCGCTCACCACCCAGCATCCTGTTGTTTACCCCGGAGGCTGTTTCTTTATCGTGGACAGAGACTTGAGAGACTGCATGTGCCGCTGTTGTCGATGCCACTGTTGGATTCCCACCTGTCAGAGACTGCGACGAGACGACCGGCGCCGCTGTTTCCAGTGCCACCGTTGGAACCCTGTACTTCCTCACAACAGAAGACTACAGTACCATAAGTTTAACCTCTCGTTCGTCCCTCACCTATCCTGCTAACCTTCCAAATCTGCCCATTCCTCGCCGTCACCCTACAATCCCTCACTCCCTGCGTGGAGTACATCCCCTTGTAAATAAACCTGTTTAACCCTTGCTCTGCCTCCACATGTGTGACTGCATCCCGCGTTCCTGCAGGTTATTACATGCATCTCAGTCACTAGTTTGCACCAATGCTTTTATTATTTTGTTAGTAGGTAACGACTGTCTTTTTTTATGTATATGTCTGCTAAATGACATTTCCTTGATGTCCAACAGCAACTAATGAGAATGATCTACATCTCAGTTCACCCATTCACACAACTAGTAGCACCATGTAACTAGGCTAAACATCATCATCAGCAACCACGTTCAAGAAAATCTATAATCATGTATTTGCGGTTTGCTGGGTTTTATGTCTCCATTATCAGACACTGTGCAGACAGAAAATGACACCGAGCCAAAGTAAGGAGATTATAACCTCGGGAGGAGGTATGGTCTGTAGATCTTCATATGTAACGCCCTTTGTTTTTGCTTTTTTTAAGAAAACGTCCAGTAATTGTGACAATGAGAAACAGGAATATCTGTTTTCCCGCTCCCGTGGCTACATCGGGTGCTTCGTCTTTACAGCTAATTGGCACATTTCTATTCACGTCTCCATGTCAACTCCTTGAGCCATTGAACAAGCAATGTTATTCTACGCAGGACAGAATGCCCTAGTTATTCCGTATACCACGAGAATTATAATCTCCATAAGCAACCTTGTATTTATGGCAAAACATTTTTTATAAAAATAGGGATGCACTATATACTGAATCTGGTTTTACATTTGAACAAAATCAGACTTTCCAGAGAAGACAAGGATAATAATAATAATACCAATATCAAAAACATTACTCAACCATCCAAACCTGGTCAAGATCCACCAAGTCCATCACATGGCAAAGTAAGTCAGTACTTTTTTTCCCAAGTCCCATACCTGTCTGTATAACGTGGACATCACTGCTATCACTGAAGGCTCGTTGTCACTTACGTTATACAGGATGTCCGTCCATCCTTCCATGGTAATACACTGGAAAACCGTTAAGACTGCAAACAGGATATTGTCAAAGTTGGTGATTCCAAAGTTAGGTCCTTTCCAATACAATCTGCACTCTGATGTTGTATTATCACAGGTTTTAGCCGGCTGTTCTTCTCCACATGGGAAATCAGCAACTGTTTCACCTGTTTACAAAGCATAGAGATTTGACTGGTTAAGATATCGCAATCCTTTCCTCCAATATTATATATGGTACATACAGTTATTGTATATGAGCCTTGATCAAAAACCAAAAAAGATTTAGAAGTCACATTCTGTAATTTTGATACATATTTTATTCTAACTAAATATTACTTTTGGCATAGCTGTGCTTTGACTATTCTTGCAGACTATGGTTCTAACCTTCCTTCTGTAAGGGTTCCAGACCATTTCTTGTAACAGGAAAATAAGTGTCCACTGAAGTTGGTGCAAATCGATTCGTAAGAACAGGTCCAACATCAACAACATTAATCTCTGACCACTGGATGCCATGAGAACTGCCCTTGCAGATGGCATGAGTGATTCTTCTTTTGGTTAGTCGACCTGGCACATTGTCACGTCTGCATGACGCTACAACAATGACATCTAATCAAAAGAAAAGCCACCGTTGCCATCAGGTAAAAGGTAGTTCTCAAGATTCTCATCCAGCAGCCAGAGATTACTGTCGTAGCTGATGGATCTAGTCCTGAGGATCGATGAACATCAACTCTAGTGTCCACTATTTGTGAACTAGTGAAATACAGTGCCTTGTTAAAGTATTCGGCCCCCCTGGAACTTTTCAACTCTTTCTCACGTATCATGCTTCAAACATAAAGATACCAAATGTAAATTTTTGGTGAAGAATCAACAACAAGTGGGACACAATTGTGAAGTTGAACGAAATTTATTGGTTATTTTAAATTTTTGTGGAAATTCAAAACCTGAAAAGTGGGGCGTGCAATATTATTCGGCCTCTTTAGTTTCAGTGCACCAAACTCACTCCAGAAGTTCATTGTGAATCTCTGAGTGATCCAGTGTTGTCCTAAATGACTAATGATGATAAATATAATCCACCTGTGTGCAATCAATTCACCGTATAAATGCACCTGCTCTGTGATAGTCTCAGGGTTCTGTTTGAAGCATAGAGAGCATCATGAAGACCATGGAACACAACAAGCAGGTCCGTGATACTGTTGTGGAGAAGTTTAAAGCCGGATTTGGATACAAAATTATTTCCAAAACTTTAAACATCACAAGGAGCACTGTGCAAGCGATCATATTGAAATGGAAGGAGTATCATACCACTGCAAATATACCAAGACCCGGCTGTCCCTCTAAACTTTCATCTCAAACAAGGAGAAGACTGATCAGAGATGCAGCCAAGAGGCCCATGATCACTCTGGATGAACTGCAGAGATCTACAGCTGAGGTGGGACATTCTGTCCATAGGACAACAATCAGTCGTACACTGCACAAATCTGGCCTTTAAGGAAGAGTGGCAAGAAGAAAGCCAGTTCTCAAAGATATCCATAAAAAAGTGTTGTTTAAAGTTTGCAACAAGCCACCTGGGAGACACACCAAACATGTGGAAGAAGGTGCTCTGGTCAGATGAAACCAAAATCGAACATTTTGGCAACAATGCCAAACGATATGTTTGGAGTAAAGGCAACACAGCTCATCACCCTGAACACACCATCCACACTGTCAAACATGGTGGTGGCAGCATCATGGTTAGGGCCTGCTTTTCTTCAGCAGGGACAGGGAAGATGGTTAAAATTGATGGGAAGATGGATGGAGCCAAATACAGGACCATTCTTGAAGAAAACCTGTTGGAGTCTGCAAAAGACCTGAGACTGGGATGGAGATTTGTCGTCCAACAAGACAATAATCCCAAACCTAAAGCAAAATCTACAATGGAATGGTTCACAAATAAACATATTGAGGTGTTAGAATGGCCAAGTCAAAGTCCAGACCTGAATCCAATCGAGAATCTGTGGAAAGAGCTGTAAACTGCTGTTAACAAACGATCTCCATCAAACCTCACTGAGCTCGAGCTGTTTGCCAAGGAAAAATGGGCAAGAATTTCAGTCTCTAGATGTACAAAACTGATAGAGACATACCCCAATCGACTTGCAGCTGTAATCGCAGCAAAAGGTGGCGCAACAAAGTATTAAGTTAAAGGGGCCGAATAATATTGCATGCCCCACTTTTCAGTTTTTGAATTTCAAGAAAAATTTAAAATAACCAATAAATTTTGTTTAACTTCACAAATTGTGTTCCACTTGTTGTTGATTCTTCACCAAAAATTTACATTTGGCATCTTTATGTTTGAAGCATGATATGTGAGAAAAGGTTGAAAAGTTCAAGGGGGCCGAATACTTTCGCAAGGCACTGTAGTATTGACTCCCCGATGGCCTCATCTATACTTCTTAGTGGAATGGTAACTGCTCTCTGGTACCTAGTGGAGCATCATATACAATCTTCAACACTGACATTGCAACACCAAGAAGGAAAAGTCATGGAATGATGGAAATCACAGGATGGATATACATGCTGCTGATCTATAAATAATGAAAAAATGGAAACAAAATATTCCAAACATCTCAAGTTATTGAGTCTGGAGTAAGAGCCACGTTCAGAAATCCCGACATTTACAGCCTTGGTTGCTATCAATGAGGTTATTAATCAGGTCCTACTCCAAGGACCATAGTTTGGGGTTCGATATTGTACAGTAGCCAGACTCTCTAGTCTTCATCCCAGGTGCACTAACAGCTCGGCATTACATTTGGGGGTGGAACCAGTGGTGCAGCCTTTTCTCCAATATGTCCCAGGAGCAGTTTTTCAATACGACAAGCCCTGGCCGCATGCTGCTTGTACTCCTGTGAGCTGCCTGCATGGCCTATATGTGCTCCCATGTCTGTAGCATTTCCAGACTTGTCTCCCATCGAGTACATCTGGGACGTCATTGGTCAGTGATTACACAAGAGTTGTCAGCAGCGGTTGCTGATGATTTGCCCAAATGCATTTGTAAGGAGATGGACATACTGCCCCCTTGAAGAACATGGGTATTGTTTTATTATATAATGTGAACTGTGATATGCGTTAATAGTGTTGACATTGTGTTCTGTCCAACAGTAGGTAGAGTTACAGTTAATGATTAGGACTAGCTCAGTATGGGAGGGGATAAGGAGAAAGAACAATTTTCTGTCAGGCTGTCAGATAGGGGCCAGTGTGCATCTGAAGTAGACCTAAGGTCTGGATAGTAGGCAGTACCACATGATATGGGTGTCCCGAAGTGAAGTGAAGAGAGACCGAGACAGTGGTTAGCATGAATGGGAGTAAAGAGAAAAGGAAAATGGATAGGATGTCAGTGAACAATCGGAGGTGGGTCCTGGGGAAGGATGCCTAGCAGTACGGCCCGAGTTTATAACTCAGAGAGGTAATAGGCCAAGACGGGACCAAGAATGTGAGACAAAGAGTGCCCAGGGCGGGAGTAGCGGAGAAGCTAAGGACCCGCCATACTGGCAACATAGTTCCTTTGAGGGGAAAGAAGATGTGGAACTGCGGGTTGAGACTAGAACTCTTGCTAACTGGATTGTGGTACTGAGCTGTGATGTGGTGAAGGAAATTAAAGCAGTGGAGATAGAGAACGAGAGAGTAATGAGAACGGATTTGAGATTGTGTGTGAAAGTGCTTTGTATTGTGAAGGAAACATTTATAAAGTTGTGTACCCACTACCTACTGTACATAATTCTAACAAAGTTATTTTTCAGTAAAAAGTTTATTTTCAACTGGTGGTCTCCCTCATTGAAGCCCTCAACGTCTAGTCCTGGCCTACCAAAAACATCGGTAACATGCGGCCTGCAAGGGCATAGTGCCCCCATAGCGCAGAATCACACACCCAGTGAGGCCCCCCACATTCATGTAATGTGCCAGGACCTCATCCACGGTTACCTCACACCACGTTACACATTCAATGTGTCAGAACAATCCACAGACGACCATTAATAACCTCACTGATAGCAGCTGAGGCTGTAAGTGGCTGTATTTTTGCACGTAGAGCATTCAATAATAAATACAGTAAAGTTAGAGGTTTTGAAAATGTTGTTTCCATTTTTTTCATCATTTGCTGATCAACAACGTGTAGATTCATACTGGGATTTACAGAATTACAGGACTTTGCCTTTTCAGTGTTGAAATTTTTAATATTGAGGAGTGTATTTTGTAGTGGCCTAGTAGAATAGCAGCAATTCCCTGGGGATTTAATGGAATATCATCCACTTTCTGAAAGCCTAGTGGGATAGTAGGCATGTCCTAGTCCTAGTTTCAAAGTATTCACTCTAACATAATGTTGTTTATCCTAGGGTTTTGTGGAAGTCCATTTGCACCCTGGTGGCCTAGTGTAATAATAAGTCCATTCAGCGGGCATAGTGTAAAACCATTCACTCCCTTAAGGCCTAGCAGAATGGCGTATACTCTCTAGTAGCCAACTGTAAGTGCAGTCACTTCCTGAGGACCTATTGGAATATCATTTACCTTCTGGTGGCAAATTATAACAACAGCCACTTCCTGGTGGCCTGGTGGAATGACAGTCGCTCCTTGGTGGCCTTGCGAAATAGCATTCGCTGCCTGGTGGTCTAGTAGTATAGCAGTGTCCCCATAGGGGCTAGTGAAATAGCATCCACTCCTTAGTGGCCTAGTGATACAGCATTTACTCAATAACAGCCTAGTGGAATACAAGTTGCTCCCAGAAGACCTAATGGAATATCAGTATTCATTTTATGGTGGTGTGGCACCCCTGAGGCTCAGTCGCCACAGAGGTACTGCACCTTCTCCTAAGGTGTGGTGCCCCACCTCCTAGGTAAGTTGGGAACTCCTTTCCGCACTCCAACATCTGCATCCCACACACAGGATAGTTCAGTAGGTCCGCCTAGCAGCTTCAGGCTGGGGGTAGCAGAGCACCCTTCGTGGAACCCTGCTTCGTAACACGAGATGTGCTGGGAGCTGGGTGGAGTTAGTATAAAAGAGAGGGAAAGTTGAGAATTGTAGGTCAGTCAGACGGGAGGTCAGGCGAGAGGAGTTCAGTTCTGCAGTTAGTTTTGAGTTCAGTTTGAGTTCAGTTTAGAAAGAGTGCTGCAGCTGCCTCAGTGATCTGAGCCAGCTGGCACGGGAAAGAGAAGAGAAGGAGAAAGATGTAGACCTGCAACCTAAGCTTCCATAAGAGAGAGAAGGAAAAGCGCGGAACGAAGGAGTAGGAGAACAGAGAGGAGTTGTGGGTTGGAAGAGGAACCCTGCCTATAGGTTCTCAGCGCAAGGCCGGGGCCCGGTCCCCGAGGTTGTATGGACACTTATGGTTCTGCAGCAGACACCGGTGGAGTAGTTGGCTGTAAATGCACTACTCCCATCAAAGACTTGGGACACAACAGCAACTGGATAGAGAGCCAGGACTTCTGAGAAGGGAGAGGCTACAGCTGTCTGTCATACAAGTAAGGTTCTAGGAACATCTGACAGGAGGAATTCCAGAGAACTACGGTACTGGAGTTCTTCACACTAAAAGGCGCAATAGAGGAGTCGTTCAGGAAAGGTACAGTGGGGAAAAAAAGTATTTAGTCAGTCAGCAATAGTGCAAGTTCCACCACTTAAAAAGATGAGAGGCGTCTGTAATTTACATCATAGGTAGACCTCAACTATGGGAGACAAACTGAGAAAAAAAAATCCAGAAAATCACATTGTCTGTTTTTTTTTCATTTTATTTGCATATTATGGTGGAAAATAAGTATTTGGTCAGAAACAAGCAATCAAGATTTCTGGCTCTCACAGACCTGTAACTTCTTCTTTAAGAGTCTCCTCTTTCCTCCACTCATTACCTGTAGTAATGGCACCTGTTTAAACTTGTTATCAGTATAAAAAGACACCTGTGCACACCCTCAAACAGTCTGACTCCAAACTCCACTATGGTGAAGACCAAAGAGCTGTCAAAGGACACCAGAAACAAAATTGTAGCCCTGCACCAGGCTGGGAAGACTGAATCTGCAATAGCCAACCAGCTTGGAGTGAAGAAATCAACTGTGGGAGCAATAATTAGAAAATGGAAGACATACAAGACCACTGATAATCTCCCTCGATCTGGTGCTCCACGCAAAATCCCACCCCGTTGGGTCAGAATGATCACAAGAACGGTGAGCACAAATCCCAGAACCACGCGGGGGGACCTAGTGAATGAACTGCAGAGAGCTGGGACCAATGTAACAAGGCCTACCATAAGTAACACACTACGCCACCATGGACTCTGATCCTGCAGTGCCAGACGTGTCCCACTGCTTAAGCCTGTACATGTCCGGGCCCGTCTGAAGTTTGCTAGAGAGCATTTGGATGATCCAGAGGAGTTTTGGGAGAATGTCCTATGGTCTGATGAAACCAAACTGGAACTGTTTGGTAGAAACACAACTTGTCGTGTTTGGAGGAAAAAGAATACTGAGTTGCATCCATCAAACACCATACCTACTGTAAAGCATGGTGGTGGAAACATCATGCTTTGGGGCTGTTTCTCTGCAAAGGGGCCAGGACGACTGATCCGGGTACATGAAAGAATGAATGGGGCCATGTATCGTGAGATTTTGAGTGCAAACCTCCTTCCATCAGCAAGGGCATTGAAGATGAAACGTGGCTGGGTCTTTCAACATGACAATGATCCAAAGCACACCGCCAGGGCAACGAAGGAGTGGCTTCGTAAGAAGCATTTCAAGGTCCTGGAGTGGCCTAGCCAGTCTCCAGATCTCAACCCTATAGAAAACCTTTGGAGGGAGTTGAAAGTCCGTGTTGCCAAGCGAAAAGCCAAAAACATCAATGCTCTAGAGGAGATCTGCATGGAGGAATGGGCCAACATACCAACAACAGTGTGTGGCAACCTTGTGAAGACTTACAGAAAACGTTTGACCTCTGTCATTGCCAACAAAGGATATATCATATATCACAAAGTATTGAGAAACTATTCAAATAAACTTTAACACCATTAACATCACCGCCATTGATATTGGGGGCCCAGGGCCACGGACCGGGTCACTGCTGCTGTGACACATTCCCCCTGACACCGGCCCCGTACCGGGTACCCCACTGCCCTGGGTATGAGGGCGACCCAGTGGCCTAGTGGAATAGACCACAGTCTGATGGCCTATAAAAATGGCAGACACTTCCTAGGGTGTAAGAATACTATGCACTCCTCAGTGGCCTAGTAGAACAGTATTCTCTCCCTGGTGGCCTACTGGATATAGCATCTTCTTCCTGGTGACTTAATTGTCAGGTTTCCATGCTCTGGTGTCCAATAGTCAGTAATTTGCTCCCTGTTGACAAGCGGGATCATGTTCTTTCTTTTTATTGCCAAAAAGAATGAAAGTTGCCAATTGGTGGCCCTAAACACACCAATTTAGTAAATGCAAATGTAATGGGTCACGCTGGTTCATGAAGTTCTCTAGATTGTGGTAGTATGTGGCATGGTGAAATTTGTAGACGGCTGACTTGAAAACCTATGAAAATGTAGAAGTCGCAGGAACGCGGGATGCAGTAACAGATCGTAGGCAGAGCAAGGGTTAACAGGGGGTTTAATTATACAACGGATACTCCACGCAGGGAGAAATAGCGAGGAAGTTTCCTAAATATGACAAGTTGTGGATTTGAACACAGAAACAAAACTGGTAATTAAAACAATAGGTTTCTGGGGTAATAGACTTATCAATCTGGCGAAATCAGCAGTAAATCTCCGGGTCAGGGCCAGAGTAGCCATCTGGCAATTCTGGCAAATGCCAGAAGGGCCTGTCTGGTCATGGCCTGCCTCATCTGCTACGTTGTTAACAGAATCAGTGTTCTCAAGACACCCATACTATTAAGAGTTGCGACAGAGCACAAAGTCGCTGACTCCGTTACCCCAGCAGGCCACTGGTATCATTAGAAATATTGGTCTGTAGTAAATCTTGCTTTCCTCCATACAGGGTAATATTAGTAATATATCCCATCTGATGCTTGGGGACGGGGGCAGCATGGGCCTGTCTGATTTCAAATGCCAGAGCTGAATTTCAGCCCCAGTCTGCACCTGCCCGGGGGTAAATGGCGGCGCTAAAGCTGTGGCGCAGTGGGGTTCTGACGTAGTCCTGGAGAAGATGGCGTCCTGGGTCCTCGAAGGCAAAGGCAAGTGGTGAAGACAATGTCTCTGTCCCATACAGGAGTTTTCTCATTGCAGCGGTTGCATGCGGACTGATCAGGGCAAAGTTCAAAATGAGTGACCCTCCTATCCGGTTGGTATGGGCGTGTTACTACTCCCCATCCACAGACCCTGTGACTAATGGTCGGCGGTGTCAGCGGTGTCGATACAAGACTCTGACGACAGTCTCTGGCAATGGCACTATGGCCTCTAAGACTTAGGCCTGCTCGCTCAAGATACCCCATAGTGGGAGTGCTGACACTGACCTCCTGCGTGCTGCATGTTCCCGCCGAAACTCCCTGGTCCTCGCTGTTGGTGGCGGGCGACGCTGATTTGCTTAGCGCTGGTGCTCCCAGCCGGAGCACTACTCTGTGACTGCTGCAACAACCTGTTCGGCTCTGCTCTGTGTGCAAGGCTCTGCACGGCTCTGCACTGCACGGCTCTGATCTGCAAGGCTCTCTCTCTGGATTACTGCTGAGCACACTGCTTCCCTCAGCACAGTCCCTACCCCTTTGATCACCTGCAGCCAGGCCTGTCTCAGCGCCGGTGCTCTGTCAGGATGGGGAGCAGAGCGCACCACTCACCTGCCTGCACGCTGCTCTGCCCTGGCACCAAACTGACCTTCGCATGCCTTCTCTTTTTGCTCTCCCATTGGTATGAATGAGTCTCCGAAGGAGGAAAAAACAAAAATACAAGCTAAGTCCAGAAAACCGGAGAGGTTGGTAGCTATCGGATTGCAGACCCCTGATCCTATCCACAACAACTATCAGTAGCCGTGGGGGGTTCCTACGATGCCCTAGACCCCTCGATCACAGCCGGAGAACTAAATAGGCCTAAAGAAAGAAAGGGGAAATCTAAACTGCACCAGAGCAGACCCCAAAGCAATAGGCAGCCCCCCACATATAATGACGGTGAAGCAAGATGAAAACACTAACACAGATAGAAAGATAGGTTGAGCAAACGATGGGGCCGAAGCTAACTAAAAAGGACAGGATAGAAAAGCTGCTGTCTGCAATCCGTAAAAAACCCTACCAAAAATGTCCTAACCGTCTGATTGGAAAAACAGGCCCTGAAGTCGCTAGGACTTCAAAAAGACTATATCAGCACTCAGGTAAATTCTGAAGACAGAGCAAAGAGACAAACTGATCAGAGACAAAAATGGAACTCAGCACCCCCCCCCCCCCCGACCGGGGATGGCTGAACTCCAAAAAACATAGGAAATATATGTCCTTGAATATATTAAAAATGACCATACTTTTTCTGGTGCAAGGGGTTTAATATAAAAAAAAGTATTGTTTCTGGTGGAGAGGAATTGGAGCAGTTTGGACTGTCTAACTTTCTGATAATCCGTTTTAAGGCCTGGCACTTTCTCTGCCCGCCACATGAGAGGAATCAGAGGGAAAACAGATACTTGGATTATCTCAAATTATTCTAATTTCCAGAGGTAAAACCAGAGAGTCTGCATATGTGATACAGCAGAAAGTTATTAACACTGCCTGACATCGGTCTCTAAGCTTCCTTGATCTCCAAAAACCCTCTCTAGATAGTGACGAGTGAGCTTCTCAGAGAGGCACACTGACAGATCTCTCATTTCCTGGAGGTCATTTTTTCCAGTCGCAAAGCTGGAAAAGTTAGACAAAAGAACAATTAATGAAGCTGCAAAACAGTCACAACCAGGCTCTTATGGAGATTTGCATCTCTTTGATAGAAATAAATTAGAGAATTCAAAATACTGCAATCCTGAGCGGGTAATATCAGATATTTGCAAGTTCTGTGCTAAATTGGGTTTATAGGGCTTGTCAAGATTGGACAGCCTTGTCTTCTTGGATTTCCATTAAACATTGTATTTACAGACTATCTTGATTCTGATTATTCTTTATGGAGCATGATAAACCAATGTGTAATGCAGTGCTTACTGAATGTGCTGGGGGACATTCACTTGGCAACGGGATAAAGGCACACAGGAACGTTTTCTCCCTTAAACAGTCCATGTGGTTTATTTATACATCACAGACCTAACACAGTCTATAGCACTTCATAGTACACGTCTTTAAACCGCAGTCACTAAACACACCGGACTTCTCTTTGTCCAGTTACCGTGGGTGACCGCACAGCTCATTAACTGACCTTTGTTAGTGTACACAGTCCCCCATACTCTGGGTTACCTTACGGAGCTCTGCTCCACACACTGACTTCTTGTCACTCCTACCTTCTGGGGAAGCTGCCTAACTGGGATCACTGTCCCGGATGATGACTTGTACTACAGGCCAAACCCGACAGTCTAGACCTTCAGAAGGACGGCATCTTCCCCAACACAGTTAGCCATCACAGGGTCTGCTTGTACATGGTCTAACCCTGTGCTCTACAGGAATCCGGTCCAATCGCAGGACCTTCCAACACAGAGACCATCCAGGTACATGGCCTAATCATGTGCTCTTCAGGAATCTGGTCCACTCGCAGGACCGTCCAATACACAGAGACCTGTCCTCTCTCTGGACCTTACAACACAGATCATTTGACCAAACCACAGTCACATTATGTAGCTGAAACCATCCCCATAGGAGGGAGGTGTGTGTGCTTAGCCAGTCCCACCCAGCTCTCTGGCTAACCCTGTAATCCCCCCTTTATAAACAAAAACAAGGGTCATGGAACTACAGGTCCCAGAGCAATATTTCCGGCTTACAGCGCAGAGGACCTCCTCTTCTGCAACACATACCGGCCATTTACAACAATGCCAGTCACTGTCTCACAGATGATAAAGGTTCATAGTGTCTATTGTTGTATGATTAAAGATTTATCTAGTGGAATGCCTCACTACTGGGATCTCCATCAATCTCGAAAACAAGGCTCCAAATGCCCCATTCTTCATCACTTCTTCTGATAATGAATGGAGCAGCATATTTGAGAATTCACCATGCCGTTTCCATTCATTGTTTGTGGGACTGATGGGTACAATGCTTGGCATATTCGTGCCAAATCTTACCAAAGTTGCAAATGTGAACAGATGCACACTGACTTTTTGGTAGTTCATAGTGCACTACTCAGCAAGGGGGCAAGACCAAGCTCAAGAGAAATCTCCTAATTAAAAGAGAGTATGATTCTGCGCTCCAACCTGCGGGATGATGAGAAGGAATATCTAAATGCACTTCATTAAATGTTCTTACCACTTTATATCCCTTTACTCTGAATCTCAGCAAGGGTTTTTATTTTCATTTTCAATTCTGCATTACTTTTACAGCCGATGCCATAATTATCCGATTCTTACCTGTTTCATAAGAGAAGCAAGTTTTGTGGAACTTTCCCATATAAAACTCCAACCCTATAATAGCAAACATGACGATTGCGAAAAAAAGGAGCAAGCCGATCTGAAGCAGAGGAACCATGGCCTTCATGATGGACTTTAACACCACTTGTAGACCTGAAATGTAGAAGGTACAGGAGTCAGGCATTACCACACAATACTGAGATATTATCACAAGCCATATAGGATCCATGGGGAGGATTTAGTGGTATACAGTAACTACAGGAAGTCATAATCCTGTCTTTGACTACCTTAGATTATGCCCACTCCATAGTAAATACAACTTTACCCCTTACCTTTCAGGACAAGACTCTTATTTGCCCTGCTATGTAACTTTTTTAAGACCTATTTGTTAGAATTTGTTCACACATTGCATTTTTACTTCGGGAAAAAAATAGCAGTTTACAGTATCAGCAAAGAGAATTAGATTTCTGAAAAATTTTCCTTGCAAATTTGAACTATAATTTATTCAAATCTGCACTAAGTAAATTCTTTCAGCATTTTTACAACATTTTTCATTCATTCAAATGAATGGGAAAAAAAATGCATATTAAAAAACTATAAAAAAAACACATGGAAAGACTTGAGAAAAACGCACGTACTTTACACAGTGTTTTTCCTGCTAAACACTGGTTTTTGTTGCAGAAAAATTTGTTGCAAATACTGAAAGTGTGCACATAGCCTTTGAATTATAGCACCCTTGTCCAGCAGTCACATCAATCTAACCAGGGCACTGCTAATCTTCTACTACCTGTGGCATTCCCGATGCTTCTTCTGATTAGTAAGTCCCCGTGGCTTCATGCATGCAACATAGTGATGTACGGTAATTCTAACCAGAAGAGGAGCCTGAGATATCGCAGGTAGTAAGTGGTTTGCAGTGGTCTGGCAGTCATGCACTACTGAAGTGACCTTCAGATCAGGATCCTGCAAATCCTTTTGCTCTACTCATTCTGTCTATTAAGCTATATCTTCTACAGATCCAAATGCAACATTTGGGACATATAACCCCCGCCTCCCAGAACTCCTTTTGGTTGTAGTTTTGTGAAACTCCACCACGTTTATGGTCCAGTTTGTGTCATTCTCCTGGTGAAATCAGGACTGTTAGCAAGAAAGTTGATGATCCAGAGAAGGAGCAAAGTTGTAGCTACTTTTGTTTCATGGGGGAGGGGGGGAAATCCTTCCTTACTCATCCTGATCTGAAGCAGTAGATATACTTTCCTTTATCATTCTAGTAACATTGGACTCCCTTGTAAACTCTTAATGCGAGTAGACTTTTGCTCAATGCTGCAGACTTTTCTTTCAGCACTGTGTTTGTTGTTGACATTACTTCTTCTTGAGGTCAACCACTGTTGCTGTAAAGAACTTTTTGCTATATTAGTGAAGGAACTATTTTCCACTCCATACAGAAAGATGCATGCGTCTTTGAAAACATTTTCAGTAAAGGGGACCTTTCAATATTTTTCATGCTGAACCACTGGCAGCATAATTATTCACAGCCCCTAATTACAGAACGTTATGTGCCACTACAGAGAAAACCGAGCTAGAATAATGACCTGGGCACGGGGAGAGGAGTCCACTATACCGATCCTTTTAGATTCCATATTGGCTGGGTTGCCAACTTTCTCTCGACTCATTATTCAAGCTCCGTTCTATGTAATGAAAGAACAGCCAACGATCCAACATGTTGGGGGATGTGGCGATATTGGCAAGGGGAGAAATATTGGCCATGGGAGATAAACCAGACATTTTTTCCAGGGACTTGATTCCTTTTATCTTCTGTATTATTTACTTGGCCGGCTTCTATCTTATGTCTATCCCTTGATTTAAATCGCTAAGCCCATTTTTTGACATGAGGTGAGGACAGGTAAAGTTCTGTCAAACCTGACACAATTGGGGACAATTACTGATGGCCATCATCATATCTCAAAAATTTGCCAAAACAAAAGACAGACTGACACCGTTCTTTTGTCGTAATTTCATTAATATTTTCTTGTTCTACAGAGCCATGGAGCTATGGCGTCATAATTGGCATGGTCATCCAGCTACTCAAACAGAGGGACAAACAAAGCTGGGCACCAATAAAAGAACTGTAAGTGGTCTCCTCCAATGAGGCATTATACAGATCTTTTCCAGTGGTGCACAGACCACTAAAGGCCCCTTTACATTTAGCGATGCACCAGCAATCCGACCCGGTCAGGATCGCTGGTGCATCGCTAAATGATCGCTAGTGAGCTGTCACACAGGCAGACCTTACAGAGATGCAGCAGCGACGCAGCGCACAATACTTACCTTTCCCACACACAGCGATCCTGACGTCCTCCCGCCTCCACGCGTCGCTCATCGAAATGGAGCCGGACATTCTCGCGCGATCAGCGATGGACAGCGGGGGAGCCGGTCGGAGGTAAGTATCACACACACATAGCAATATCGCTAGCGATATCGCTATAACGTCACAAAATCGGTGACGCTATAGCGATATCGCTATGTGTAAAACCCCCTTTAGGCCCATTAAGACACCAGGCTTTGATGAGCCTATAATCTCTATAGTAAAGCCACTAGTGACGGAAACAACCAGGGTGTGTAAGGTGTGTGCTAGGGGGGCACCAAGCAGCTACTTTTCCTTGGCCAAGGTATTTTAGATACAGGGCTAGAGGAGCAAATTGATCCTTTGTCCAAGGTGAAGAAAAATCTGGGGCCAGGTTCCAGTTCAAAGAATTAAAATCATGACACCAATCTATGAAATTTTACAAAAAATTGTGATGTGCATATGTGGCACCCCTGAGGGTTCAGTCGCCACAGAGGTACTGCACCTCCTCCCGAGGTGTGGTACCCCACCATTCAGGTAAGGTGGAGACATCTGACCACACTCCAACACCTGCATCCCACACAACATGGTAGTGTAGCAAAGCACCTTTGGTGGCTCCCTGCTTGGAACACGAAGAGTGCTGGGAGGTGGGTGGAGTTAGTTGCACAAGAGAGCGGGAGATTATTAGGACTAGGGCAGTCGGTGAGAGGAGATCCCCTGAGTGGGATGGATGGAAAGAGGTGCTGCAGCAGTCTCCTGTGACCTGGAGCTGCTGGCACTGGAAAGAGATATAGAAAGCCTGATTCTCCATAAGGAAGAAAGATTTGTACGGAACGTGAGGAGAAGAAGAGAACTAAGGACTAGGGTCAGAGCAGGGCCCTTCCTCAAGTTCTAAGCGCATGGCCGGGGTCCGGTCCCCGAGATACTAATGGTCCTGCAGCAGACACCGGAGGAATAGAAGTTGTCACCACTTTATTCCCACACAAGACTTGGGGGCGCAACAGCAACGTGAGTGAGCCGGGACTTGGTAGCAAGGAGTCCCCGAAGCAGGCTACAGCTATCTGCCGTACAAGTAGAGTTCAAAGGAACATCTTAAAGGAGGAACTTGGGTTTAACACACAACCACAAGTACTTCATTATAAGCGCTAGAAAGGAGACGTTCAGGAAAGGCATATGTTGGCGGAGTGTTGGAATGGAGTACTTCATCTTGCCTGGAGGTTGGCTGAGCCCCTGACCTGGAGGACACGGCACCGGCGTGGGCACCTGTATGCACAACAGACTGTGAGTATAGCTTTGGAACTACATGCCCTGGTGTCCTCCGCTTATTCCTGCGCCAACCCACTCAGCACTGCTACATCTCTGTGCTTAACACTGCACCATTACGCTCTCCTCACTAGCTCTTCACCTACACTGCCCTGGGACTACAGCCCTACCTGTGGAGGGCCACAACATCATTGCTGCACCACACCATCTGTCCCAGAGGATCTGTCTGCAGCATCGGCTTAACACCTTCATTGCCGAACATCGCAGGTGACGTCAAGAATCATCCACTTATAAACTTTAATCAGCCACGCTTAACACCATCCTTTTGCATGGGCGCCCAGGGCCACGGACCGGGTCACCGCCGCTGTGACAACGCACATTGACTTCAACGGGCCCGGCTCCGAGTACCCCACGGCCCTGGCGGGCGACCCACATATCCAGATAATTTATATTTACAGCGCTGACATTCAATATTTGGAAAAGACCTTCCATCATTATCAGGAGGATGAGGGAACTTACTAGGGATCCCAGAAACTAGCTTCAGCGGCCTCAATACTCTGACTGCTCTCAATGTCCTCAGGTCAAAATCTGTGCCGACCGTCGCCAGTATCCTGTGCAAAAAGAGAAAAACATTTTTTACCAAGAATCACTGTAAATCCACAATATTATTTAATATGTCTCGTCCATTCATCTCCAACTTGTAAAACTGATTGAAGCAACAAACCTTGAAAGTGTTTGTAAAAACTCCAATGGAATGAATACGTCAAAGGATATGTACATATGAATAATTAATTTCTGCTTTTTCCAATAACCATCAATATTACATTTCTATGATTTATTAATTCAGTGTACCGAAAGCCTGATCCAACACATCGGCTCAGTCTACAATGCAGTGTGAGAGTCTATTAGGGTAAAAAGTCATTGTCACCCAAAAAAACTTCAAGTCCTTGAGTCATCCTCGTCTGCAAATATTTTAAACTTTCTGTTCATCTTACCTGTTTTTGGAGTGGGGGACATCCAATAACCCCCCATCTATTACAACGCCCGTTGGCAGGGTGTCGGAGTTCCTATTAGAGTTTTTAATAGCAATTTGGCATTTATTGAATTAGGATTAGGTCATACGTAGCCACTCTCACAAGGTGAGCCTATCACTAAGACACTCTAGCTTTTCCTCTTGACTTCCCCATCTGCTTGTACACTAAGCTTGGCCAAGCATTCATGGTTGACGTGGAGAGAGAATTAGGCTGCTGCCAGACCAGACGTCTCTGGTAGCATTTTATCCCCTACGAGAACAGAAGATTGGACATTTTGATACCCAACATGCTTAATCATTCTTTTCCCTGGGGGCACCCCACACTCATTAGACAGTCAACCGGCCCTGCTGACGACATTGACGAATTTGGCTGGCTTTCATCCACTGTATGTGGGCACCTTGCATAATGACTGTTTTACAACTTAGATGGAGCACGCCAATTCAATGTAAAACAAATAAATCTGAAACTGGAAAAAAAACTATCAAAACCCAAAGAAATCTGCTCATTACCTTTACATATCTTTAGTAAAACCTTGTCCTCTTTTCCTTTAATTTGACTACTAAAACCCAACAATATCAACAATGACATGTCACATTTTACTATATCTAAGACAGTGTGCACAGTGAGAGTTTTTCTTGAGTTTTTGGAGCAGAAACTGTGTGGAAAGTCTTAAGTTTTTGATTCCTAGATCTAATCTGTGATAAATATTGGGGGTTTTCACTTTAGTTGTCCTGGTTTGAACTTGCAGTCATATGGTTTACGTTTTCCTCAATAGTGTTGGCCCCACCAACTATACGGGACCCAATGTGCCAGCTTTGAAAACTAAAACTGTGCTGCAATAGGATAACTGGGAACCAAATATTTTCTCTAAATTATCCTCCCACTTGGAGAATTAAAAAAAAAAAAAACATGGAAAGAGAAATTAGCAAATTCTTCCCTGTCATGCGCCTCCACATCCACCATGATTTCACTGAAACACTTTTTATAGAGACCCATCGATCGAGCAATTAATGAGATTAACTCTGCAGGAATTAATACAGCTCTGAGTAATGTTCTTAAAAGATAATGTAAAGGGTATTTTTTTCTTATATTGTTATGTCGACCAATCTGTACTCGTTGGAGTTTATTGATGCCGAGCTGTGACAATGCACATTGATCTGGAGGGAATATATGAAAATGACACAGACACTTTCTGTCTCTATCCCAGTGCAAGGTGGAATCACCATGAGATGAGATAGACTAGTGGTGGACTATCATCACTTTGGGTTGTGGCCTATTGTCATAAGGAAGCCAAAACTTGCTAGTACATGACCAGAATTCATGAGAATTCATGGCCCATTGCTCCTTATAAACAAATAATAATTTGGAAACTACATGTGGCTTGTGGAACACTATTTGTTAAAGGATATGGACACCTTACGTTTGACTTCTTAGGCTTTTTAGTTCTCTGTGCAATGTTGGCTGCAGAATGAGTTAACAGAGAATAATCAGTGAACTCATTCTCAGGCCAGGTTCACATGACCGTATAAAAAAAAAAATCGTAAGGGTTTCATATAGAAAACTTTTTTTTCTCCCTTGTGATCCGTGTACAATCCGATTTTTTTACAGCAGCAATTACAAGACCATTTACAGCTTTCTATGTTACAGAATTGCAATGTATCCGTAAAAAATCAGATGCTAAACTGAGGCTCCATATGGCACCCAAATTTTTGCACACCCGTAGACATGAATGGATGAATCTCATCCACTTTGCAGAAGGAACTAGTGCACGCTGCAAATTTTGTGAGACGCTGATTGAGACTGTGAAAAAAATGGCTTGTCTGAGCTGCCCCACTGAATAAAATTGGTTCAAGTAGTGTCCCTTTTTTTACAACCATAAGAAAAATATATGACTGCGGTGAACATTGTGGACAACAGCTGTAAAATTTGCTGTTATTGTCCAAAATTTTCAGAAACAACCCCAGCAAAGTAAAGTATGCCCCTGTCCAAAAACAGGGTTGCGATTTTGGCAAGCCCTGCCCCAAGAGTGGGTGTTGCCAATCAGTTTAATTCTTTCCAGGGGTGGGGCTTTCATTTTCCAAACCCAGATGTTGGAAAATATTTTACACTATTTACATGCAGGCAGTGATTTACCCGCAGGCATTATTTTAACATTTTACCTTTGGCAGGTATATTTGTCATGCAAATGCTCTTTAGGGGTTAAATTTGATTGACGAGGGAGTGAAGCCCTTTAAGACAATGCGGGGTTAAGGTAATTTTTCCTGGCCACAGAAGGAGCAAAAGGGTTTCTTTCTGAGAAAACATGGTCGAGCTGATGTTATGAAGCGACAACTGTGTCTGGGATTCCCATCGCTTGCCTGTCTCATGGGGCATGCCGTGTAATAGGTCCCAGCTGCAGTGCATCATATGCGCAAGCCGTCAGACACACATACACAATATACACACGTCCCCGAGGGGCTTGTGGCAGCTTCAGTTACATCACACACTGTCTCGATTGCAAAACTCTGCAGTAGAATCATCAGTGACCTGCCTGTAATAAACAACCAGGCTTATTGACAAAGGGCGATCGTGTTCCCAAATATGGCTGATACCTGACCCTCCAAATCAATATTACAAAATGTCAGTATTTAAAAGTTACAAACACAAGAATGATGAATTGGAAAATAATTATCTATATACGACATACTACAGTGTCAAGCTCCTGCATACTGTCGGGATTCATGCTCTCAGGTAGGCATTAGGTAGTGTTCACACTGGCAATGCAGTTTTGTCCAAACAGATACACTTTTATTGTTTTAAAAAAACTCCAAGGAATTCAAAACAACAAACAGCCTTTTCTGGGCACAAAGGTGTCATAGGAAATAAACAGTTCATTTAGTAGGCACACATGTCAGTGCAGGCTCCCCCCAACACATTACAGTCTTTTCTCCCAGAGCAAACTTCATACATAGAAATTGCACAATCCCACCAGTTTCAGTATCCCCTTCAGCCTGAGCTCCAACAGCTTCCAGCACCAAACCGAAGTGTTCAGTTCCGAGCAAAGTTCACACTGAACAGGCTGCTGCTTCCACATATTTCTCTGCAGCTCCAGCTCACAAACTTCTCAGCTTTCCTAGCTGACCCATGCAGTCTCCATTCAGACTGCATGGCATGTCTCTTTCCCAGCTATAGCTCATATTTTGACTGGTCACTCACCAGGAGCATCCTCGACTCTACTCAACATCCAGCAAACTGACACACCTAGTGAACACAGGCCCTGGTTCCTAGTCAAAACTAAGGAGGTGCATCTAATCCAGACCTGCAGTGATAGGATTAAACCCTGTTCTATCTGACTTTGCTACAGTCCCCATTGAAAATCTGTAAAAGCGCCCCTCCATCTTATTATACTTGCATCTTTGGTCCCCCATAATGACCTGTATCCATTTTCTTCCTATGCATCCTATATACCTACTCCTCTGATGTTCAAAAAAGAGCCCTGGCACTGCATCAGGGGTGCAGCCATCAGGGATGCAAAGGTAGCAACCACACCTATGCTCTTGTGCCTAAGTAGGGGTCTACGAGCTCCCCTGCAACATAGGAAGCCAGTATTATAAATGGCAAATGAGATGGTAGGAACCTTTACCATTTTTTGGAACTTCAATTATGTTGCACCTCTGTTTTGCATTCGAGTCATTAATATGATATAGCCAATAAAAGTTTTCAATAACTTTGCAATAGCGTTATTTCAACATGCACCAATTGTTTTGTGAACAGAAACGGGACAGTGGATCTACTCAACTCATTACACCAACCAATTTACCAAATGTGTCTCAGTGTGCTTGCTACTATACCTTTGCTGCCTGCACCAATTTTTGGCAGTTTTTGGAGGATCTGGCCCTCCTTAAAGAGTTATTCTCCTCATTTAAAGTTATCACCTATATACAGGAGAGGAGATAACTTGCTGATCAGTTTGAGTCTAACTGGCTGGATCCCCACCAATCCTGAAGATGGAGGTCCGAAATGCAACTTTAGAAAGGAAGGGTGGCCCACCACTCTAGGAGAATAAATGGACAGTGATGCGCATTCATGGCCACTAATCCATTCTGATGGAACATTTCAGAGTGTGGCCTCCAGCGGCCAGACTCCTACCAGCAAGCATGTTATCACCCTGTAGACAAGTAATAACTATAGATATTGAGAAAAAGCCTTTGGGAGACAAGTCGGTGTCTTTATTGGCAATGCTTCATGGGTAAAAAAAAAACATGCAAAATGGAAGGAAACGTTTATGGCAAATTTAAACCATGAAAAATGCTTTTTCAATCCAGAAGAGTGAATTAAAATTAAAAAAAAATAAATTTTTGTGACTTCATTAAGGTAGTAGCTTGGGCGTAGTAAAATACTTATGTGTTTTGAGGCTAGCTGAGTCTTAATTGTATATAAACAGATGACAATGCACCAGCCATAACAAAGGAGATGCTGTGCCAGGGAAACCGAAAGGTAAGAGATTCGCGGGCCTCATGTCTAACCACCAGGTACAAGTGGACGCTGGACCGGCGTCCCACCAATCGATCTGCTCATCTCAAGTAGCCACAGTTGTGTATGGCCATTTTGTCTCTATGTAAACCCCTAAAACTACATAGTCTCCTGTTATGTAAGACGTTTAATGACTTTTCTCAAAACTACTTGAGTATCAAATGGTTAAATCCCCAGGTAGCTACTGACCACCAGTGAATACGAGAAGCCAGTACAATCTACCGAACATGTAGAACAAAAAAACCTCTAGTGCATATCGACCCTGGCATTGAATTTGGAAGAAATGAGCAACTGATTTTTGTAGTGAAAAGGTCTAGATCCCTCCAGTGGGCAGTTTTTTTTTGCTGAATTGTGAGCTGAAAGCATTTGTTCTGTGCCAAGAAGACATCTCTCGGTCAGCGGCCCCTAAGGAGAAGTTGAGGGAAATAGTTTCCCTGTACCAAGAAGGGAACATTTGCGCCATAAAACTGGCAACATGGGAGAGATTACAGACTAGTTGTTTATGAGGACCACAGACCCAGTGGCTTCTATTCCCATCGTGACAATGATACCATGACATGAAGAATAAAAAGTTTTTAAATTCCTACTGCCTTGTTGTGATCCTCAGCCACTAAAATGACCAAATCTTGTAGAAATCATCTGATTTAATGTTGGGTGAAAATGTTAGAAAAAGAATAGACCTCGATTACTTACGTGCTCTATGTTTCTTTCTTCTAAAGGAGGAGTTCCACTTCTAATGTTAAAGTAACATACATGCAGAATTTTAGTTTCTGGGTCATTAATTCCTCTAAAAAAAATAAATAAAAACTTTCCAGAATCTACTGGTCGCCCAAGAAAGGAGGTCGCCCCCACTGTCAGACATGGAGTCATACCACTCAGTTCAAACTAAAGTATCAATCAGCTATGTATATAGGAAGTATATATACACTTGGTCATACACTAAACACTAAAATCTTTCTTGCTCCTCTACTTTTTGCTCACGTCTTGCATGTGGTTTTTTTTTATATCAGGCTTCCTGACTTTTAATAATAATAATAATCTTTATTTTTATATAGCGCTAACGTATTCCGCAGTGCTTTACAGTTTGCACAGATTATCATCACTGTCCCCGATGGGGCTCACAATCTAAATTCCCTATCAGTATGTCTTTGGAATGTGGGAGGAAACCGGATGCCTGTAGGAAACCCACGCAAACACGCGGATAACATACTTTTGGGGGGGAGCTCAAATCAAGCCTGTGTAACTGCTGTGCTGGGCATTGAAGCATCGTCCCATTCCCCACTAAGTGACAACACTGTACTGAGTGATGTTTGCGTTGCTTGGCGGCTTTTAGCCGATTCAGGTCAGCTCTGCTACTGACAAATGTCACTAGGGCTTTTATTCCCCTATGACTGGGGATCTTATAGCTGTGCCCAAGTAACACTGAAAAATATAAAAAAAATAACAAGTAAATTTACTCTTGTGCAAAAAAAATATACAAAGCACAAAAAACTATAAAATAAACTACTTGAGCCAAACCTAATCCATTGCCATAGCTGCCCAGTTCACCAGAGACTATGTCACAACTTAGAACCATTTATACTAACAAATTCAAAATGCGTTGGCAGTATGGCTATATTTTTTTAACATGGAAATTTGGTATTTTAACCTACAGCTTTGGATTTTAAAGTGATACCATGAATGACCGGAAAGTTTTCTTACTTACCCAGAGGATAAGATTACTCAGATTGGGCCAGGGTTACTAGTGGGGTACCACAGGGTTCTGTATTGGGCCCCCTACTATTTAATATATTTATTAATGATCTAGTGGACGGCTTACACAGTAAAATATCAGTATTTGCAGATGATACAAAACTATGTAAGGTAGTTAACACAAAGGAGGACAGTTTGCAACTACAGACAGATTTGAGTAAATTGGAGAATTGGGCTGAAAAATGGCAAATGAGGTTTAACACAGATAAATGTAAGGTTATGCACATGGGAAGGAGAAACAGATGCTACAATTACTTACTAAATGGGAAACTGCTGGGGAAATCAGACATGGAAAGAGACTTAGGCATCTTAGTCAATAAGAAGCTAAATTGGAGTGCCCAGTGTCAGGCAGCTGCCACCAAAGCAAATAGGGTCATGGGATGCATTAGAAGAGGTCTGGGGACACGAGATGAAAACATAATTCTCCCTCTGTACAAATCACTCGTCAGACCACACTTGGAGGAATTGTGTGCAATTTTGGACGCCGATGCTCAAGAAAGACATTACTGAACTTGAAAGGGTTCAAAGGCGGGCTACTAAAATGATAAATGGAGTTGGTTCACTACAATACCCAGAAAGGTTATCAAAATTAGGTCTATTTACTCTAGAAAAGAGAAGACTTAGGGGAGACTTAATATATATGTACAAGTATGTCAGAGGGCAATACAGAGATCTCTCCAATGAACTGTTTGTACCAAGGACTGTGACAAGAACAAGGGGGCATTCTCTTCGTTTGGAGGAAAGACAATTTCTGCACCAGCATAGAAGAGGGTTCTTCACGGTAAGAGCAGTGAGGCTCTGGAATTCTCTTCCTGAGGAAGTGGTGATGGCCAACTCACTGAATGAATTTAAGAAAGGAATGGAGGCTTTTCTTGTGAGTAACAGTATAGAAGGTTACGAATAACAGAATATTATAGGTAGATGGTTGACCCAGCTTAGGGGAAGGAATATTTTTCCCTATGGAGAAAATTGGCTGCTACTCTGTGGGTTTTTTGCCTTCCCCAGGATCAACAATGCAGAACAGCTGCACTAAAAATAGGCTGAACTAGATGGACATAAGGTCTTCCTTCAGCCTTCAAAACTATGTTACTATGTTACTATGATTGGAGTTTTCTGTATTGCTTTGATGGCGAGGATATTTTCCATTGCACTGTTTGAGATTGATGATACTAAATGAACCATTTTGGCAACCTATACAGACTAGGTGAGCCAAGAAAAATAGTTTTTCCATTTTTTATCTACCAACCCAAGACTTCATACAGTTTGTAACAAAATTACAGAAAATAAGGAACACATTTTAATACCTTATTTTTGTGTCAATTTAGATATTTTCCCTATGAACTAAAAAATAAAAAATGCATATATACATCTCTGGCAAAAATTAAGAGACCACTGCATAGCTTTATAAAAATCAGCTTCTCTACATGTCTGACAGCCATTCCATTCCAGTGTCAGTTGAATTCCAACCAGAGGACACCTCATTCTACTTAATGTGCTTCTGATTAGGTGATCACCTGAACCAAATCTTATTTAACGAAGGAAAGTTTTAATAACCCTACTGTAGTGTTCACAATGCTCTTGCAATAGGACAAGCTGGATGGCACAACAAGTGCTAGTAATATCCCAAAAGTAATAGGAATGAATAAAAATAACCTTTAACCAAAGGAGTTGAAAAGAAAAGTCTTTAGTGAGGAAAAGAAGGGCTCAATTCTGGCTTTACTAGCAGAGGGATACAGGGAGCATCATTTTGCCTCCATCCTTAAAATTTCTAAGATAGCAGTCCATTACAACAATGATAAGCAGCAGACATTGGGAACAACAAAGCTATAGACCAGCAGAGGGTGAAAACGACTCCACTGACCGGGATAACTTATTCGAATGTCACTCAGCAACCGCAGGATGACATCAAGTGACCTACAAAAGGAATGGCAAATGGCAGCTGGCGTGAAGTGCACGGTAAGAACAGTTTGTAACGGGTTCCTAGAGGCAGGGCTCAAGTCATGTAAAGCTAGAAAAAAGCCTTTCTTAAATGAGAAGCAAAGGAGAGCCAGGCTGAAGTTTGCCAAAGACAATAAGGATTGGACCATAAGGAGTAAGGTAATCTTCTCTGATGAGTCTAATTTTCAGCTTTGCCCAACACCTGGTCTTCTAATGGTTAGACGGAGACCTAGAGAGGTGTATAAGCCACAGTGTCTTACACGCACTGTGAAATTTGGTGGAGGATCGGTGATGATCTGGGGATGCTTCAGCAAGGCTGGAATTGGGAAGATTAATCTTTGCGAAGGACATATGAATCAAGCTGCATACAAAGTTATCCTGGAAAAACAGTTGATTCCTTCTGCTCAGGCAATAGTCCCCAACTCTGAGGGCTGGTTTTTCCAGCAGGACAATGCGCCATGCCACACAGCTAGGTCAATCAATGTGTGGATGAAGGACAACCACATCAAATCCTTGTCATGACCAGCCCAATCTCCAGACCTGAACCCCGCTGAAAACCTCTGGAATGTCATCAAGAGGAAGATGGATAGTCACAAGCCATCAAACAAAGAAGAGCTGCTCACATTTTTGCACCTTAGTGGCATAAGGTCACCCAAAAGCAGTGTGAAAAACTGATGGAAAGCATGGAAAGACGCATGAAAGCTGTGATTAAAAATCATGGTTAGTCCACAAAATATTGATTTCTGAACTCTTCCTGAGTTAAAACATTAGTATTGTTGTTTCTAAATGATTATGAACTTGTTTTCTTAGCATCATTTGAGGTCTGCAAGCACTGCATTTTTTGTTATTTTGACCATTTCTCATTTTCTGAAAATAAATACAAAATTTATTGCTTGGAAATTCAAAGACATGTTGTCAGTAGTTTATAGAATACCGTATATACTCGAATATAAGTCGAGATTTTCAGCCCAAAAAATTGGGCTGAAAGTCCCCCTCTCGACTTATATTCGAGTCATATACAAAGGGGTCGGAGGGGGCGGATGTGTCAGGTCATACTTACCCGTCCTGACGCTGTCTTGAGCCCCCAGCTTCTCCCCGTGCTCTCTCTTCCTGCCTTCAGCGGTCACGTGGTGCTGCTCATTAAAACTCATCAATATGCGCATATTGATGAGTTTTAATGAGCGGCACCACGTGACCACTGAAGGCAGGAAGAGAGAGCGCGGAGAAGCTGGGGGCTCAAGACAGAGTCAGGACGGGTAAGTACAGCGATACTCACCTGTCCTGCGTCCATGGCTGCTTGCTGCTGTCTGTCATCGGTCAGTGACTTCAAACAGCAGAGGGCGCGGTGACGTGGTTAATGCGCACCGCGCCCCCTGCAGTCTGAACGTCACTGACTGATGACGTGGCAGATAGCGGTGAGCAGCCATGGACGCAGGACAGGTGAGAATCTGACACCCAGCGACGGAGAGGTGAGTATGTCATTTTTTTTATTTTTACATGCAGCAGCAGCAGCAGCAGCGGCAGCACATGGGGGAATAATCTAAGGAGCTTCTTATGGGGGCAGCATATGGGGGAACAATATGGAGCTTCTTGTGGGGGCAGCATATGAGGGAACAATATGGAGCTTCTTATGGGGGCAGCATATGAGGGAACAATATGGAGCTTCTTATGGGGGCAGCATATGGGGGAACAATCTATGGAGCTTCTTATGGGAGCAGCATATGGGGGAATAATCTATGGAGTTTCTTCTGAGGACACCATATGGGGGAATAATCTATGGAGCATTTCCCACCCTAGACTTATACTCGAGTCAATAAGTTCTCCCAGTTTTTTGTGGCAAAATTAGGGGGGTCGACTTATACTCGGATCGACTTATACTCGAGTATATACGGTAATAGAGCAATTTACATTTTACTCAAAAATATACCTATAAAGAGAAAAATAAGACAAACTGAAAATTTTGCAGTGGTCTCTTAATTTTTGCCAGAGCTGTATATAGCTCAAAAATTAATTTAGCAGCCCAACACAAAGAAAATATAAGTAATGAATGTGCATAAAATCATTCAAAAGTGTCTGGTCATGTAGAACCGAAGCTCTCTGGTTGCTAAATGGTTAATAAAAAGTTTAGGATTATAAGTAAAGCTTCTTATATCATTCACATATATGTCTTAAACCGTTTCTCAGCACTTTGTGGGATTATGTAGTGGTCGTGGTGCCTGATATTTTTCTGGTCACTAACTTCTTAAAGAAACCGTACAACCCATCCGCAGAGGATAGACTTGAGCCGCAACAGAAGATCACCTATCTTTGCCCTTACATAGGGGACGGCAGGGTGTTAATACAGTACCTTTCTATAATGATGGGCAAACAGGTCAGTTTTCTAAATAGAGGGGGACACTTAATTTACTATGCTGTAGCCTAAACCGCTGTTTCTGAACCCAGGCTCATTGGGATATTTGGTACTTGGTTGGCTGAAAACACCAGAAAATGGCCAAAGTGAGACATATAGCAGCTAAACACGACTGATTCTTCTTATCTATTTGGAAACAATACAACTAGGCAGAAAAAGAGCCAATTTGTCAAATCTATTAAAATTGATCCACGCAAAATCGTACAGGACTAGTCAAAAATCATCTATGCGCACTGTATCCTATATTTAGATATGGATCGGTGTCGTTTCTTTGCTCGTTGGTAGTCCAGGCAGTCTATGCTTATTTATAAGCCGTCCGCTGACAGGCAGGGAGAAGAACTTGTAAATTGTGAAGAAATGGTGCGAACGGGAGCAGCGGCGCAGGTAAGAAACATCACCTATTAAGAAAAGTGAAAAGAAATCTAGCACCTTGCTCAACCTCATCTAGATAGTTACATTGCGTCTGTTACTCATCCGTGGACTCACAGATGTGCAGCATAGCCCCAGGATAGCCAATTCTACAGCTCCACACTCGGCAACTGTACAAATGAAGGACGACCCTTGTGACACATCGGCTCTGCAACGTGCAATAACACCACTGTCGTCATTCCTAAATGACCTCTTCTTGTCGCGGCTCGCAGAAAATTTTACTCTAGAAGCATTATTCGGCTTTTTGATATCACAATATACTTAGCTTATTTGGCTACTCATTAGGATATTTCAGAATCTTGTGGTGAAATAGGTGGAGAAAAGATCAAGTCATGAACTCTCACAAGTACGATGCTATTAATCTGTAAGGCCGAAAATTGCAGCAAAAGTGGAAAAATAACGCAAAAAAGCACTGAATGCAGATTGTTTTCTATTGACGCACTGCAGGCAAAAAACACCAGGAAACAATTTTTTGCTGAAAATACAAAATATAAATATATAGCATTAAAATGGTTTTCCAGTCTCCTCAATTGCAATTTGTTGTAAAAACAAACTCTGCTTTACTCACCCTCTTCGAGTCCAGGGTTCAGTCTCCACTGCAGATCCTGAAGTATCTGTTATTGTCATCATCGCTGGCGTCGCATCAATAACGCTACAGCCAATCAGTGAGCTCAGCGGCTCTGCTCAAGTAGATGGCACAAGCCCCTGTGCTCACAGATTGGCTACAGCCAGTAACAAACTGGGGCTGAAATTCAGCCCTGGCATTTGAAATCACACAGGCCCATGCTGTACCCATCCCCAAGCACCAGATGGGATATATTACTAATATTACCCTGGATGGAGAAGAGGAAGATTTACTACAAGACCAATATTTCTAATGATACCTGTGGCCTGCTGAGGTAAGTGATGGACTCTGCGACTTTGTTCTCCGTAACAACTCTTAAGAGTATTGGGGTCTTGAGAACATCGATTCTGTTAACAATGTAGCAGACAAGGCAGCCCTGGCTACAGCTCTGATGATATGACGTCACCGGGAGCAACGGCAGAGAGTGAGTGATGGATCCGATCTATATATGTAAGGCTACTTTCACATTTCAGGTTTTTAAATCCGGCGGGCTGCGGCGAAAAGTTGTCAAACCGGAACCGGTAGAAGCCGCAGCCCGCCGGATCATCTGTTTAAACATGCAAAACACAAGCCGCGGAGACACCATCACATGTTTCTCAACGCAAGCAATGACTAGCCAGGTCTTTCCCCGGGAAGGAACAATCACAGGAAGGGCAGTCTCCAATGAAGGAAACCACCTATGCCAAAACATGGTATCCATCCACAGACAGCTGTTTCAGGGTATTGCCCCTCATCAGTGTGGAGTAGGAAACTGGCCAGTAGGAGCAATGCCTAGTGGAAGACTGTGAAAAATGAGGATGAATGAACTCATGGAGATCAACATCCAACACTGCAGAGACACCATCACATGTTTCTCAACGTAGTGATTCTAGAGCAATGCCCCCATCCCTTATGGGAAATATGTAAAAACATGCAAAACACAAGCCACGGAGACACCATCACGTTTCTCAACGCAAGCAATGACTAGCCAGGTCTTTCCCTGGGAAGGAACAACCACGGGATGAGGGGCAATAGCCCGAAACAGCTGTCTGTGGATGGATACCATGTTTTGGCATAGGTAGTTTGCTTCATTGGAGACTGCCCTTCCCGGGGTTGTTCCTTTCCGGGGAAAGACCTGGCTAGTCATTGCTTGCATTGAGAAACATGTGATGGTGTCTCCGCGGCTTGTGTTTTGCATGTTTTTACATATTTCCCATAAGGGATGGGGGCATTGCTCTAGAATCACTGCGTTGAGAAACATGTGATGGTGTCTCCGCAGTGTTAGATGTTGATCTCCATGAGTTCATTCATCCTCATTTTTCACAGTCTTCTACTAGGCATTGATCCTACTGGCCAGTTTCCTACTCCACACTTATGAGGGGCAATACCCCGAAACAGCTGTCTGTGGATGGATACCATGTTTTGACATAGGTGGTTTCCCTCATTGGAGACTGCCCTTCCCGTGGTTGTTCCTTCCCGGGGAAAGACCTGGCTAGTCATTGCTTGCGTTGAGAAACATGTGATGGTGTCTCCGCGGCTTGTGTTTTGCATGTTTTTACATATTTCCCATAAGGGATGGGGGCATTGCTCTAGAATCACTGCGTTGAGAAACATGTGATTGTGTCTCCGCAGTGTTGGATGTGGATCATCTGTTTAGGCCGGAGACGATGCAGGAGAGGGAGAGAGAGTCTTCGGGCATGCGCTCTGCAAAAAAGCGGTCCGGCGCTGTCAAAAAACGTTGCAGGGAACGTTTTTTGCAGACGCCGGACAGGCATTTTTTGCCGTATTCGGCAAAAGTCGAGCGAGCCGCATAGCCTTCAGGCGCAATGCGGCGACAATGAAACTCTATGTGAAAAAAGCCGGATCCGGTGGCAACAGGTGCCGGATCCAGTTTTTACAGATTTTGCCGCATCGCGCCTGATGCTTAAAAACGGAAATGTGAAAGTAGTCTTAAGAGGTTTTTTTTTATAAACTATAGCTGCATTTGGTGAAAGTTTTGGACATGTCCAATAATGGTATTGATATTGTTACGATATGCACATTTTCAATTCTCACAGATCTCAAGACAAGCAGATGCTCAGACGAGACAAGGCCATGTCAATGGCGGTCAATCAGAAGAACATTGGAGCTTAACGTGTTCTCATGGAAGACTGGTTATTCAGATGATACGTCAAGAACACAACTTATACACTGTACTGGTGTAAATGGCTTGGGTTATTTCTTCATGTTGCTCTTCTACATGTTTCCTTTTTAGCCCTTCATCATCCACCTTGTATTAGCTAATAGGAAATATTTATCCATCTTAGGTTACCGGGACACTCGTTTTTTTTTAAGAGTTTTTGATGCAAAAGCTGTACAGAATCATCTCAAAAACTCAAAACTCCTAAAAAAAAAAATCTATCTTGGAGGTCCTACACCACAAACTCATCAGAAAACTCAGTGCGCACATACAGTACAGACCAAAAATTTGAACACACCTTCTCATTCGAATAGTTTTCTTTATTTTCATGACTATGAAAATTGTAGATTCACTCTGAAGGCATAAAAACTATGGATTAACACATGTGGAATTATATAATTAACAAAAAATTGTGAAACACCTGAAAATATCTTATATTCCAGGTTCTTCAAAGTAGCCACCTTTTGCTTTGATTACTGCTTTGCACACTCTTGGCATTCTCTTGATGAGCTTCAAAAGGTAGTCACCGGAAATGGTTTTTACTTCACAGGTGTGCCCTGTCAGGTTTAATAAGTGGGATTTCTTGCCTTATAAATGGGGTTGGGACCATCAGTTGTGTTGTGCAGAAGTCTGGTGGATACACAGCTGATAGTCCTACTGAATAGACTGTTAGAATTTGTACTATGGCAAGAAGAAAGCAGCTAAGTAAAGAAAAACGAGTGGCCATCATTACTTTAAGAAATGAATGTCAGTCAGTCTGAAAAATTGGGAAAACTTTGAAAGTTTCCCCAAGTGCAGAGGCAAAAACCATCAAGCGCTACAAAGAAACTGGCTCACGTGACGACCGCCCCAGGAAAGGAAGACCAAGAGTCACCTCTGCTGCGGAGGATAAGTTCATCCGAGTCACCAGCCTCAGAAATCGCAGGTTAACAGCAGCTCAGATTAGAGACAAGGTCAATGCCACACAGAGTTCTAGCAGCAGATACATCTCTACAACAACTGTTAGGAGGCTTTGGGCAGCAGGCCTTCATGGTAAAATAGCTGCTAGGGAAACACTGCTAAGGACAGGCAACAAGCAGAAGAGACTTGTTTGGGCTAAAGAACACAAGGAATAGACATTAGACCAGTGGAAATCTGTGCTTTGGTCTGATGAGTCCAAATTTGAGATCTTTGGTTCCAACCACCGTGTCTTTGTGCGACGCAGAAAAGGTGAACGGATGGATTCTACATGCCTGGTTCCCACCGTGAAGCATGGAGGAGGAGGTGTGATGGTGCTTTGCTGGTGACACTGTTGGGGATTTATTCAAAATTGAAGGCATACTGAACCAGTATGGCTACCACAGCATCTTGCAGCGGCATGCTATTCCATCCGGTTTGCAATTAGTTGAACCATCATTTATTTTTCAACAGGATAATGACCCCAAACACACCTCCAGGCTGTGTAAGGGCTATATGACCAAGAAGGAGAGTGATGGGGTGCTACGCCAGATGACCTGGCCTCCACAGTCACCAGACCTGGATGCAATCGAGATGGTTTGGGGTGAGCTGGACCGCAGAGTGAAGGTAAAAGGGCCAACAAGTGCTTAGCATCTCTGGGAACTCCTACAAGACTGTTGGAAGACCATTTCCAGTGACTACCTCTTGAAGCTCATCAAGAGAATGCCAAAAGTGTGCAAAGCAGTAATCAAAACAAAAGGTGGTTACTTTGAAGAACCTAGAATATAAGACATATTTTCAGTTGTTTCACACTTTTTTGTTAATTATATAATTCCACATGTATTAATTCATATTTTTGATGCCTTCAGAGTGAACCTACAATTTTCATAGTCATAAAAATAAAGAAAACTCTTTGAATGAGAAGGTGTGTCCAAACTTTTGGTCTGTACTGTACCTTTAGGAACATATGCCTAATGAGTGTCCCAATAGTAACCACTTTGATAATATGCATTGGATAAAAATTCAAAATGGCTATGCACAGTAGATTTAAAGGGATTTCCCAGTACCGCTTAAAGGGAATCTGTCAGCAGAATTTAATCTCAGAACTATTTATCCGCACGTGTAGCTGTTTTAACCCCTTAACGCCCGCCGATACACCTTTTAACGGTGGCAGTTAATGGTACTTATTCCTCAGCACCGCATATTAGCAGCACTGATAAATAAGTGTTTAGCACCGTCCAGCGTCAGAAATTTTCCAGGGTCTCGGCTACTGGGGGTAGCTGAGACCTCGGAGAACATGATTCAAGTCGGACCCCAGTGTTGCGATCACCGTTATTCATGGAATAATGGCGACCACTAAAAAAATAGTCTGATTTTCCATTTAATTTCTCTCTCTCTTCTGATATGATCTAGCACATCAGAGGAGAGAGAAATGGGGTCCCCCGGTATCTCCAGTGTCTCTGGACCCTCCTGCATCCCTCGGTGATGTCCCCCAGCATCTTCTTCCAGGAAGAAAATGGCCAGAGCACGCGCAGTGCGCCCGCTGAGATCTGCCGGCTGGCACCCGGCAATAATAGGACATTTTTCCCATTGGTTCATTTTGATCAATGTGATAGGCCCTATCACAGTGATCAAAATAAAAAGAATGGTAAATCAACCCACAACCTTAGTTAGGTAAAAATAATAAAAAAAAGTATTTATTTCCATTTTTCCATTAGGGTTAGGGTTGGGGTTAGAGCTAGGGTCAGGGTTGGGGTTAAAGCGAGGGTTATGGTTATGGTTGGGGTTATAGTTGTGGTTACAGCTAGGGTTATGGTTATGGTTGAGGTTATAGCTGGGGTTATAGCTAGGGTTAGGGTTGGGTCTAGGGTTAGAGCTAGGGTTAGGGTTGTGCTACGGCTAGAATTAGGGTCAGGGCTAGGGTTAAGGTTGGGGTAAGGGTTTGGGGTTAGGGTTGTGTAGGGGTTAGGGTTGTGGTGTTGGAGTTAGGGTGGTGCAGGAATTAGGGCTGTGGTTAGGGGTGTGTTGGGGTTAGGGCTATGTTAGGGTTGGAGTTAGAAATGGGGGATTTCCACTGTTTAGGTACATCAAGGGGTCTCCAAATGTGACATGGTGCCCACCATTGATTCCAGCCAATTTTGCATTCAAAAAGCCAAACAGTGCTCCCTCTCTTCTGACCCCTGCCATGCGCCCAAACAGTGGCTTTCCCCCCCACATACAGGGTATCGGCGTACTCAGGAGAAATTGCACAACAAATTATGTGGTCCATTTTCTTCTGATACCCTTGTGAAAATAAAAAAATTGGTTCCAAAGTAACTTTTTTGTGAAAAAAGTAAAATGTTCATTTTTTCCTTCCATTCTGCTTTAGGGTGTGTGCACACGTTGCAGAATCTGCTGCGGAACTTTCAGTGCGGATTTGTATAAATGCGCAGGTCAAAAGACCTGCGGTTAATCTGTGTATTTATTGCGGATTAGCCTGCGGTTTTCCCCTGCAGTTTGACACCTGTCATGGAGCAGGTGCCAAACCGCTGCGGAATCCGCACAAAGAATTGACATGCTGCGGATTTAAATCTGCAGCAAATCCGAGCGGAAAATTCCGCACAGTGGACACTTCGTTTTTCACTTTACATAGACTAAAAGGGTACTGTACAAACTGCTGCGGATCCGCAGGGCCAAATCCGCAGCAGAATTCGCAATGTGTGCACACACCCTTAGTTCTCGTGAAGCACCTGAAGGGTTAATAAAATTATTTAATGTGGTTTTGCGTACCTTGAGGGGGTGTAGTTCTTAGAATGGTGTCACTTTTGGCTATTCTCTGTCATATTGACCCCCTAAACTCACGTCAAATGTGAGGTGGTCACTAAAAAAATGGTTGTGCAAATTTTTTTGGAAAAATGAGAAATCGCTGGTCAACTTTTAACCCTTAGGGTGTGTGCACACGCTGTGGATTCTGCTGCGGAATTTTCCGCGCGGATTTTGCTAAATCCGCAGGTCAAAAGACCTGCAGTTTATCTGCGGATTAGCCTGCGGTTTGACACCTGGTCAATGGAGTAGGTGTAAAACCGCTGCGGATTCCGCACAAAGAAGTAACATGCTGCGGTTTTGAAACCGCAGCAAATCCGTGCGGAAAATATAATGCTACTGTACACCGCAGCAGAGACTGCTGCGGATCCGCAGGACCAAAACCACTGCAGATCCGCAGCAGAATCCGCAGTGTGTGCACACACCCTTATAACATCCTAACAAAAACAAAATTATGTTTCCACAATTGAGCTGATGTAAAGTAGACATTTGGGAAATGTTATTAATTAACTATTTAGTGCGATTTGACTGTGATTTAAGAGCACAAAAATTTAAGTTTGAAAATAGCAAAATTTTCAAAATTTTTGCCAAATTTCCTTTTTCTTTTCATAAATAAAAGCAAGTCATATTGAAGAAATTTTACCACTATCATGAAGCACAATATGTCACGAAAAAACAGTCTCAGAATCAGAGGGATCCGTTGAAGCGTTCCAGAATTGTAACCTTATAAAGTGACAGTGGTCAGAATTGTAAAAATTGGCTTGATCATTAAGTACAAAATTGGCTCTGTCAATAAGGGCCCCGTCACACATAGCGATGCACCAGCGATCCCGACAACAATATGACCTTGTCAAGATCGCTGGTGTGTCGCTACATGATCACTGGTGAGCTGCCAAACAGGCACCTTCACCAGCGATCAGCACCAGCGACACGTGGGTAACAAGCGACACACGTCACTTAGTTACCCGCTGTGTATGTTAGAAACCAGCACGCTGGTGCAGGGAGCTGGTAACCAAGGTACACATCGGGTTTCTAAGCGCCGCGCGGCACTTAGAAACCCGATGTTTACCTTGGTTACCAGCTCCAGCTCGCTGATCGCTGGTCTCCCACCTGCCACACGCAGAGATGCGTGCTGGCCAGCGGGAGACCAGCGATCAAAAAAATGTCCTGGCCATTCCAGGACGATCAGCGATACCCGGCAGGGGGGCCGGTCGCTGATAGCTGTCACAGCGATCTCGCTGGTGAGATCGCTGTTGCGTCACATAACTTGTGACTCAGCAGCGATCTCACTAGCGAGATCGCTGTGTGTGACGGGGGCTTAAGGCTGTGTGCAGACGCTGCGGAATCTGCTGCGGATCTGCAGCGGATTTGGCCCTGCGGATCCGCAGCAGTTTCTGCTGCAGTGTACAGTACCATTATTCCCTATGGGAATTAAAAACCGCTGTGTAGACGCTGCGGAATTTTCCGCGCGGATTTTGCTGCGGTTTCAAATCGGCAAAAAGAATTGCATGTCAATTCTTTCTGCGGATTCCACAGCGGTTTCCCATCTCCTCCATTGTGGAGATGATAAACCGCAGGGCAAAACCGCAGGCTAATCTGCAGATAAACCGCAGGGATGAATCCGCAGCAGATTCCGCAGCGCGTGCACACAGCCTTAGGCTATGTGCACACGTTGCGGATTCTGCTGTATTTCCGCAGCGGTTTTGGCACTGTGGAAACGCAGCAGTTCCGCAGACATGGTACAGTACCATGTTATCCAATGGCATTTCAAAACCGCTGTGCTCACGCTGCGGTTTTTTCCGCGCGGTTTTGCTGCGGTTTACAAACCGCAGCATGTCAATTGTTTGTGCGGATTCCGCAGCGGTTTCACACTTTTAACATAGTAGAGGTGTGAAACCGCAGGGCAAAACCGCAGGCTAATCCGCAGGTCACTTTACCTGCGGTTTTACTTGTGGATCCGCATGGAAAAACCCGGAGGTGAATCTGCAGTGTGTGCACATAGCCTTAGAGTACCGTTACACCTAGCGTTGCACAAGTGGTCCCGACCAGCGATATGACACGGTCAGGATCGCTGGTACATCGCTAAGTGGTCACTAGTGAGCTGCCACACAGGCAGATCTCACCAGCGACATCGCAGGGGTCAGGGGATCGCTACTTACCTGTCAGACGCGGCGATCCTGCGTCCTCCCGCCCGGCTCCACGCGTCGCTCGTCGGCGCCACAGGAAGCCCAGCAGGAAGCTGACGACGAGAAACAGTCCAGGACGTTCTCACGCGATCAGCGATAACCAGCGGGGGAGCCGGTCGGAGGTAAGTATCACATGCAGCGATATCGCTAGCAATATCGCTGCAACGTCACAAAATCGGTGACTTTACAGCGATATTGCTAGCGATATCGCAGTGTGTAACGGGGGCTTTAGAGTCCAGCAATACCTTTACAAGGCCAGTCCATGCCTCCATTGCTGAGAATTCAGTGTTTGAATTGATATGTAAATAAGGTTGAAGAGCTATTGTAGATCTAAAGCCTCTGTTACTCCAGCTATATTCTCCACCTCCTGCTGCTTGACTGAAAACATCTATGATGTGTGATTTCAGGCAAAGGAGCCATCAGTCAAACAGGAGGCAGCAGCTCTGGGTGGAGAATAGAGCTGGAGTGACAGAGGCCTTAGGGGAGTAATTAGAATAGTTGCTGGCTGAAAAAGTCTTCAGGGCGTATGGCAAGCTTTAACATCAGCTTAAAGTTGACTTCCCTGGTAAGCTGTGACTTTTAGAGAGGTTAAGGTGTAACATCTGCAGAGCTTATTAACCCTTCTAGCTCACAATGCGTACCAACAACAGCAACACTAATGAAAGTCACAAATCATTGTACGATATTCCATGAATACATTGCGGCACTCTCCTAGTGAGGTCACAGTGACCGGCTTCTCTCTACTGCATTATTAATGGCGCCGCGCTGGAGGTAGCAGAACAGAAGACAGTTCACCAGCGAAAGGCGATTATTCTCCACAGCTGTAGCTGCCAGGATCTGCCATGCCTAGTTATTTTCTCCACAGCAAATATGACTTTTTATAAAAAAATAAAAATAATGAATATAAGGCTATTTGAGGAAAGATTTTTATTTCTTTAAGGTGGTCAAAAAATACAAGTTTTTCAAACTCTTCTAGTTTTTCTTTTCCTGAACCTATTTTGAAGAATTTTTTTTAATGTTCTTGGAGACTATTTTTTACCTAAAGCATTTCTTTTGACTGGACAGTCCCTAGTTTGGGGTGGATTACATCAGAATCTGCTTAAAAAAAAGTCACATGAGATCTCTTCTTTTTTTCCAGCAGAAGTTTTTCAAGACATAAGTGGAAAAAATATTTTAAAAGACCTTATATTTTGAACAAAGAGGATTAACATTGAAAGGAATAGAAAGGGTCTTCCAACCAGTTTTTTTTTTAGTGGATCCGTTCAAAAAAATATCAAAAGCCACCACCTGCACACAACCTAAGGCTTCATTCAGACATCCGTGTTTTTTTTTCGCCAATGAGAAAAACAGATTCATCAGTGTTTTCAATCCATGTTAGAGCTGTGTCATCAGATCCAAATTTCATCAGTTTTTCTCCAGCTTCTCCTATCTATCAATCTGTGAAAAATGGACAACACTCAGATGGCATCCGAGTCCTGTCCAATTTTTTCACAGGCCCATAGACTTGCACTGACAATTTTCATTTGACAAAATCAGATCAGTGTCAAACACATCTCAATGATTTTGCTCGATACGACTAAAAGTTTGGATATGTGAACAGCACCATAGACTGTCATAGGTACCAGTGAGAAAATCATGGCTAGAACTTATATGTTAAAAACGTATGACTCAATGGCGATGTTCACTATAGTGGGCAGATTTTTTTTTCTACCATTTTGAAAAGCAAAACCTTCCCATTAGTAGTTATTTGGGTGAGTATAACCTGACAATTGTCTCATCAGACAGTCACTTGGTATATGATCTCAGGATCAGGCCCAGCCAATCCTTACTGCAACTATTGGGAATGGAGGCTGTAATGACAAACTACTGGGTGTCCCCAGTGGCAAGATGGTGCAAGTGGTCGTCTGTGCCGATTATTAATTGTAAATAAGTCCCGTAGATGTATCTGTGGCCAGACCTCAAAATAGCAGCACATGCAAGATGGCCCAAGGAATCTCACAGAACTGGAAGAATCTTCCAAGAAAGAATGGATGAAAATCCCTCAAATAAGAACTGAAAGACTTTTGGCTGGCTACAAAAAGCATTTACAAGTTGTGATACTTGCAAAAGGGGTGACACTAGGTACTAACCATCATTGCTTAATTGTTCACAATAACAGTAATTTTGACCCGGGTGCACAAACTTTTACATGCCATTGTATACGCGTCTTATAAAACAGTTCATTCTCCCACTTGCCTGAGTGCTGATGATACTGCAGACGTCAGTCACCAGTGCGTGCCTAACCAGTCAAGAAGAGGCACGAAAGCTAGGAGAGAATTCACTTCCCAGATTATGAGCAGTCACTTCTCCTGCCATGTCTGTTTTAGCAAATTCTTGTATTCTTCCATACGAATATTGGAACATTTTCATCCAGCTCTGTGTTGTGCGGTTCCTCTGTTATTCTTCCAGGAAATTTATGAAAGAAAATGATTATTGGGTGTTACCTCTTGGGGGTGTTCTTGAACATCCTGACAATCAGTGTCCAATCAGTGCTGACAGTGTCAGACTGAGTAAAGACACACCCGTTTGCCAACAGCAACGGTGACACCTAGTTGTCAATGTATTTAGAAATATTTCAGGAGGAATAACAGAGGAATGGCACAACATAGAGTTATAAGAAAAAGTTCTCCAGCCTCGACATTTCATAGGAACTGAATTTCTTTTTAGAAAATTTAAAAAAGGGGGAGACAGAAGCGCACAATAGGGTCTTATCCAATGATATAAACGTTTCACAGATATGGATCCACTCACCTGGTTCAGTTGTGTGGAACACAACAACCATAAGTACAAATGGGTAGGATCCGATGAACTGCAGCAATCAGCCGGTCACTAGAATTGCATATATAGGAAGGAGAGAAGTCCGGCTTTCAGGATCGCGCTGTTCCTGTCCAAAGTTCACAAGGAGTTAATCCAAGGACCAAGCAGTGATTATAACTTTCTTTTTATTCCATAAACTCTACGTGTTTCGTGTACACACTGTACACTTCCTCAGGAGCAAAAGGAACTTTTTCTCCTGAGGAAGTGTACAGTGTGTACACGAAACGCGTAGAGTTTATGGAATAAAAAGAAAGTTATAATCACTGCTTGGTCCTTGGATTAACTCCTTGTGAACTTTGGACTGAAACAGCGCGATCCTGAAAGCCGGACTTCTCTCCTTCCTATATATGCATTTTTAGAAAATTTGACATTTCAGGAGAGAAGATGGGTCATTTTTAAAGAGTAAACTTTCACCATGTGTTTTTTTCATGAGTCCGTACTCCCCTCTGTGTACTCCTATCTCCTGAACTCCGCACTTCTTGGTGGGTCTATTGAGTGATCAGTGTGGGTCTCAGGACCTGGACGTTAGCATAGATTTCTCTGTGATTCAGAGGTATCTTACAGCGTCACATAAGAAACTCCAAGGGAGGTGAATACTTTTTATGTGTCCTATATTTTTTCTTGCTCATAAACTAATCAAGTTGCTACAAACTAGAAAAGCCCTTTACTAAAATAGTGTCAGATAAAACATGCACCCCACTACGAATACAAGGTGGAGCACTGGTCTGGCGCAGCCTGGAAAGCAGACATTTGTGTTCCGGCAGCTAATGTTACAGTGGATTGACAGGTTATCAGCGGTGATTCCCGCGAGTGCTCGGCTCCAACTGAGTTGGCGGAGGAGACTTAATTAAAGGAGTTTCGGTAGGGAACATCCCGAGCATCCCCTGCTAATCAACAAGTCCAAAAGCTCGGGATTAGAATAATTACAACCGGAGACCCCCGGAGATTCCGCTCAATCACATTCTGGAGGAGATGCGCAGAATCAGAGATCAGCACAGGTTTGGTGTGTAATGAGCCGAAAAGAAATGTGTCCAAGTTTTGCATAGAAGATGGTGCCAGATCGCTTTTTTACTAACATTGACAATTTGGGGGAGTTCAAACATGAAATAGTAAATCAATGCAAAGGGGAATAAAAACATGCACAATTGCTTAGATTGCAACTCCCCATGCCATTGAAACCCCTGGCAAAATGCAACAAGGATGAATGCTCATCGTCACACTATAAGAGAAAAAAGAATGGATCTACCTGTGGCAAAACATTTCTGTATCCCTGATCACAGCAGCATGGATATGAAATTACTGGTATTAAAAGGTAACTTCACATCTCAGAGAGAGAGACGAGTTTGGGAGTACAAATTTATGACGAACTTTGACACTCTCAGTGCTGGAATGAATGTGTTGCATGGATTTATGTCTTTTTACATCAATTAAGGAATTTCCTTTTAAAACCTTGCGGGGCAACACAGAACTAGACCCCAATCAGAGGACCATAAAACATCCAGACTCCTTATCTATGAACTGGTCCAATGTTTATATTTATGTTTCTCCCTCTCCCATATTCATAGTTCTGCTTCACGTCACTTGTCTTATCTATTGCATTTTTTCTAGGCTGTATTGTGCATAAATATGTGACTTCAGATTTTGTATTAGTCTAGCCTGATGAAGAGACCTGAGTAGTCTGGAAAGCTTGTAATGTGTTACCATCTTTTCAGTTAGCCATTAAAAGGTATCAACTACTGAGGACTCTCAATCCTGAATATAAGTCTGTAACAGGAGCTCCCAGCTATTAAGCATCATTGATAGTACTGTCTCCTCATATAAGGGACTTTCAAGGGTCCCTTGGGCTCAGAAGCCCCCCACAGTCCTTTAGCCTAGTTGTACGACACCCCATGACTGCTGTAGCATAAGGCAATACAGCGGCCTACTGTAATTATCACTTGACTGCCATATGTGCCATCCCCAAGGGCCTGTACACTAATGTTGATTCTGAAAGGAATGGATGGCACTCCAGAGTGGGATAAGCTGAATATCACAGCAATTCACGGTAGTCAACTACTGATACACTGTAGAGATAAAAATATTGAGACCCTTGCATGTTAGAATTTCAGCAGATTTTATGAACTTTCATTCTAAATTAATGAACATGGAGCTGGTCCCCCATTTGCCTCTATAACAGCTCCTGCTCCTCTGGGAAGGATGTCTACAAGATTTTGGATGTGTCTGTGGGAATTTTTGCCCCTTTATCCAGAAGAGCATTTGTTAGGCCTGCACTGATGTTGGGGAGAGGCCGGGGTCACAATCTCTGTTCCAGTTCATCCCAAAGCTGTTGGATGAGGGTGAAGTCTAAGCTCTGTGCAGTCGCTCATGTTCTTTGTTCTTCCACCAAACTCCCCCAGCCATGTCATTCAAGACTTGGGGCACTGGGCACAGTAATGGGGAACAGAAAAGGGTGTTCCCCAAACTGTTCCCACAAAACTGGAAGCTATAATTGTCCTCAATGTTTTGTGCTGAAACATTGTGCTTTCTTTTCACTGTAACTGAGAGGCCGAGGCTGACCCCTGATAGCAATACCATAGTATTATCCCTCCTCCAATAAACTGTACATCGGCACAATGGAGTCAGGGGGTAATGTCCTCCTGGCCTTCACCATACCCAGACTCGTCCATATACCAAATAAAGATGTATCATCCTTCACTGCACAGAACATGTTTCCTCCAGAGTCCAGGGGTGGCGGCTTTATACCACTCCATCCAACGCTTGGCATTGTGCTTGGTGATGTAAGGCTGCATGCTGCTGCTCAGCCATGAAGCTTTCGGCGGGGGCGCAGTGTTTGTACAGATGTTAATACTTCAGGATGTCTGGACTCTGCAGTTATGGAGTCAGCAGAGCATGGATGACTTATATGCCCTCTGTGGAGCACCCCCAGGGCAAGTGGGGTTCTTACTCGGTACCGGGCAGGTGTCTTAAAGGGGATGTGTCGCGGTGGCAGTGACCAGTCCGTGGCCCTGGGTGTCCATGTAAAGTAGGTGGAATAAAGTTTATGTGTAGATAAGTTTGTGACGCCACCTGTGGTATCTGGTCAAAAGGGGACCAGCGCTGCAGTGCAGATCCTTTGGGACAGATGGTGAGATGCAGCAGAGATGTAATAGCTCTCCACTGGCAGAGCTGTAGTCCCAGGGCAGTGGTAGTAGATGTTGAGGTAGATGGTGTAGTGTTTAGGCACAGAGATGTTGCAGTGCCGAGTGGTGACGCAGGAAGAAGGCAGGGACACAGCTGAATGCAGTTACAAAGCTTTTCTCACATTTCTGACATACACAGGTGCCCGCTTCAGTGCTGTGTTCTTCAGGTGAGGGGCTCAGCCAACTCCCAGGCAGATGGAGCACACCCTTCCAGCACTCGTTCCATGTGCCTTTTCTGAACGTCTCCTTACTAGCGCTTGTTAGGCGTCAGGTTTCTGCGTCTGCTCTGCAGGAATCAAGAGCCTCACATTCTGCGGTCTCCTGCTGTCTTTCTACTGCAGAGGAGATTACTTTGCAGCAGACTGCTCCAGAGACTAAGTCCCTCTGTGCTCCTACTGGGCATGCTCACAAGACGATCTCCCATTGGAGATCGGGAGTCATGTGCCCAGGTCCTGTTCCAGATCTCATTGGTCCATCTCAGAGATCTGGAAGGTCCCGCACGGCTATAAAAAGCGTGCATGACTGTTCCGCCATGCGCTAGTATAGACTATGCTTGCTATGTGTGAATGGTGACGGATGTATGATTCTTGTGACTGACTCATTATAAAACCCCTTCCCTCTGATATTAGTTCAGCAGTCAGCACCAGTCCATGGCAAGCCTTAGGCCACTGTGCACACCGCACCGCTATGCTAGCATCCGACATATGCGCTTGCTTTCTAGCTTTGTCGTCGAGCGGTAGTGTCCTCCACTGCGCTGCAGTTGCAGCCCTTCTTGGCGCTCGCAGTAGCGACGCTGCACACACGGTAGGTCTAGAGGGACGCAGCTCCTCTGTCTTAGGTTCTGCTCCTGTGACCAGATACCATGTGTGCATTTACCTGAGGCCTGTGTCACTAACAGGCTCAGCATTTTTGTATGTTTATGTTGCGGCGCCTCTGTGTGTGAACAGGGCCCGCTCTGCGCACTTCGGGTGAAGTTGAACCCATGCGCATTATACCGTCATATTGCTCCTCTGTCATTACCTAGCAGCGGTGTAACACCTACTGCACGGAGGACCCCGAGGGGCGAACGCACTTTATTATTCATTTTTATTTAGTACGTTCCGCCGTTCTTAACAAGCGCTAATCTGAAGTACTTGTAGTTATGAATTACACTCACGTTCCTCTTTCTAGCTGTTACTTTGGCACATCAGCTTAGGGAAGGGCTCTGCTCTAGCCCCAGTCCCCAGCTATCCTCCACACGTTCCATCCTTTTCTAGGTTTCCTTTAGAAGAACTGATCTTTCTCTTCCTTAACTTCCCAGCATCTCCAGCTCATGGTAGGCTGCTGCGTATATGTCCTCTCACTCCATCCCTCTCTGGGGATCTGCTCTCACTTCCTGTCAGCTTTCCCCCTCTCTAGTGCAAACTAAGCTCCACTCACCTCCCAGCACCCTTCATAAACCAAGCAGGGGTCATGCTGTTCTAAGGTTTCCGTGCTGGATGCAGGTGCTGGAGTCACATCTGCTCCTCAGCACTCGGCCCCCCCGCTCTGTAACGTTACAGGGTCTCCACTTTGTGGCTGAGTTGCTGCGGTTCCTTCCACTTCTCAATAATATCATTCATAGGTGATGGGGGAAGATTTAGGAGGAAGAAGTGTCATGAATGGACTTGTTACCCTATTACAGGACTGCACTGATATCAATCAGCAGTTTCTGCCACATTCACACCACTGAATGTCTTGGTCCATGATTGTGTTTCTGTGCTTGTCTGAAGAAAACAACACTTTCAGAAAAAAAAAACTGCATTCATTTGAACACATTGCACTCTATGAACCTCTCAATTGTTTGTTTGAAAACCACTTTGGGGGGAATTCAGGGTGAGACCCCGGACACTGAAGAAATGTAATATGAACAGGGCCTTAATCAGCAGGGTGTGACGGTTTCAACATTGACTGTGGCTAAGGAACGCTATGAATGACAGCTCAGCTGCCCTATGTGATCTGTGGTGTGCTGGACTGTCAGTTTTGTAACAATCCAGTCATCCAATCTAATCTTGGGGTGTACTGGGTTGTCAACATTTTGATTGACAGTCCTGCTGCTCAATCTTGTCTTATCTGCAAGAGTTTCCCCGGGTGCCTTCCTTTCTTAATCATTTGCTAGGTTTTTAGCTGGCTAGCTGTAGTCAGTGTCAAGTTGTAGCTTTGCTTTAGTTAGGTGTGTTTGCCTAGCCCTATGTCTTTTTCCTCTGACCTTGTTGCTGGACCTAGGATTTGTTGTGACTATTCTTGTAGATTATTCCTCCTGCTCTGGACTCTCTCTGACTTCAAGCAACCCTGGACTTGACCTCTGACTATTCATTTGTTTTACTTTCTTGAGTTGGCGTACCCTTATGGCTTTTGATCCTGGACCGTTACCTGACCACGCCTTCGTTTTACTCCTCTGTACTACGAGCTCTCCTGGTATCTGACCTCGGACCTCATGACTACCCTGTCTCACTGTTAGTCTGTGAGCAGTGACTTAGAGACACACAGGGAAATAGCTACAAAGGTTAACTTTCTGGAGGATCACACATTTTATATTTAATTTCTCCTATTGAGGAGCTGCAGGGAATTTGAACACTTCTTGCTAGGTCCCACATAGATTACAGCATTTGGAAACCTTGAAGTCTGGATGCCCCCTTTTTAGTCATGCAGTACTCAGGACCATGGCACTTCAAGAAATATGTGATGCCATGCTAAATACAGTATCACCATTATTATGCCAGTGCATGAGCCGGTATGTGTTTATGGACCTTTATGAAGCCTGAATCAAGTCCTCCCCATCAGAAAGCGCATCAATTCCATGTAGATTGACTGGGCAGCCGTTGTCACCACTGAATTTCTCTGCCGTCTAGTTATATTATTCCGAATCAGATTCAGTATCATTCTCAGCACAGAAGGCGCCATATCTTTCTAATGTTCGGGTATCTGATTCCAACAGCAGAAAATAAGGCCATCTCTGCATGACGTGATTTTAGGCAGACACTGTATAGTGCATAGATTACACAGCTCAGCACAGTATGTGACTCCATCTCTGGAGATGTGGAGAGGTGATTGACAATTACAGGGGGGGGGACAGCATTGGTCCTAGTTTAAATAAAAGTGACATTTGCTTGTTAGCGGGACAAACTTTTTGAAGATAAAGGATGGAAAATAAGCCTATAGTTTCATTTATTTATAGAAAAAAAAATAAAAAATGCAAAGTCTGCACAGGTAGGACAAGTACCCATACTTTACCGGACAATAGGCAGATGCTAGGTTTGGTATCCAAAATTGATAGAGATGTAGCTTAGTAGGGGAAAGGTCGAAAGCTACAAATGAGGTCTGTATAGAACAATATAATAATACATTTTTTAGGATTGGTTCCACCAAAAACTTTCCAACCCCATCTACGAACCTTGTACAAACTCCCGTTCCCTATAAGATCCACAAGCTTTCCACAGCTGCCTAGGGCCCCCGCTCCTCCAGGGGCCCTATGGGGCCCCTGCGTAAGAGGTCCCAGGTCCCGCCCATTCCTCCCCCCCCCCACATCGCGCTTTCAACTTATCGGCATCATAGACGCTGATACAGTTGAAAACAGTGATGGAGGAGACAGCGTTATGTGACGCTCCCTCTCCCAGTACTCCTCCTCTGCTTCTGACTCAGCGTAGGCAGAAACACTAAGAGTGAACCATAGTAAGCACCATACTATCGTATTTACTTATTTGATGAGATATTTGATAAATGTCATTAATAAAAATAACACAATAGTTTTTATTGTTGTCTATTTCACCTGCAATTAAAGGGAATCTATCAGTAGGATCAAACCACCTAAGCCGTCTATATGGGCATGTAGGTCATAGGAAGCTGAATAAAATGATACCTTCATATTTGCAATCTGATGTCTTATTCCCATGAAATTTACATTTTCTTGAGCGGTTAAGATCTATGTGCCGGACATAGTAGATCTCCTTGAGAATCTACTGTACATCCAGAGTGTATTTTAAATTAATGGAGGCATTACTTGTGTGAGAAGTGTAGATCAGGAGACCAGACTCTCAGTCTTTACAAGTCTCACACAGGTAACGCCTCCTTTCATTTAAAATGAGCTCCGGATTGGAGTCTCGGGGAGATCTATGTCTGGCTCATACATCTTAACAGCTCGTTTACATATTAAGAAAAAAGTTTATTTTTCTGGAATAAGATATCAGATCGCAGATATCATGGTGTCATTTTATTCAGCTTCCTATGACCTGAATACCCATATAGATGGCTTAGGAAGGTTGATCTGTTTCCATTTAAACTGAAAATACAAGAAACACTTACTCATGAATAGTGCAAAATGCCATCTAGAAAAACTACAGCTGATCCACACAAAAAAACAATCCAGATATTTAATAAAAAATATGGCTGTCAAGGCTATGAATGCAAAACCTCCAAATAGTCTCCTGGCTATCGGAATGAGTAGAGCTCCAAAATTTTCTAAATGTTTTAAATTGCAAACTTTTACAGCATACATGCTTTTCTCTTGGTTGTAGGGTATGTTTACATGTGACATAAGGGTGCTTGGTGCTCTTTTATATGTTGGTCATTTTTTACAAATACTTTTACATCGTGCTGGTGTATAGAATACAGGGAAGAAGAAAGACGTTGAGGAATAAAGGGCTCCTAGGTTGGAGACCAAACCTATGGTGTCTAAATTGATTAGAACCATGTTCAGGTGAATCTAATATGTCTTTATTATGGGCAGTACTCCAGAAGAGGGGAAACCATCCTGAGGATCACACTTTCTTACTCTCGTACAATGGATGGCACCGAGAGAAGAAAAATGAGCCATTTTGCCCCCCCAAAAAAAGGTGGAGGCTGTGTATGTGAATAAGAACCTGGATGGAGGTCAATCTAGAATTCACCAATGCTGCCCTTGCATGCTTTGTTTGATTTCCTAAACTGCAATACTTTTATATGTTAATAATAATAATAATACATTTTATTTTTATAGCGCCGACATATTCCGCAGCACTTTACATTTCAGAGGGGATTTGTACAGACAATAGACATTACAGCATAACAATAGTCACATAGATCATAACAAATACCAAGAGGAAAGAGGGCCCTGCTCGCAAGCTTACAGTCTATGAGGAAAGAGGTAGACACGAAAGGTGGGTGGTAACAGTTGCCCTGATTGTATGGACCAGCCATAATGTTAGGTGTGTGACAGCACGGACACAGAGGGCTAATGGATGCATAAAGCATGTGGGAGAATGGTGCGGGGAACCTGGTTATGGTAAAACTTTTGGCTCTGCCACACAGGGATAGATTAGGTTAATGTGTTGAGGCGGTAGGCCAGTCTGAATAAATGCGTTTTCAGGACACGCTTAAAATTGTGGGGATTGGGGACTAATCGTATTGACCTGGGAAGTGCATTCCAAAGAATTGGCGCGGCACGTGTAAAGTCTTGGAGACGGGAGTGGGAGGTTCTGACTATTGAGGATGCTAACCTCAGGTCATCAGCAGAACGGAGGGCGCGGGTAGGGTGGTATACTGAAACAAGGGAGGAGATGTAGGGTGGTGCTGAGCCATGGAGGGCTTTGTGGGTGAGGGTAATAAGTTTATACTGAATTCTGGAGTGGATGGGTAGCCAGTGTAATGACTGGCACAAGGTAGAGGCATCGGTGTAACGATTGGTGAGGAATATGATCCTGGCTGCAGCATTCAAGACAGATTGGAGAGGGGAGAGTTTGGTAAGAGGGAGACCGATTAGAAGAGAGTTACAATAGTCGAGACGAGAATGAATAAGAGAAACAGTAAGAGTTTTTGCAGAGTCAAAGGTAAGAAAAGGTCGAATTCTAGAAATGTTTTTGAGGTGCAGATGACAAGAGCGAGCCAGTGATCGAATGTGGGGGGCAAAGGAAAGCTCGGAATCAAGTATGACCCCAAGACAGCGGGCCTGTTGCTGGGGAGTAATAGTGGAACCACACACAGAAATGGCAATGTCGGGTATAGGTACATTAGTAGAGGGAGGAAACACCAGGATTCCAGTCTTTGACAGGTTCAGTTTCAGATATAGTGAGGACATGATGTTAGACACAGCGTTTAGACAATCGCCGGTGTTTTCTAGAAAGGCTGGCGTGATGTCAGGAGAAGAAGCGTATAATTGAGTGTCATCAGCATAGAGATGGTACTGGAAACCAAATCTACTGATTGTTTGACCAATAGGGGCAGTGTACAAGGAGAAGAAGAGGGGGCCTAGAACCGATCCTTGGGGGACCCCAACAGTAAGGGGAAGATGAGAGGAGGAGGAACTGGCAAAAGATACAGTAAAGGAGCGGTCGGAGAGATAGGAGGAGAACGGTATCCTTGAGGCCAATGGAACGGAGCATAGTGAGGAGGAGCTGATGATCCACAGTGTCGAATGCTGCAGAGAGATCCAAGAGAATTAGCATGGAGTAGTGACCATTTGATTTAGCTGTTAGCAGATCATTAGAGACTTTAGTGAGGGCAGTTTCAGTGGAGTGTAAAGAGCGGAAACCGGATTGGAGAGGGTCGAGAAGAGAGTTTTCTGAGAGATAGCGGATAAGACGGGAGTGGACCAGGCGTTCCAGGAGTTTAGAGATGAAGGGAAGATTAGAGACAGGTCTATAGTTAGCGGCACAGTTTTGGTCGAGGGATGGTTTTTTAAGTAGTGGATGTATGATGGCATGCTTAAATGAGGAGGGAAAAATACCAGAAGAGAGAGAGAGGTTAAATATTTTAGTTAGGTGAGGGGTGACAGCAGGGGAAAGGGACTGGAGGAGCTGTGACGGAAATGGGTCACTGGTGCAAGTAGTTGGGCGAGAAGATGCAAGGAGCCTGCTTACTTCTTCTTCTGTGACTGGTTCAAAATCAGAGAGTGAGTTAGATGCAGTGGGGGAGGGAGGACAGTGCATGGTATGAGGTGATTGGGAGATAATTTCCTGTCGGATCTGGTCAATTTTTTCTTTGAAGTAATTGGCCAGATCGTCAGCTCAGAGCTCCGTGGTTGGGGCCTGTACTCTTGGATTGAGTAGAGAATGAAAAGTGTCAAAGAGACGTTTCGGGTTATTGGACAGTGAGGTGATGAGGGTGTTGAAATAGGTTTGTTTGGAGAGGTGAAGGGCAGTGTTGTATGTTCTAAGCATAAACTTAAAATGGATGAAATCTTCGGGTAGATTGGATTTTCTCCACAGACGTTCGGCGCACCTGGAGCACCGCTGCAGGAAACGTGTTTGCACCGTGTGCCAGGGTTGTCGCCGTCTGTGTTGTGGTGTTCTATTTATAGGGGGTGCAAATTCATCCAGGGCAGTTTGAAGTGTTTCATTGTAATGCTTAAATGCAGAATCAGGACATGAGAGGGAGGAGATAGGGGCCAATGAAGACTGCAAGTTCTTCATAAGTTTCTGGGTGTTAATGGCCTGTATGTTTCTATAAGTCTGGACAGTGGGGGTGACCTGAGCAGCCTGGCAGTTCTTGATAGAGAATGAAAGAAGATTGTGGTCAGAGAGCGGGAGAGGGGAGTTTGCAAAATCATCCACTGCACAAAGCCGAGAGAAGACCAAGTCGAGGGAGTTTCCGTCTTCATGCGTTGGAGAATTAGTAAGCTGCGAAAGGCCAAATGAGGAGGTTAGAGATAAAAGGTGAGTAGCAGATGGTGAGAGGGGAAGAGCAATGGGGATGTTGAAATCTCCCATGATGAGGGTAGAGATGTCACAGGAGAGAAAATGTGGAAGCCAAGTGGCAAAATGATCCAGGAACTGATGGGAGGGGCCGGGAGGACGATACACCACCGCCACTCGCATGGAGAAGGGGGTGTAGAGTCTGACGGCATGGACCTCAAAAGAAGGGAAGACAGGTGAGGGTACTTGAGGGATAACCTGAAAGGTACATTTTGGTGATAGGAGCAGACCAACGCCTCCACCAGCTCTATTGTCTGATCTTGGGGTATGAGAGAAGTGAAGCCCCCCGTATGAAAGAGCAGCAGCAGCGGTAGTGTCTGACTGCTGGATCCAGGTTTCAGTAAGAGCCAGGAGGTTAAGAGAATTAGAAAGGAAAAAGTCATGAGTGAAGGAGAGTTTGTTACACACTGAGCGAGAATTCCAAAGTGCACAATTAAGAGAGACAGATGGCATGCAGGGAATATTAATAAGATTAGAGGGGTTTCTGAGTGTAGCAGTCGGGAGGTTTGACTTTCTATAACATGGGGGACCAGGGTTGGGAGCAATGTCTCCTGCGACTAGGAGAAGGAGGATAGAAAGAGTGAGCAGATGGTTAAGTGATTTGTGAGAGCGTCTCTGATGTTGAATGGTGGGACTGACTGGATCTGTGCAGTTTAACAATGTGAAAAGAGCATGAGTGCTATACATAGGAGAGGAAAGAAGTGAGGGGCCAATGTGGATGGAGTGTAGAGAGTTAAAGCCAGGGCGGTGGATGTGTGTGAATGCAGCGGCCAGGATTAAAATTACACAAATGCATATGGTATATATTTGTTGTACTCCAAATGTACAGGGAGTTGATGTATATAAATGTCTTACCTGTCTCCTGCCCTGTCATAACTACCAGTACTTTGATAAACTGTACTTGGATAAAGTGTGCATAAATGCCCCCTGCATAAATGCTATCCCCAAGCTATGTCTGAATATATAGGAGGATAAGACTTAGAAATTTTTTTTTTTTTTTGGCTCTCTCTCTTCTCGTTAATCAATCACACTAAATTGAGACACCAGGACCCAATAAAATGTTGTGGTCAAATAAACACATGTCCAGCACTACATGGATCATAAAGCACTTTGAAAAGTTTCTTGACCTCACAACATAAGGGGACAAGCAGAGTAAGTTGAAAAAAACTATATACCATATATAAGCTTGCAGAGTTGAAAACACAGAGATAGCATTCAGGATTAACTGCTTGCTGACATTGAATGGAGACACAGGAGTGGATTCAGAGCAGAGATTGGAAAACCTGGTTACCATATATAAGCTTGCAGAGTTGAAAACGCAGAGATAGCATTCAGGATTAACTGCTTGCTGACATTGAATGGAGACACAGGAGTGGATTCAGAGCAGAGATTGGAAAACCTGGTTACCATATATAAGCTTGCAGAGTTGAAAACGCAGAGATAGCATTCAGGATTAACTGCTTGCTGACATTGAATGGAGACACAGGAGTGGATTCAGAGCAGAGATTGGAAAACCTGGTTACTACATGTTCCTACATACAACATCACCTTTTTTTTGCTACATGACTGTATTTTTTATTACCACCATAACCTTTGTATAGCGCTTCAAAGACTCTACAATTCAACCTGCTTCGACAAAGCGTCTTCAGTTCACCTTTTTTCCAAGCATTGAGCCTGACGAACAAACAGCACCCACCGCTCAAAAGGGAAGAAAGAGATTTTTGCTCAATAAACAGTGACGTTCATTATTTCTAACTATAGTGTTTCCACGTCTCCGGCATAATGTGCCGATACCTCTCGGCGTCGCTGATGCCAGCCCCTGCTGGCAGCTCTCATTTTTATGTAAATGCATATAAAACCTCCATATTTCTTTTAATCATCGATTTTACAACTGGTAACATTTTTGAACACAGTTACAATGGCAGATGCTTGGCCGACTTTCTACTTATGTGAATTCAATGCGGTAAGACTTACATAAAAAGAGAAATTATTTATTGTGCCAACATGGTAATTTAGGGTTTGAGTTACAAAGGTCGAGTACGACCAGTCACTCACTGACAAAGGGAATTGGCTAATGTAAAATCAAGGTGTATAAAGGAGAAGGATCATCGAGACAGAGCAAACAAGAGCAGCAGAATGTCTCCCCGATGCCGTCCGCTGCTGCCCGCCTACTCCCGGGGAAATGCTATAATCAGAGGGGGTGAACACAGAGTACAACTCGGAAAACACATCGACAAAAATAAAACAGCAATTTGTGCTTTTTGCAGTCTGTTATTACTAGAACCAACTTCTGGGATTCAACCTCATGTGAGTTATATCTGAAAGCACAAACTCAATACTAGAAAAGCAAGCAACAAGGCAATAGTAAAAAAAGACATGTCCTCATTTGTCTGCAGTGATGTATTAAAGGCCAATTGCTGAATGCAACGACATTTCTTAACTCATTCAGCTTCACATTATCTTCTGTAGGGAGCAGTATTATAGTAGCTATATTCTTGTACATATGGGCAGTATTATAGTAGTTATATTCTTGTACATAGGAAGCAGTGTTATAGTAGTTATATTCTTGTACATAGGAGGCAGTATTATAGTAGTTATATTCTTGTACATAGGAGGCAGTATTATAGTAGTTATATTCTTGTACATATGGGCAGTATTATAGTAGTTATATTCTTGTACATAGGAAGCAGTGTTATAGTAGTTATATTCTTGTACATAGGAGGCAGTATTATAGTAGTTATATTCTTGTACATAGGAAGCAGTGTTATAGTAGTTATATTCTTGTACATAGGAGGCAGTATTATAGTAGTTATATTCTTGTACATAGGGGCAGTATTCTAGTATTTATATTCTTGTACATAGGAGGCAGTATTATAGCAATTATATTCTTGTACATAGGGGGCAGTATTATAGTAGTTATATTCTTATACACAAGGGACAGTATTATAGTAGTTATATTATTGTACATAGGGGCAGTATTATAGTAGTTATATTCTTGTACATAAGGGACAGTATTATAGTAGTTATATTCTTGTACATAGGAGCAGTATTATAGTAATTATATTCTTGTACATAGGAGCAGTATTATAGTAGTTATATTCTTGTACATAGGGGGCAGTATTATAGTGGTTATATTCTTGTACAAAGGGGGCAGTATTATAGTAGTTATATTCTTGTACATAGGGGCAGTATTATAGTAGTTATATTCTTGTACATAGGATCAGTATTATAGTAGTTATATTCTTGTACATAGGGGCAGTATTATAGTAGTTATATTCTTGTACATAGGAGGCAGTATTATAGCAGTTATATTCTTGTACATAGGGGCAGTGTTATAGTAGTTATATTCTTATACACAAGGGACAGTATTATAGTAGTTATATTATTGTACATAGGGGCAGTATTATAGTAGTTATATTCTTGTACAAAGGAGCAGTATTATAGTAGTTATATTCTTGTACATAGGAGCAGTATTATAGTAGTTATATTCTTGTACATAGGGGGCAGTATTATAGTGGTTATATTCTTGTACAAAGGGGGCAGTATTATAGTAGTTATATTCTTGTACATAGGGACAGTATTTTAGTAGTTATATTCTTGACATAGGATCAGTATTATAGTAGTTATATTCTTGTACAAGGGGGGCAGTATTATAGTAGTTATATTCTTGTACATAGGAGCAGTATTATATTAGTTATATTCTTGTACAAAGGGGGTAGTATTATAGTAGTTATAGTCTTGTACATAGGCGCAGTATTAGGCCACGTTCACACTGTCAATATTTTGTCAGTATTTCACACCAGTATTTGTAAGCCCAAACCTAGAGTGGTGATGTGTTTCTTTTATACTTTTCCTCTGATTGTCTGATTGTTCCTCTCTTGGCTTTGGCTTACAAATACTGATGTAAAATACTGACCAAATACTGAACGTGGCCTTATAGTAGTTATATGCTGCAGCAATAGTCTGAAATGATACATTGAATCGCTCCCAACCAGGATAGCACTGGCTATAGACTACCACAGATGGAAAGGAAGGCACTATATTCTGATCCATGCAGATATATTGAATACTTCCATACAGACTTTTGTACATACTGTATGTAGTCCTGTGGTTGCCACAGATGCTGTATAACAAATGTCTCCTCTTCATTGTGATTAGACCGTAATAGTCTCCAAGGTTGGAGGATCATAATTAAACATTGTATATATGAAGAATTTGGAGACAGGATACAGTATATCAAACCCCTATATGAACCATATAATATGGCTGCATACCTAGAGTCAGTATGAAGAGTATCTTCCAGTGTAGAACATCCCTTGCATTTCTAGAGATACTTTCATCTTTAACTAACTCTTCTTTCCCATCTGCACATCCACTTGCTCTCATCCTACGTTCTTTCTTGGAGCCTTGCAATGGTCTCCTGTCCATCTTGCATCCTCTGGTCCTCGATGGCTTGTGACTATAAAGCGGTCTCTTCTGTCCCCTGCCTCCATATAGCATCCTGCCTCTCCCTCCCCTGCTGTGATTACCCCTTCGCTGGTACAATAGTTCCCGTCTTGACGTCTTCCGCAGAATGTTTTATCTATATTTGTCAATGTCACACAATCCTGAAATATCCAGGATATAATGAGTCGCAGAGGGGGCAGTCAAAAAAAGACATCCTTTATCTGTTGTAGCACTTATTAACCGCCTCTTTGCTGGTATGAGCTATGTCAGACCTTTATGGGATGTAATGGAGAAAAAAAATCCTATGTTATATCCCCGCCTGCAGTTTAATAGTAAACTTCATAGTAGGGTCAGGCTACAGCTCAAGCCATACAAGTCCAAGCAATGCCAAAGCTAAGGGCAACCTCCTAAGCTACCAAAAGCATTATAAGGTGCTTTACATTTGGGAAAAGTGCTGGTTTTCCCCTATGACAAAACTTTCGTCTCTAAAATCTGACAGCTCGGGGTTGTCATATCGAACCTCATAGCAACCCATCTGAAACCAGCTTTAGTCTTTTATCCAGTAGGGGAGAAATTAAAGCAGATCTGTCATCAGATTTCACAATATAAACTCCATGCATGAATAAATAAATAGGTATCATAGACCTGGTGAGGTTGGTGTGTTTACTTTGATAATCTGTGTTTGTATGACTGTACAATCCCTGATACAAAATAAATGTTTTAGGAGTCGTCCTCAATCCGAACATCAGGAGGATGGGAACTTTAAAAAATAGGATCACACATGAATTTTCAAAGTAAGTACAATAGCCTCAACTGGTCTAAAATCTATTCAATAATGTATGCAGTTTGTATTGAGAAATCTGGCGATAAATCTGTTTCAAAGTAGTCATCTGGCTGATTACAATGTCCCTATGAAAACACTTAGCTGCAACTGTAAAGTTGCATGAAGTGTTGGCATGGGGTAGGTTTTCATTATTTTTCTACAGCCTTAGGCATTTATTATCACAATGTTCCTGTGATTAAAGATATTTCCATTGATATTTCCACCATTTAGGTCCATCATTTTTTTTTAGTACAGCTTTGTGGCCACATAATCACTAGAGAAAATTACCTTTATTCAGATATACAGCTGAGGCGCATGTACTCCGGCTCGGGTGTAGGCTGCGCCTAGCGCCATCCCATGGCCTCCATAGACCGTGGTATTGCTTAGTGATTTACTGCCCCACCTGGAGCCCTAATTGCTATACTAGTTGTAAAGCTGTATACAGTGAGCAGATTAGCTCCCCCTAGTGGTTGTTAAAGGCAGATAGAATTTCACCATTTTACTCTACACCTATGCTGGGAAATTGGGAAGAAAATAAACGGATGCCTCATTTTTGGAACAAATCAAACTTAAAGAAGTAGTGTCTAAAGGTGGATAATGACTGATGTACCTACAAGTTATAGAACGAGACCCATCTGGGAACCAATTCTGCAACTCGCATAATGATTGCATATGATCTCACAGTTAAAAATTTGCTTAAAGGGATAAGCCGCTTTCTAAATGTATACAGTTCAGATAAATGTTATATGTATTTTTTTAGAATTATCACAGTTGACGTGTAGATTTCAGCAGAAAAATAAGCACATATATTTATTATGCAAATTCTGATTTTTCTCAATTATAACAAACATTTTCAATCAAAAGTGTCACGGTGATGAGTTTCTCTTCTGACTTTGATATGATTACTTCTCATGGTAATTATGCACCTGTTCTGCTGATTATAACCCCTATTTTCTTGTGTTTTATGCAGTACAATGTATATATCAGCATCTGTCAGGGAGGAAATTTCGGTGGAGCGTTGGCCCAGGAGGCCTGCAGGTCAAATCCACAACATTTTGGCTTATGAAATATTGTCAGGTGTGGAGAAAATAAAAGACAAGGAAAAAGCCATCCATATAGGGTTTAACGCCATATAGGGGCTAATGGGGTATTTTCATGTCATATCGCTTTATGAGACGACATTGTGCAGAGACTGTAAAGAGGCCGCAGTGCTGCACCTTCATTCTTAGGCTGGAGTCACACTAACCTGCGCAAAATACGGTCAGTATTTTACATGCGTAATACGGATGACAGACCCCTAAATAGTGCTCCGTATGTCATCCGTAATCAAGGTGTGGTCGCGTATTTTGCGCATGTGAGCATCCGTTTGTAATCCGTATGGCATCCGTATGGCGAGATTTTCTCGCAGGCTTGCAAAATGGACATATAATGGAGCCCTATGACAGTTTTAATAAAGAAATGAAAGAATAGATATAGACACATAGAATGCATATATATATATATATATATATATATATATATATGTGTATTCTATGTGTGTATATCTATTCCTTCTTTCTTTATTAAACCTGTCAGTGTGAGTTTACTGTATAGCGCACTGAATTGCTGGCTTTGCTAAAAGACACCTGGTGCGTATTTCTCGCAAGTCACATGTGTGGTCCGTGTGTAATCCGTATTTTTTGCGCACCCATAGACTTGCATTGGCGTATTACGGCCGTAGTACGCTGACAATCGCAGCATGCTGCGATTGGCACGGAGCCTAGAATACGGATGAGAAATATACGGCTGGTGCGAGGGACCCCATAGAGAATCATTGGTCCGTGTCTAATGCGTGCTTTTAGCGCCTCTCTCTCGGCCGTATTCCTCGCCAGTGTGACCCCGGCCTTAGAATCTTTAGGGGACCCCACCCACCGTAAAGGGATGCCATGTCCTAGTGATGGGAATACCCCTTTAAGAAAACCTTCTCCAAATATCTGAGTACATTAATCATTAATTGTCTAAGATGTCTATGACGCACCCCAGAGGGGTGTCTTAAAGGGATGTGTCACAGTGGCAGTGACCTGGTCCATGGCCCCAGGCGGTCATCTAAAAGGGGAGTATTGACTAGGGCAGCACGGTGGCTCAGTGGATAGCACTGCAGCCTTGCAGTGCTGGGGTCCTGGGTCCAAATCCCACCAAGGACAACATCTGCAAGGAGGTTGTATGTTCTCCCCGTGTTTGCGTGGGTTTCCTCCGGGTGAGCCCCATCCGGGACAGTGATGATAATGTATATGAACATAAGGATGAGTGACCTCATGGAGATCAACATCCAACACTGCGGAGACACCATCACATGTTTCTCAACGCAGTGATCTAGAGCAATGCCCCCATCCCTTATGGGAAATATGCAAAAGCATGTAAATCAACAGCCGCGGAGACACCATCACATGTTTCTCAACGCAAGCAATGACTAGCCAGGTCTTTCCCCGGGAAGGAACAACCACGGGAAGGGCAGTCTCCAATGAAGGAAACCACCTATGCCAAAACATGGTATCCATCCACAGACAGCTGTTTCGGGGTATTGCCCCTCATCAGTGTGGAGTAGGAAACTGGCTAGTAGGAGCAATGCCTAGTGAAAGGCTATGAACATAAGGATGAGTGACCTCATGGAGATCAACATCCAACACTGCGGAGACACCATCACATGTTTCTCAACGCAGTGATCTAGAGCAATGCCCCCATCCCTTATGGGAAATATGCAAAAGCATGTAAATCAACAGCCGCGGAGACACCATCACATGTTTCTCAACGCAAGCAATGACTAGCCAGGTCTTTCCCCGGGAAGGAACAACCACGGGAAGGGCAGTCTCCAATGAAGGAAACCACCTATGCCAAAACATGGTATCCATCCACAGACAGCTGTTTCGGGGTATTGCCCCTCATCAGTGTGGAGTAGGAAACTGGCTAGTAGGAGCAATGCCTAGTGAAAGGCTATGAACATAAGGATGAGTGACCTCATGGAGATCAACATCCAACACTGCGGAGACACCATCACATGTTTCTCAACGCAGTGATCTAGAGCAATGCCCCCATCCCTTATGGGAAATATGCAAAAGCATGTAAATCAACAGCCGCGGAGACACCATCACATGTTTCTCAACGCAAGCAATGACTAGCCAGGTCTTTCCCCGGGAAGGAACAACCACGGGAAGGGCAGTCTCCAATGAAGGAAACCACCTATGCCAAAACATGGTATCCATCCACAGACAGCTGTTTCGGGGTATTGCCCCTCATCAGTGTGGAGTAGGAAACTGGCTAGTAGGAGCAATGCCTAGTGAAAGGCTATGAACATAAGGATGAGTGACCTCATGGAGATCAACATCCAACACTGCGGAGACACCATCACATGATGATAATGTGTGAAAATTGTAAAGCGATGCGGAATATGTTAGCGCTATATAAAAAAAAAAGATTATTATTATTATTAGGGATAAAGTTTATGTACTGATTCGTGATGCCAGTTGGAGTGTTCGACTGTAGTATAGCCGGCACTGCAGATGACCCCCTGGGGAAGTAGATGGTGATGGCAGTGCAGATGTTTAACCCTCTCCAACCAGGGCTGACCCCCAGAGAGATGAAAGTAGAAGGCACGGAGTAATAGGGCAGGAGACAAGGAAAGTCACTTTATCATTTACTGTAGTTCAGGTGCAGTTCAGAGGAGATATTACAACTCTCACCAGGTTACAGTCTGCTCTGCTGTGACTTGGTGTAAGCTTCCTGCTATTCTAATCCCTTCTGGGACCAAGGCTTCCCGGAGTCTAGAACTTCCAGTATATCCCCTACTCACTGTGTATTCCTCTTCTGGCAACTTGCAGCTTGGATCCTGTGTGAAGCTCGAGTTCCTTCTTGCACATTCCTTCACTGATCCTAGTTTGTTGCAGTCTTCCCAGGGAAAGCACTCTGCTATTGGTTGTATAAACTCACACAGTCTCTCAGCTTACCACCCTGCTCTGAAAGCATGGATGGCCTAGGGACTGACTCCCTGATTCTTCTTAGCTTTACTCCTGGAGGGAGCACATGGTATGGCTTTCAGGAGAGTTCTCCATCTTCTCCTTCACCTTTTTCTCCACTGAAAACAACAACTCTGGACTCCTCCCCCTCCCAGTTAGGGTATGTCTGCAAAGCTCTAAGCTTCAGACAAGTAAAGGAGTGAGGTGAACTGTGTGTGTGTTGTGGTATCTTGCAGAAAAAGCATAACTCCCATTGCTTACCAAACACATGCAAAACAGTACATATTTAACAATTTTGTAGCGGCAAAGATGCAGGGCGCCACATCTAAGTCTCATAAGCTACTGAACTGTGCTGACGTTTCTGCTATGTGTATGGGGGTCTGAGGAACACCCCAACAACTTCTAGAATGGAAGGAAGGAAGGCAGAGACAGAAACTGGAATGATGGATTTGGGTGGGGTTGTCCCTTCAGTTCCTGGAGAATTGGCCGGCTGATCATGGATGAGCTGCTTTTATGGTGGAGCTTCTGGCGTCATCACTTGGGGGTGTCTCTGACTGGGGGGCTGTGTATGGTGTTACGCTGTTTGTTAAATACTCTGATCAATATGTATCATTAATTCTGCTCTGAGAGAAGACGCAGTGGACCGGGCTGATTTATCCACAGTGAGTCGGCTACGATGGGCGTCTCGGCTACAGTCAAGGTGAATACTTGGTGGTTACTTGTACTCGTAAATCTCCATGCTGAAGCGAAAGGATCCATGTAAAGAAAGATTTTTAAGGGATATGTTCACATTTGACCGTGAGAAGATGGAATTAGTGATGGTCCGTGACCCGAGACCCTGCTTTCAGTAAAATAAAGAGGCCCTGGTTTCTTAGGGTCCAGTCTGTGGCTTCTGTCGACTGCACTTTAAGTGCTAAGGCTGGTTTCACATTTGCGTTTTTTAGCGCTGGAAAAAAACGCACATGTGCGCATGCGTTTTTTCCCCTATATTTAACATGGGTGCGCATACCTGCGCGCTTGTAAGCGCATGTATGCGATTTTCATGCGCTGCGTTTTTTTGGGGTGTGCGATTGGATTTTCCAGACGCAGCATGTTGCATTTTTTGGCCCTGAAAAAAAGCGCATGCGCACATATGCACACGTTTTGCGCTAAAAATGGCCATTATAGCCTATGGATGCGCATATGTGCGCACTGGCATGCTCATGTATGCGTTTTTTTGCATATGCGTTTTTTTTTTAAACCATGGAATTTAGGGGTTTGGGTTAGAGTTAGGGTTAGTTAAGGGGGTTTAGGGTTAGGGTTAGGGTCAGGGTCAGGGTTAGGGTTGGGTTTTGGGTCAGGGTTAGGGTTAAGTATGGTTTGGTTAAGGGTTAGGGTCAGGGTTAGGGTCAGGATTAGGGTTAAGTATGGTTTTGTTAAGGGTTAGGGTCAGGGTTAGGGTTAGGGTTAGGGTCAGGGTTAGGGTTAGGGTTAGGGTCAGGGTTAGGGTTAGGGTCAGGGTTAGGGTTAAGTATGGTTTTGTTAAGGATTAGGGTCAGGGTTAGGGTCAGGATTAGGGTTAAGTATGGTTTTGTTAAGGGTTAGGGTCAGGGTTAGGGTTAGGGTTAGGGTTAGGGTCAGGGTTAGGGTTAGGGTTAGGGTCAGGGTTAGGGTTAGGGTCAGGGTTAGGGTTAAGTATGGTTTTGTTAAGGGTTAGGGTCAGGGTTAGGGTCAGGATTAGGGTTAAGTATGGTTTTGTTAAGGGTTAGGGTCAGGGTTAGGGTTAGGGTTAGGGTCAGGGTTAGGGTTAGGGTTAGGGTTAGGGTTAGGGTCAGGGTTAGGGTCAGGATTAGGGTTAAGTATGGTTTGGTTAAGGGTTAGGGTCAGGGTTAGGGTTAAGTATGGTTTTGTTAAGGGTTAGGGTCAGGGTTAGGGTTAGGGTCAGGGTTAGGGTTAGGGTTAGGGTTAGGGTCAGGGTTAGGGTTAGGGTCAGGGTTAGGGTTAGGGTTAGTTAGGGTTTAGGGTTTGGGTTAGGGTTAAGTATGATTTGGTTAAGGGTTAGGGTCAGGGTTAGGGTTAGGGTTAGGGTCAGGGTTAGGGTTAGGGTCAGGGTTAGGGTTAGTAAAGTCATGGTTTGGGTAGTGTGAGGGGCCACCTAAAAATGTTGTAAAAAAACGCAAACGCGGTAAAAACGCACTAAAAACGCATACAAACGCTTAAAAACGCTGCGTTTTTTTCATGCATGCTCATAAAAATGCTTGAAAAAAACGCAGCAGTTGTATGCTTTTGTATGCGTTTTTTCAATGCGTTTTTTTGCGGGAAAAACGCGCTGCAAAAAAAAGCAAGTGTGAAACTAGCCTAAAAGGCAAACAATGCTGCGTTTTTTTTACGCATCAGCGTGCGCATAACGTTAAAAAAACGCGCGTTTGCTTTGCGTTTTTCTTTGCGTTTTTTATGCGCCCGATGCGCTGCGCAAAAAAACGCTAATGTGAAACTAGCCTAACACTGCTTCCACTGAAACCAATAGGATCGTAAAGCCTCAACCACGGAAATATGACATCATGACCAGAATACAGCCGCCCCTTTACTCTAAAAAATGCTGCACATCTCAGGTCCTGGCCTTCTAGACTATTGAAATGTTCACACTGGCCACTGGGGCTATTCTAGACCGAGTTCTTTTAGGAAATCCGCTTGTACATGAGCAGTAAAATAGACTGACAGACTGACTCAGGCTATTCATTTTGCATTGACACACCTAATGAGCACCCACCAAAGGAAACAAGCAAGGGAGGGGGAGGAGGGGAGCTGTGACATCACTTATTGTGAATGATGGCTCCTGTGTTACCTACTGCATATAGAGGTGTTATCAGTCATTGTACAGGAGGAGGGGAGCTGTGACATCACCTATTGTGAATGGTGGATCCTGTGTTACCTACTGTATATAGATGTGTTATCAGTCATTATAAAGGAGGAGGTGAGCTGTGACACCTATTGTGAATGGTGGATCCTGTGTTATCTACTGTATATAGAGGTGTTATCAGTCATTGTACAGGAGGAGGTGAGCTGTGACATTAACGTATTGTGAATCGTGGACCCTGTGTTATCTACTGTATATAGAGGTGCTATCAGTCATTGTACAGGAGGGGGTGAGCTGCGATATCACCTATTGTGAATGGTGGATTCTGTGTTATCTACTGTATATAGGTGTTGTCAGTCATTGTACAGGAGGAGGAGGTGATCTGTGACACCTATTGTGAATGGTGGATCCTGTGTTATCTACTGTATGGATATGCATGGATATGTTAGGCAGGCTCGGACTGGTCCATAGGGTAACAGGGGAATCCCCCGGTGGGCCCCTGTGCAGATCTGGGCCCCCAACCCCACTGTATGGGCAGTATTTGGCATAAATCAATTAATTCACTCTGTACAGAAAAAAAGCAGCATCTTATCATTCATTAACCAAACTACCCAGTTTATTATCTAACTATCGCATCGGGAGGGCAGTGTGTGTGTGGGGTGTGTGTCCCGCCGCTGCCTGCCCACCTACCTACGTTCAGTCACAGACGGCAGGAAATACGGTGGTTTGCGGCCTGTGCTGGAGATGGGGTGCGGCGCCACCAGAGGGCTCCCACACCCCATCTCCAGCACATGCCACAAGCTGCGGTCTTTCCTGCTGGCTGTGACTGAACAGAGGTGGGTGGGCAGGCAGCGGCAGGTCCTAGTCGGGGTCCGGCGGCGGGTCCTGGTGGCGATTCGGCAGTGGGTCCTGGCAGGGGGTCCGGCGGTGGGTCCTGGTGGGGGTCCAGCGGCGGGTCCTGGCGTGGGTCCGGCAGTGGCGGGGGGTCCGGCGTCGGTGTCCCGGCAGTGTCCCGCTGGTGGTACTGCGGAAGGGCCTGGTACCACCAGCAGGTGCCATATTGGAATACCCATCACTTGAGTATTCCAATATGGCGGTCAGCATACTTCCGGTGCGGCGCGGTGGATTGTGGGATTCGAGGACGTCTGGACCGAAGTGGATGACGGACAATTTTAGGTAAGTATATAATAGATATACTTTATAATTACCTTGTAATGTCTTCACTTCCTGTTCCGTCCAGATGTGTCCAGATCCCAGAATTCCAAGCGGCAGAAGTTCACCGACCGCCATATTGGGACACCCAAGTGATGGGTGTCTCAATATGGAAACTGCTGGTGATACCAGCATCTTGCGAGGTACCACCACGGAACACCGTCGCACCAAACACACACACACTGTATACGCCGTATGCACCACACACACATAAATACATTATATATGCCATACGCACCACACGCACACTGTATACACCCCAGCGGAACACCGTCGCGAACACGCCACCGCCGGGATCAGCCGAATGATTCACTGACTGCCACCATACTTGTACAGGAGGAGCACATGCACAGTTTTAATGTGACCGCCACTCTATCTGCACAAAGATAGCGGTGGTCTGATTTACTGTGCCTGCGCGAATTTCGTGCAGGCGCGGTGAATCATTAGAAAGAAGTAGAGTAAAGCCAGCTCACCTGTTGTGGCGTGTTGTCAGCACGGACTGCAAGGAGACCACTTGGAAGCAATATAGAAAAAGGAAAAGTCCAGCTGATAAAAAAAGCTATTTATTGAAAAATTCAAGTTAAGATCAGCATCCCGCAGACAATTAGCGGTAACGCAGAGCACTGACAAAGAACACATGTAGTGTTCGAAACGCGTAGCTGCGTTACCGCTAATTGTCTGCGAGATGCTGATCTTAACTTGAATTTTTCAATATATAGCCATTTTTTATCAGCAGTGAATCATTAGGCTGATCCTGGTGGCAGATGCGCGACGTGTCTGTCACGATGTGACTGGCCCTGCGTGATGCGACCCGACGATCGGTCAGTCACAAAACCAATAAAGACAAACAAGGGGACACCAGGGACACAATTACAACGGTGGGCCCTTCAAAAGGAAATGGGGAAGTGGACACCTTCTGCACTCTCCTAAGGAAGAGCCCTGAACCCGCCTCACGTTCCCTATACAAGTTCTTTCATCCTGTCGCCGACCAGGATACCTATGTCCCTCACTTACCCTGCACCTATCCCTTACTAGGGAACTGGCAAGTGCAGACACTGGTCACACCGCTGCACTAATACAACACAAGGGAAAATAACGGACAGGGAAAAACAAACAACTTAGCTTTCTCTGCTGCCAATGCTCCGAGGCAGCAGAGTAAGGCACCCGAGCTCAGTTTTCAGCAGAAACACCACTGCTCCAGATAGGCTGCAAAAAGCACTGCTCCAGATAGCTCCTCTCTTCTCAAAGGTTGGTTTGCAAAGGACCTGCTATTACCAACAGTCAGCTGGTGTTCCAGGTGACCTTATATAGGAAGGCGGGAGTGGTCTCCACTAGCAGACTAAACATGTAGTAACACCAACGGCCACCGGGGGCAGAAACTGATATTAACCCCCAATGGCCTGAATGGAAAAAAGTTTATATCAGAGAATCCAGAATCTGACAGATCCAAAAATGGATTGTGACAGTACCCCTCCTTCAATGAGGGGCCTCTGGACCCTCAACACTGCACCTCACCAGAAGACCACCTACGGTGAGGATGCCCAGCTCCACCAGAGTTCACCTCAGCCACCACCTGACTCTCAGGTTTATGGCAAACGCGGACTGATGGAAATGACAATAACGTATGTTCTGTAGGTGCCACAAATCTCCAGAACGCCGACTGTTGCAAACTCATTTTCTGGTCTGCCTCTGGTTTCTGGTGAGGGAGCTGTTTGTGCTGACAGAGGAGTTGTGAGTTCTCATTCCAGGCTCCCTCTGGTGGTGGCAGGAGGTAATGAAGCTGATCTAATTAACAGAGACCTGCCATCTGATAATGAGGATGACGATTGGACATCTGGAGTCTCAGACTGGATTTAAGACAGCCGACTCCCTATTCCCATGCTGGTGATTTTTTCCTGCCTCCTGAGGTCTTGGTTTCCAGCTCAGTTCCTGTCTTCTCAAGCTAAGTTTTCTCTGCTAAAGTTCACATTTGATTTGGTTTTGTCTATTCAGTTTTTGTGTAGTCAGCCAGCCCCGGCTGGGGCTGTACTGAATTTCCGCTCTTACAGTATGTTACTGTATGTGCCAGTTTGCTTTTTGTCCCTTATTAGATTGGCCTCTTTTTGCTCTGTTCTCAGAATATGCCAGAGTGCTGATATAGTGGGTGAAGTCTAGTGACTTCAGGGGGTTTTTTGCTATCAGAAGTGTTGGACATTTTTTGCAGGGTTTTTTGGCATGATTGCAGACAGTATCTTTCCTTTCTTGTCCTTTGTACTTAGTGTGGGACCCATCGTTTGCTCAGCCTATTTTCCTACCTGTGTTTGTGCTTTCATCTTGTTTCACCATCAATACATGTGTGGGGGCTGTCTATTCCTTTGGGGTCTGCTCTGGGGCAGTTTAGATTTCCCCTTTTCTTGCTTTAGGCTTATTTAGTCCTCCGGCTGTGATGAGGTGTCTAGAATCATCGTAGGTACGCTCCACAGCTGCTGTTAGTTGTGTGGTTAGGATCAGGGGTCTGCAATCCGCGTAGTTACCAACCTCTCTGGTTTTCTGTGACTTAGCTTGGTTTTGTTTTCCTACTCGGTGACCCAATCATAACAGCCGACCTGGGGAATGAGTTGTATATGGGCATTACTGGGGGTAACTCCAGCTGGTAAGTCCCCGGGCCGAGGATGGCCGACACCCGATACGGCCCGATCACCCGAGAACTCCAGACCCCAGCAGCACACTTCCACTGGATGTTTTTGGTGGACACCCATACGTACTCATTCACACACAGGTCTGGACCTAAACGTTTATTGTCACACACACTTTTGCCACAAGACAGTGAACTCTTCAAGGAACTGACAACAGAGGCATCCCCCTGTGTCACCACACTCACACCCCCACCATTCTGAGAGGGAACCACCACACTCCTCCGACCCCTCCTCCTACAAGGACTCCGACACTCAGGGTTAGCTTGTGGTCAGGATTGAGACTTGCCTGTTATGAGTTCATTTTCCCCTTCACCATTGAGGTCTGATGAACTCCCTCTTCTGGTGAAGGAAGGTAGTGAGGCTGATTACCAAACACCTGACTTGGTAGAGGATGACTGGGTGACGGGAATTGCTGACTGGATATAAAGCAGCCGACGCCCTTCTGCCTCGCTGGTGATTTCTCTGAGGGATTCTAGGAGACCAGTCTGTTTCCTGCTCCTCAAAAGCTAAGTTTTCTGCCTTGCTTTTTGCATTTTTTGTGTTTTGGTTTTATTTTGCCTTGCTTTTCTGGATTCTGCCATTCCCTGCTGGGGTGAGCTGAATTCCTTTGTGTCTTTTTGCTCTGTCTTCAGAAAATACCTGAGTACTGACATAGTCTTTTTGAAGCCTAGCGTCTTCAGGGCCTTTTTCCCTGTCAGTCTGTTGGCTCTTGTTTTGATAGGGTTTTTGGCGGATTGCAGACAGCAGCTTTTCTATCCTGTCCTATCTAGTTAGCTTGGGCCCCATCATTTGCTCAGTCTATCTTTCTATCTGTGTTAGTGTTTTTTCTTCTTGCTTCACCGTCATTATATGTTGGGGGCTGCCTATTGCTTTGGGGTCTGCTCTGGGGCAGTTTAGATTTCCCTTTCTGTCTTTAGGCTATGTAGTTCTCCGGCTGTGATCGAGGGGTCTAGGGCACCGTAGGAACCCCCCACGGCTACTGCTAGTTGTTGTTGATAGGTTCAGGGGTCTGCAATCCGATAGCTGCCAACTTCTCTGGTTTTCTGGACTTAGCTAGCATTTCTGTTTTTGCCTCCTACGGTGACTCGTTCATAACACTTGCCCCTACTCCCTGGCAGCACCTCTGCTGCCCCAACTGGAGAAGGGGATGGCTGTAGAATGACGGCAGAGACAGTAGCCCCCAGGCAGCAGCCCTCACACGACTGACCCCAGCCGACTACTTCCCTAGACCGCCAATCTATTACCGGGTTGTGTTTTTTCAACCAAGGGAGGCCTAAAACGATAGGTGATGGCATTCCCCCAAGACGTAGCATGACAGGGACTCTTCATGATGAATGGCTAAGTATATTATCCACGACTTGGGTCAACCTCCCCTGGCTAAGTGGGACAGAGTCAATGGCCTGGACACTTAGGGGATTAGCTAGCGTCCTACACCTCAGCCCATAGGTCTGGAAAAAGTGGGTGTCCACCAAATTGACTCCTGCTCCATTGTCCACAATCATCGGTATGCACTCAGTTACCCCGCCAACCACAACCTTGGCTGACAAGGTACACTGAGGAGACAAAATGGAGGAAATATACACTCCCTGGTCACCTCCCTCTGCACGACCAGGGGGATACGGCTTCTTGGGTGGTACAGATGTTTTGGTGCGTGCTGGGCAGACCCCAATAAAATGACCAGTCTGTCCACAGTGAAAACATGCCCCCACACCACGACGAACCGCAGATGACACCGTTTGGGGACTAGCTCCTCCCACTTGCATGGGTTTGTCTGTCAGCTCTGGTGTGTCCTGCTCCCTAACAAGGACTACCGGGGGCACATTTGGTGTATGTCTCTCCCTGAGGCAACAATCCACCCGGAGGGCAAGAGACATGGCGGACTCCAACGACCTGGAAGCGGCGTACTGCACCAGAGTATCCTGCAATTTAGGGGACAGACCCTGCACAAAATGACTCCTAAGAGCAGGGTCATTCCACTGTGTGTCCGAGGCCCACCTCCTGAACTCTGAGCATTACTCCGCAGCCGGCCGGCCCCCCTGCTTGATTTTACGAAGTTGGGATTCCGCCAGGGAGACGCCATCAGGATCTCCATACACCAGTGCCAGAGCTGCAAAAAACCCTTAAGGAGGGAGTCAATAATCCCAACACGCTGGTCCTCACTTCCTGATGAACGGGGGCGGAGCCTGAAATATAATTTACAAGCCTCCTGAAACACAAGAAATTCTTCACTGCCTCCAGCCAACCTGTCAGCAAGAGATATTTTGGGTTCTGGTTGAGCCTGCACCTGAGCCGAGGCCCAAAACCCCACTAACTGCTGCACCACCTCACCCCGCAGCACCGTAATCTCATCAGTGAGGGACTGAAGCAGTGTGGCAAAGGTCTGCATTTGGACCATGGCTCACCAGAAAAAAAAGTGTGGGTTGGTAATAATGTCACGATGTATCTGTCCCTGCGTGACGCAACCCGACGATCGGTCGGTCAAAAAACCAACAAAGTCAAACAAGGGGACACCAGGGACACAATTACAACTGTGGGCCCTTCAATAGGGAACGGGGAAGTGGACACCTCCTACACTCTCCTAAGGAAGAGCTCTGAACTCTCTTCACGTTCCCTATGCAGGTTCTTTCAACCTGTCGCCGTCCAGGATACCTAGGTCCCTCACTTACCCTGCACCTATCCCTTACTAGGGAACTGGCAAGTGCGGACACTGGTCCCACCGCTGCACTAATACATCACAAGGGAAAATAACGGACAGGGAAAAACAAACAACTTAGCTTTCTCTGCTACCAATGCTCCGAGGCAGCAGAGTAAAGCCCCCGTTACACATAACAATGTCCCAGCGATCCCACCAACGATCCGACATGGATGGGATCGCTGGGACATTGTTAGGCTGATCGCTGGTGAGCTGCCACATAGACAGCCCCTCCAGCGATCAGGACCAGCGAGCAATCTGGTTTCTAATGTAAACATCGGGTATCCAGGAGCCGCGGCTCTTGGATACCCGATGTTTACCTTGGAAACCGGCGTACACGTTGGTTTCCAAGGTAAACATCGGGTATCGAAGAGCCGCACGGCTCCTGGATACTCGCTGTTTACCTTGGAAACCAGCTTGCTCACCGGTTTCCAAGGTAAACAGCGGGTATCCAGGAGCTGCGGCTCCTGAATACCTGATGTTTACATTAGAAACCAGCGTCCAGCGTCGCTGATCGCTGGTCTCTCGCTGCCACACCAGCGATCAAAAAATGGGCCAGGCCGATCGAGCACGTTCAGCGATACCCGGCGGGGAGGCTGGTCGCTGATCCCCATCACACACTGCGATCTCGCTGGCGAGATTGCTGTGGCGTCACAAAATCAGCGATCTCGCTAGTGTGTAACGGGGCCTTAAGGCACTCGAACTCAGCTTTCAGCAGAAACACCACTGCTCCAGATAGGCTGCAAAAAGCACTGCTCCAGATAGCTCCTCTCTACTCAAAGGTTGGTTTGCAAAGGACCTGCTATTACCAACAGTCAGCTGGTGTACCAGGTGACCTTATATAGGAAGATGGGAGTGGTCTCTACTAGCAGACTAAACATGTAGTAACACCAACGGCCACTGGGGCAAAAGCCGATATTAACCCCCGATGGCTTGAAAGGAAAAAAGTTTATATCAGAGAATCCAGAATCTGAAAGATCCAAAAATGGATCATAACAGTGTCTACAGGCAGAGGAAGCCAGTCACATTAAAGGGGTTTTCCCACGAACGAAAGCTCATTTTAAAAAGGGGTAGGAAGCAAAAGACAATACTGACATTAAAGCAGGGGATCACAGAGGACTCATTTTGTGAGGTAAAATATTTCACTGACTGCTTTTAAACAATATTTTACCTCACAAAGAGACAAAATGCATGGATATGTTAGGCCCTCCTGGGCAAAGAGTCAAAATGCATGGCTATGTTAGGTGCTCCTGGGGGAAGAGACAAAATGCATGGCTATGTTAGGTCCTCCTGGGGGAAGAGACAAAATGCATGGACATGTTAGGTCCTCCTGGCGGAAGAGACAAAATGCATGGACATGTTAGATCCTCATGGGGGAAGAGACAAAATGCATGGACGTGTTAGGCACTCCAGAGGAAGAGACAAAATGCATGTATGTGTTAGATCCTCCTGGGGGAAGAGACAAAATGCATGGACATGTTAGATCCTCCTGGGGGAAGAGACAAAATGCATGGACATGTTAGGTCCTCCTGGCGGAAGAGACAAAATGCATGGACATGTTAGATCCTCATGGGGGAAGAGACAAAATGCATGGATATGTTAGGTCCTCCAGGGGGAAGAGACAAAATGCATGGACGTGTTAGGCACTCCAGAGGAAGAGACAAAATGCATGGATGTGTTAGGTCCTCCAGAGAAAGAAACAAAATGCATGGATGTGTTAGGTCCTCCAGAGAAAGAGACAAAATGCATGGATGTGTTAGGTCCTCCAGAGAAAGGGACAAAATGCATGGATGTGTTAGGTCCTCCAGAGGAAGAGATAAAATGCATGGATGTGTTAGGTCCTCCAGAGAAAGAGACAAAATGCATGGATGTCCTCCATTGGAAGAGAGACTCTTTGTAGTTGATCTTTGCACCAGGTGAAATAAATCCATGAAGGGTTCCCTCTCCCCCACACTACACACTCCAGGGAGAATATATTAAGTACATATATCTTATATAATGTCTGGTTGTGGTGACTTGCAGGCAGCAGTGTTTCCTAAAATCAAACCAATGTGTAATTAGACACTACATATTGTCCTACTGGCTGTCAGCTGCGTCCTTAATCTTATCAGGGGTTTTTAATTTTACCCTTTTTAACTCTGGGTTTTTCACATTTGAGGGAAAATAGTCAAAAGGAGTAGAACAGATAGAACGAAACAATAAAAATATCCCACCTTTCTACAGATGCAAAAACAAATTTGTGGGATGCACTGAGATGGTTTATTGTAATTTATAGCAATTTTTAAAAAAGGGTATAGCGATAGAATTTCTCTCTAATTATGGACATGAGTATAAACATGTAAATACCTAAATACTTTTTACCTATTGGCTTTCTAGTAAATTGCTTGCTTAGGTAAGATGTTGTGTGCTTTCTATAGATTAGGGGATACATCTGAAGTAACGTCTATCAACACCAGGTGGTGATGATGAGACTTTCTTTTCTTTCCCAATCAAACCATAGAGTTTAAAAAGCAAATTGGTAAAATACTCTAGGGTAGAAATGTCACATACCTCATCACATAGTGGTGTATGTTTGCTTTTTTTGAAGGGGGAATTTGTTTCTTTTTTTACTTTTTCCTAGCTTAAGTGTTCTGCCAAAAAAAATATGCAAAACTGTTTTTGGGTTTTTTTTTTTATAGAGGTGACAGTAAAATGATTATCAAATATTGGTGACCCTGATCTACCTTCTATTCATGAACACTAGGTATTTAGCTCTGGTTTTAACTCTTCAGGCTTGGCACAGAACTGTGCTCAAGTATCATAGGGCCACTGGATTTTTGGGATTCATACTATGACTTCACATAGGTATGGGTGTACAGCATGTCTTTCCATTTCTAATATAGGAATTTATCCATCAGCAACACCATGACAATTTTTTAAAGAGACAGCGTGCAAATTATGGGAAAATGCATGTCATGAATTCAAGGTATGTAATGTCAATAATGGTTCAGTGCTTAAAAATGGCTGCTTATGCCCATTACGTGGTTTCATGGTAACATATACAAATAATATGGTGGGTCAACCACTTCTAATATGCTGTCATACTGTACGTTTCTGCTTCCTGCTGCCTGGATAGGAGATAATGTGCGCCCCCCCACATCCCATCCTCTCATTATCTGCATCTGCAGCCCCCACAAGCTGTATGCTACTCTCGCTGTATGTTAACCCCTTCTCTGCTGAGACCCCTTTTAGAGGCTCGGCTAGTCCAGGCTTGGATATTAGATATATAAACGAGTTTGAAAAAAATAAAGACAGGATGGGATGTGACGTTATTTTCCAGACAGCGCTCCTCGTTCTGACAGTGTAAAGCAGAGGGGAAACGTTTGTAATGTTACAGACAGGCAGTCGCATCTAGAGGGAAATAATGTGAATAGGTACTACAGATCACCATAGAAACCAGGCCAAGGCTCGGCGCTCCTGCTCAGCTAATCAAAATATAACTAAGAACTGAACAGGCCCTGTCCTTAACCATTTATGTGCTGGGGAGAGATGCACAGGCCCTGCCTTTACCCATGCTACTGACAAATGCACAAGTCCCATCATTAGCCATAGCTGAGAGAGAAGCAGATGCACAGGTCCTGCTCTCGCCCATTGCTGTGGTGGATGAAGAGAGATGCACAGACTCTGCCCTTAACCAGTGCCCATACAGAAGGAGATGCACAGACTCTGCCCTTAACCAGTGCCCATAGAGAAGGAGATGCACAGATTCTGCCTTTAACCACTGGGATGACAGAAGGAGATGCACAGACTCTGCCCTTAACCATTGCCCATACAGAAGGACATGCACAGATTCTGCCTTTAACCACTGCCATGACAGAAGGAGAAGCACAGACTCTGCCCTTAACCACTGCCGTGACAGAAGAAGATGTGTGGCGCCCCTGAGGCTTCAGTCGCCACAGAGGTACTGCACCTTCTCCTAAGGTGTAGTGCCCCACCATCCAGGTAAGGTGGTAACTCCTGACCACGCTCCACACCTGCATTCCACACACAGGATAGTTCAGTGGGGCCACCTAAAAGCTTCAGGCTGGGGGTTAGCAGAGCACCCCTCGTGGAACCCTGCTTCGTAACACGAGATGTGCTGGGAGGTGGGTGGAGTAAGATGATACAAAAGAATGGGAAGAGAGAGAGTTAGAGAGAGTGAGAGAACAGAGTTGGAGAGGAAGAAAGATGGATGTCTGAAGGACATGCTGCAACAGGTCCCAGTGATCTGGGCTGCTGGCACGAGAAAGACAGAGAAAGAGACTGATAAGATTGATAACCTGACCTTCCATAAGAGAGACAGGACAGATCGGAACGAAGGAGAATAGAAGGACGGTGGGAAGCTGGTTGAAGAAAGATAGAGAACCCTTCCAGTCCAGAGAGCGCAAAGGCCGGGGCCCGGTCCCCGAGGTTGATTGGATCTTTATGTCCGGCAACAGACACCGGAGGAGTAGTGAGCCGCTAACGCCTTGCTCCCATCATAGACTTGGGACACAACAGCAACTGAATAGAGAGCCGGGACGCAGTGAGGAGTCCCCGAAGCAGGCTACAGCTGTCTGTCATTCAAGTAAAGACTAGGAACACCTAGAGAGAGGCATTCCAGGGTAACTAAGTAATAGAGTGCTTCGCACCTAAAGGCGCATTGGAGGAGTCGTTCAGTAAGGTACATGTTGTCAGAGTGTGGGAGAATCCAATACTGCCTGGAGGTTGGCTGGAGCCCTGACCTGGAGAATACAGTACCGAGGCAGGCAGTTGAGTGAACTGCAAACAGTGAGTAAAGCTTTGGAACCGCATACTCTGGTGTCCTCCAGTTATTCCCGCACACTACACCTGGGTACCAGCCTCCATACCATTCTGCGCCTCTCCTCATCCATTTCACCTACACTGCCCTGGGACTACAGTTACACCTGTGGGGAGCTACACCATCTTTGCTGCACCACACCATCAGTCCCAGCGGATCTGCATGCAGAGTTGGCCCAACATCTTACTTGCCAAACACCACGGGTGGCGTCACGAACTATTCTAATAAACTTTAACATCACCGCCATTGACATTGGGCGCCCAGGGCCACCGCTGCTGTGACACATTCCCACCTTGACACCGGCCCGGTACCGAGTACCCCACAGCCCTGGGAGGGCGACCCAATTTTGGCGTCACGAACAGGATGACGAGACCCAATGCCATTGGGTTCTGTGTGCCTTGGATTTACAACTTTTGAAAATGTGCAGAAGACTGTAAAATGGACATTAGAAATGGCCGCTGGTGCGGAGAAGGGCGTGAAGAGATGGGAGGTCCCAAGAAAAGACTGCGAAGAGTCTTGGGCCGTCCCTGCCTGAATTACTATGTGACCGATGCATGGCCCACCCCCTGAGGGGTTCGCATACTGGCTTGGTATGGAGGCGCTGGAAGAAGACTCCGCCCCCCGGATGGAGGGGCAGAGAAAGCCAGTGGCAAGCAGAAGGGCGGAGCAATAAGAAGAACGCCAGAACGCCATCTTGGAGAGCAAGGGAAGGAGGCCTGCGGAGCGCGGGGAACTGAATCTCCCCGGTGCCATGGCTGACGGCTCCAACCCTGATTCCGGAATGAACTGCCGGCAATTAGCTGAGGAAATTATGGAACTGACCACCCGGCTGCGGCTGAGGCAGGAGGCCTTGGGGAGACTGAGCCGGCAGCGCGCCCAGGAGGGGCCTACACCTGCGGTACTCGCGACACCGGTACCCGCCGCTGCTGCACCGGATCTTTTCCTGGCAGACCTTGCGGAGCTTGGAGCCGCTGCCATGCCATCAGCAGCGTACTCTGTCCCTTCTTTGCCGCTAATGCCGGAGGAGTTGCACACAGCCCAGGGAGCTGAAGCGGAGGAAGAGGAGCCCCTGCTTGGACCTGGCGCGGCTGCGCAGGTCCCGCCAGCGACCCCCGTGGAACCGGAGCTGCCATGGGCTCCACCGCCATCCCCGATGTCTCACCGGGCAGCATCCGCTGCCACACCACCTGCCCCGGAGCAGAGGCCGCACCGTCGGGAACTCCCAGGTATTTACCCCGGCCTTCCTAATGGGTTGATGGGGAGGAGGAGAACCATGCTGGTGGGGGTACGGTTAGAGCCGGCGTGCCCGATCCGACATCTACAGGTCAGAGGGGGATCTGGATCGTTTTGGGACGGTGATCTTGGGATCCCTTCACTGCCAAATCCCCAGGCAGTTGCTCTTCAGCACCAACAAGCTGCAGAAGCCCAAGGAGCTAGACCACGTACCAGAACAGTGGAACCACCTATTGAGGAAGAACAGTTGACGGGCATGGAGATACATTATGGGTTCCATTTGCCACAGCTTCAAGGCCCTTTAACAAGAAGCCAGAATCACGATGATACCACCTCTGAGAACAGTTCCAGTTCAGCTACCAGAACCCCAGGAGGGGATCACCAGTAAATAAGCAATAATTTACTAAATCTCGTTACCCAGGAGGGTTTGTTTGCACCAGTTGTGCTTTTGCCTTTTTGTTTATCATGTTGCCCAGTTTTTGATTGGCAGCATTGTTTTTGAAATGGAACTGTGGAGATCATAGACGCTGATTGATCCAAAAACTTTTATTGTAAATAGTTGCACCTCTTTAGGTGCCCTTTCTTGGTTTTACATATAAAGACACTTTGCGAAGATAATGTTTTTGCATGGACACTTTTCGAAGAATGATGTCTACCTCAAGGGACACTGCAAGAAAGCCCAGCTGGGAGCAGTGTTCAGCACTTTGCAAGAATCTTTGAATGCTTTATGATAACGTATTTGATAATGTCGTGTCTTGTGAAAAGTAAATGTCTTTTATAGAATATTTGATACAGGGAATTAGAAAAGTTTTGAGATAGAATGTGAGAATTGAATAAAGACTGAAGAATTGAAAGTGACAGGTGACAGGCCAAGTACAGATGGTCAGTGTCTTGCGTCCAGTAGAAAAAGAGAGAAAGAATAATTGCACTTTGAACTAGGAATTGCACTTAAGTAAACTTTTGATACTAAGATAGGAAGTTAACCTGTTTGTAACGTTTAAGAAATGTGCCTCCTACATTAGGAAGATTAGATAAGTATTGTTGAATAGCATTTAAAAATTTTTGTGTGTTCCTGTATTGTACCTTTTGTTGTCTTGCAGCCCGCGGATGTGCTGTGTTTAACGGGGGGATATGTGGCACCCCTGAGGTTTCAGTCGCCACAGAGGTACTGCACCTTCTCCTAAGGTGTAGTGCCCCACCATCCAAGTAAGGTGGGAACTCCTGACCACGCTCCACACCTGCATTCCACACACAGGATAGTTCAGTGGGGCCATCTAACAGCTTCAGGCTGGGGGTTAGCAGAGCACCCCTCGTGGAACCCTGCTTCGTAACACCAGATGTGCTGGGAGGCGGGTGGAGTAAGATGATACAAAAGAGTGGGAAGAGTGAGAGTTAGAGAGAGTGAGAGAACAGAGTTGGAGAGGAAGGAAGATAGATGTCTGAAGGAGGTGCTGCAGCAGGTCCCAGTGATCTGGGCTGCTGGCACGAGAAAGACAGAGAAAGAGACTGATAAGATTGATAACCTGACCTTCCATAAGAGAGATAGAACAGATCGGAACGAAGGAGAATAGAAGGATGGTGGGAAGCTAGTTGAAGAAAGATAGAGAACCCTTCCAGTCCAGAGAGCGCAAAGGCCGGGGCCCTGTCCCCGAGGTTGATTGGATCTTTATGTCCGGCAACAGACACCGGAGGAGTAGTGAGCCGCTAGCGCCTTGCTCCCATCATAGATTTGGGACACAACAGCAACTAAATAGAGAGTTGGGATGCAGTGAGGAGTCCCCGAAGCAGGCTACAGCTGTCTGTCATACAAGTAAAGACTAGGAACACCTAGAGAGAGGCATTCCAGGGTAACTAAGTACTGGAGTGCTTCGCACCTAAAGGCGCATTGGAGGAGTTATTCAGTAAGGTACATGTTGGCAGAGTGTGGAAGGGAGAATCCTATCCTGCCTGGAGGTTGGCTGGAGCCCTGACCTGGAGAATACAGTACCGAGGCAGGCAGTTGAGTGAACTGCAAACAGTGAGTAAAGCTTTGGAACCGCATACTCTGGTGTCCTCCAGTTATTCCCGCACACTACACCAGGGTACCAGCCTCCATACCATTCTGCGCCTCTCCTCATCCATTGCACCTACACTGCCCTGGGACTACAGCTCCACCTGTGGGGAGCTACACCATCTTTGCTGCACCACACCATCAGTCCCAGCGGATCTGCATGCAGAGTTGGCCCAACATCTTACTTGCCAAAGACCACAGGTGGCGTCACAAACTATTCTAATAAACTTTAACATCACCGCCATTGATATTGGGCGCCCAGGGCCACGGACCGGGCCCCCGCTGCTGTGACACATTCCCACCTTGACACCGGCCCGGTACCGAGTACCCCGTTGCCCTGGGTGTGCGAGGGCGACCCAGATGCACAGACTTTGCCTTTAACGACTGCCATGACAGAAGGAGATGAACAGGATCTACCCTTAACCACTGCCCTGACAGAAGGAGATGCACAGACTCTGCCCTTTACCATTGCCATGACAGGAGGAGATGCACAGGCTCTGCCCGTAACAAGAAGGAGATGCACATGCTCCGCCCTTAACCACTGCCATGACAGAAGAAGATGCAACTCTGCCCTTGACCACTGACGTGACAGAAGGAGATGCATAGGCTCTGCCCTTAACCATCACTGTTCTGAATACAGATGCACAGATCCTGCCCTTACCATCACTGTGCTGGATTGAAATGTACAGACTCTGCCCTTAACCACTGCCATGACACCAGCAGATGCACAGACTTTGCCCTTAACTATCTCTGTGCTGGATTAAATATGCAAATTTACTCTTAAGAGAAGAAGAGGACTAGAACTCTTTTGCGCCAGTCCTACAAGTCACTATCGACCCTTACTTAAACTCTGCTGAATTAAAATGTACAGACTCTATCATTAACCACTGCTGCGGCAGAAGGAGATTCTCAAACCCTGTACTTATCCATCACTGTGCTGGATAGACATGTACAGGTCTTTTTCCTAATCATTAGTAGACCAAAAAAAATGCACACCATCTTCATCAATTGCTTTGCTGGGTAGCGATGCATAGACCTTGCCTGCAGCCATGCTACAAAAAATACTCTAGCTCCATCCTCAACCATTATTGTAACAGAATGAGACACAGAAGCCTTGCCCTTAACCATTGTCCTGGTGGATGGAGATACACAGACCATGCCCTCAACCATTGTTATGGTGGATGTAGATACACATGCCCTGCCCTAAACTATCATAGTGCTATGAAAACTTTGCACAGGTCCTGCCCTTAACCATTGCTGTTCTGGATTGAGATACACAGGTCCTGCCTTTAACCATTGTTTTGGTGGTTGTTGTACACACAGCTCTTCCCCTTATGCATTGCTGTGCTGGATATATAGTGATGTAAAGGAACAGCCATTAACCATCACTAGATTACAAGACTGGATAGAGATACACAGGCACTGACCTTAACCATTGCGGTGTTGGATAGAGATGCACAGGCTCTGCCCTTATATATCACAGGGCTATAAAACAATCAAGTCCTGCCCTTTAACTATCACTGTACTGCAAAACCAAGTACAGCTCCCGATCTTAACCATTTTTGTGATGAAAAGTACAGCCAGATTCATTAAGTCTCACTGTAGTACAAAATTATCCACAAGTGTTATTGGTAACCACTGCTGTGCTGGAAAGTTAAGAGCTGGTCCTGTCCTTTCTCATTCAAAGAACAAATCTTAAAGCCAAACCTTTAAAGGTACAACAAAGAAATGCTCCTAACCATGATAGGGCTACAGAGGCATCCACAGGCCCAACCCTTCACCAGTGCTGCACAGGACATACAGCGTAGATTCTGCCCTTGACCATTGTTGTACGTACAAGAGATTAAAGGTGAAGAGATTAAAGGTAATAGCAATAATCTTTATTTTTATATAGCGCTAACATATTCCGCAGCGCTTTACAATTTTGCATACATTATCATCACTGTCCCCAATGGGGCTCACAATCTAAATTCCCTATCAGTATGTCTTTGGAATGTGGTAGTACCCGGAGGAAACCCATGCAGAACATACTAACTCCTTGCAGATGTTGTCATCTTTGGTGGGATTCTAACCCAGGACCCCAGCGCTGCAAAGCTGCAGTGCTATCCACTGAGCCACTGTGCTGCCCAAGGTGGCTATATACACTAGACAGTAGTTGGTTGATTATTGAGCAACTGTGGAATACATGATCATCAGATCAATGATCGTGACACTGACAGCCACACACATTTTAATCCATATTGGCCATTACAGCCATTACAGTCTACTGGCTGTACATAGAGTTGAGCAACTTTGGTCGGATCGGGTTTCATGAAACAAAATTTGTTTCAGATAAAAATTGGTCCGACTAGGGCAAAAAAAGTCGGAGTTTCGTCCGAAACCCGACCCCAATGCAAGTCAATGGGAAATAAAAGTCAGCATTGAGCAGATGACATTCATCCACTCAATGACGACTTTTATTCCTCATTGACTGCATTGGGGTCGGGTTTCGGATGAAACTCCGACTTTTTTTGCCCTAGTCGGACCAGTTTCATCTGAAACAAATTTTGTTTCATGAAACCCGATCCAACCAAAGTCACTCAACTCTAGCTATACATATTCAATGATACCGGGCAAAATATTAAAGATCTTTCCAGGAATGTTCTAAGAATATTTTGTGAATAGAAAGATCATTCCTGAATTAGTGACTATGGGTTAAAAAATTTTAAACACGTCTGGTAAACTTCTTTTCAGATAATGACACTGGGCCACTGCTCTTAATCATTGATGTGCTGCAGCGACTTTTACTGACCTCTCTTCAATAAAGGCCATGTGAAAAAGCTAGCCGTGTCTTAAAAGATGGTGTTCTACGCAGGTGGATTACTTTAGCACCTAATTCATAGCCAGCTGCCATTTAGGAATGGATAAAACCCACCATATACTATTTATAACCCCCCATCACTAGTGTAGTAGACAGTGGCGGATCTTAATAGGGGCGGATGGGGCGGTCGCCCCAGGCCCAAGGTTTTTTGGGGGCCCAGGGGCCAATCCGGAGCCGCCGCCGCAGCGCAATTTTGGCTTCCCCCAATAGTCGCGTGTCGCGGCAATTGTCGGCGGCTGCGCTGCGCTGAATGGCTGGCTCAGTCATCTGATCCTCCTCCCCTCTCTCCGCAGCGTCCGCGCTCATTCCGGCCAGCAACTGGCATCACGTGGCTGCATCAGAGTGACGCTGGCCACTCACACTCTGGCAGCAGCTCCTCTGTTCCCTCCCCTTCGTTGGTGTCCATAGATACAGCGGGGCCCGGCAACTGACAGCCCAGCCGACGCCGTGTATCACAGGAGGAAGAAGAACTCACTGGTGCCTGGTGGACAGTGTTGCAGCAGGAGCAGCACTGCATGTTCCTCACCTCTCCGAACTTGGGGGTAAGTCGCAGCAGGGTGGGGCGGAGGTATGTCATGACTGACTCATGTGGATGTGGGGAAAAACACTCTTTGTTATACATGTATTTTAGCCCTATGTTGATTGCTCATTAAATATTATAAACTGAATGTACATTTCCTGCCTATTAATGATTACCCGCTAAGAGTACACTGCATAACATCTGGGCCTCCGTCCTTGATCGCCGGCACACGTGTTTTAGCCCTTAGTTGCCTACCACATCTTTCTCTCACCTACTTTATGTGGATGTGGGGGGCATGGGGGGTGGGCAAGGGGGGGCCTTGGTCAAGAGGGGTGCCGGGTGCCCAGACTTTAGGAACAGCCTCGGACCAGTGAGCAGTGCACTGCACGCATTATGTAACGTAACCCATTCAGGTCCTCACATCACGTCCCCTATGGCCAGGTTCACGTTGGGCGATTTTGTGCGTATTGGCCGTAGGCCAACAGCTTATGTGCAACGTCTTTTTAGACCATGTCCACACGTGGCGGAATGGTGGCGGGTTTTCCGTACAGACCCGCAGTAAACCAAGTGCTGCGGTCCGTACGGCTGTCAATTCCCGCACGGGGACCGCAGCGCTCAGCTAGCTGTATTTATGCATGATGGTTTCAAACTGCTCAGGTGAGAGATCCTTTTCAAAACTTAAACGAATTAAGAATGAGTTGAGGAGTCAAATGGGACAAGACAGACTCAATCATCTCTCTTTAATGAGCATTGAACAAGAGCTTTTGAAGAGTCTAGACCTCTCAGAAATCATCAACGACTTTAGCACCAAAAAATCTTGCCGAAAAAGTCTGTGAGCAGTTTATGATCTTCAGTGTCAAAAAAAATCCGAGTTTCTAGTCCATTAAGAAATTGTTGCCTGTGCTCATTGCACTTTTCCTGTTAGGCTACCACCCACACAGATATACATCTGTATAGATAAATAATTATGTTGAATTATTGTTTAATATTATGTTTACATGTTCTTATTTGCACTTACATGTGGTACGGTGAATGTAGCCTTATGTTTACCTTGTATGAAGAAATACAGGCCAGTATATACCACATTATATATTTTGACTGTTGATTTTGAGGAATATTTAATATTATTTATATTGTTTGACCAAACAATACAATTTCTTGTGAGAAAAAAGTAATTTTTCTTTGTTTTTATGGTCTAATAAATGTTACAATTTGTATACCTAAAAATCAGCATATGCAGTGTTTTTGTGAGAAGAGCCACAAAATTTTGACAGAAAATGTTTTCCTGGGAAGGGGAGTACTAGGGCCCAGGTTTTATGAACAGCCCCGGGCCCATGGTCCACTTAATCCGCCACTGGTAGTAGATACAGTGGGTTAAAGGGAAAACCTGCTACCTTGATAAGTTACATAATGTTATAATATTAAAAATAATTTCTTTAATCAGGAATTTATAGGATTTAATTGGTGCCAAATTATCAGGAGGACTTTAAAAAAAGTATAGAAAAGTATATATATATATATATATATATATATATATATATATATATATATTATAACAAATAAAAATCTTCTACATTTAGCCTTTTGTGATAACAGATTTTTTGCCATTCTGTAATGGAATCCGTGAACAGATAACAAGGATTTGTGGACTAACTAGAAGCCAGGATGAAGGGATTTTTCTTTGGAAACCACTTAATCAAGGGGCAAGTATCATATTTGGCTGAAAATGAGGACTTTGGAGGGAGGGGGCTCCGTTCTGGTTGGCCTACTTTGCTAAAGATGGAAGTCCTTTTCTGTAATGCTAAAGGGGGCTTTGGCAAGAGGGATCTCTGTCCTGGTTGGCCTACTTTGCTAAAGGTAGAAGTATTTTGAATAAGGCTAAATGGGGGCTTTGGAGAGAGGGGTCTCTGTCCTGGTTGGCCTACTTTGCAAAAGGTGGAAGTACTTTGTGTAAGGCTAAATGGGGGCTTTGGAAAGTGGTTGCTCCGTCATGTTTGGCTTACTTGAATAAAGCTAAATGGGGGCTTTGGAGAGAGGGATCTAGGTCCTGGTTGGCCTACTTTGCTAAAGGTGGAAGTACTTTGAATAAGGCTAAATGACCACTTTGGGAGAGAGGGGTTTCCGTCCTGCTTGACATACTTTGGCAGAGGTGGAAGTACTTTGTATATGGCTCTCCTCTACAGAGGAATTGCATTGACAGCAATACATTTATGGAATGGACCCAAGTGTCGAGGAAATCAGTGGATGGGAAACAAATACTAGGCCATTTTAGCCTATGTGTTAAAATCAGGCACCACAATGGGGTCACAGTTTGCCCTTTGCTTTGCCATTGCCGGTCATATAGCTTGTTCCAGTTCTTTTTGTAATATATTGTAGCAAAGCATGTACTTGTATGTATCAAGGGTCCATAAATGCTTGTGATTACTAATGAGATAGCACTCTAACCAGCGTCCCATAATGAGGTACTTTAAAACTGAGATTATTGTTTGTTGTAACTCACTTTAATGCTACGGCTCATAGCCAGATGAAAAATACACATGAAAATTGCTTTGCCATTTCGGAATGTCTGGGTCTATGAGTTCGCTTGTTATCTGGAAGCAATGATAACACATATAGTCAAACATGGCTCTACGTTATACCACAGGTTAAAAATAAAAAAGTAGATCCCACCATCTAAAAAGAGTAAAAGAATAGGTGGTGGGGGCGTCCTAATGTTTTATGGTCCCCCCCCAACTCATTACAGTAATCCACATTCTAAAAATTTGTGCTGAGAACTTTTTAAGAAGAAATAAAAAATAACTTTTTTTCCCCATGTTAAAATCCCATTTATGTAATATTTCATGATTTTTCGGATGTATTTGCTGACTAATCTTGGCGATTCTGTACAATCAGCTGCAAAAAAAAAACACAAGCAGCAACGAACATGAACGAAAGAACATTCCTAGCACAGCAGATATCTATCACTACAATAAAGGTGTCAAAACCAGTTAATCTGGGTCAGTTGTCAGGGCCCAACAGTCTGAGTGGCCTTTGCCAATCGTCACATAGGCTATACGATTCTGATGCCAACAGGGCCCTACATATCTGAAGCTAACCCTGAATCAGTGTCATGATTAAGGTAACACCTAGTACTGTAATATCATAGGAAACTATAGATATGATATTGCAAAATACTGAATTCCAGATTCAATGTGTCACAAAATTTACTCACCTCCTTCAATGTACATGAAAAATTTAAAAGAGAAAATTGCCAAAAATTTCTAGAGTGGCCAACCTGACTCCTAAAGCCTAGATGATTTTTTACTAAACATGGAATAATCATTTATTACCTAACTGTATAGTTAAAGGCAATGGAATAGATAATCACAGAAGACCAGTCAAAGGCTCTTTGCAAGGAGGAAGGAAATGCCCCATTTTCACATTACGCCCCATTGACAAATTACTTTCAACCTCTACTTTTCTATCCTTCTGTCTTTTCTCAATATTGTGAGATTTTCATGGCAAGCTGGCCATACTGCCCAATCTCTCTGCCAAGGACTTGCCCATGTATGCAGACAATGATGAAGTTACATTGAAAATCCTCCATGCGATCTAGGAAATCATTGCCTTGCCTCAGGGAGAATTGTGGTTACCACTTAGTCATAGTTGGAGGACTTTGTGAAATCTTTGTGGTAGCTCATAGGTGGTTCTTCAGGTTTGAAATGTGTTCTGCTTCATAGATGTGGTCCAACTTGTCCTTTACCGGTATAGAAATGATCATACCTTATTGGTTTGTAAATAGACTGCTCTCTTGCTCAACTGCCTCAACAAGGAGCAAATTAGTCATGTCTTCCATCCAACAAAAAAATGTCTACCCAAAGTTTAGGAGCAGTAATCTATGTTGTCTGTATATGGATATAACACTACACTTAATTTTGAGAGGCGGCAGTGTGGCACCATGAGCGATTTCCCATACCTTGATGGTAAGTCAGAACCAAATGGTACGTAAAGGTGACCTCGTTGGATAACTTCTGTTTACAGCCTTTACAATATGAGTTTATTTGGCTTTTAGGCAATAATATTGTCGCTGTCTGAGCTGTGTACTCCTCACATAAAGGTCTTTGGCCTAATATCAAGATTCTGAGCCAGTGGCGACATATTTCCGAATTCAAAGTGATCCCCCTTTTCATTTCCGCCAGCTATTCATTCCTCCCAAAGCCTTCGACATGCCAGCGACAATTATAGAATGACATTTTCTATTCTTCCAGATAAAAATTGATGCGGGAACAGCAGAAGGAGACAGAGAGAGAAAAAAACAGAGGAAATGAGAAGAGAATACTGCAGAGACAACAGAGGCCGCGTGGAAATTAACATTTTCACCAGATAGACTAATATGATGACAACTTTACTCTTTCACTGCTGGAGTTGAATAATTCAGCAAATTGGATGTTCTCTGGGTTTTGTATAATTCAGCTATTGTTTAAGTGGGGAACTTTGTCAGAGGTATTGTTTATGGCGCCACTTTTTTGTAGACATTGTTTATGACTTCAATTTTTGATCTGGTAGGCATTGTTAATTGGAGTAGTTTCTGGTAAGGTTTTTTTATAGGGACACTTTCTGGTGGGAATTGCTCATGAGGGCATTTTTTGTTAGCCAGTTTATGGGGTGCTATTTATAGTAGCACTTTAATAAGCACTGAGTATTAGATCATTTTCAAACAGAAACTGTTTTGAGGATACTCTCTGTATGGTACTGTTTATAAGGGTACTCAGATACACTTTTGGGGGCAATTTCCAGTAGGCAATGTTTATGCAATTACTCTCTGACTAGCTGTGTTTAGAGAGGACTCACTGTCAGGATCTGTTTAGGTTGAGATTATCTGAGTATGCTTTGAAAAATCTGTGGACAGCACTGTTTGCTATTACTCTCCAACAGGCATATTATTACTCTCCAGCAGGCAGCAAATTCAAATTTGCCAGGTCCAACTAAGTTTTCAAGAAAATGTAATTTGCAGTAAATTGTTTCACCATGAGTAGCAATACTGTAAAGCCTCCAAATGCTCTGAGAATATGTATGTAACATTATGAAGTCTCCTAGGACTGTATCCAACCCCTTTCATGCTCTTTATGACAAACACCACCTTAGCAATGTCAAAATGACTTTACCATAGAAACATATGGTAACATGGTAGTGACCTAATTGCCATATAATAGTGCACTGACAGAATTTTAATGTTTTTAAGTTAAAATATGGTCCAAAAAGTATTTTTCTTAGTCATTTGTGATCAGCCTGACCAGGCAGAACACTCACTCAAACTGACAGTGTCTCTGTCAGAGGTAACATCATTATGCTGTCACGGAGACAAGTGGCGATATTCACATCTATTTCATAAATCCTTCATTTAATCCCCGATAATACTCTGGCTGGAGAAAAAGTAGGACCATAGTGACCTACATTTGATAGTACTACAGCCCAAACGGCTGGTGCCTGGAGTGGTGCTTCTGCTGCTGCTAGCAGCTCCCACATTTTTGGCAGTGGTATTGCTATTTTTTTTTTCTTTTACACTACCCCATCGATTACCACTATTTAGTTTACTATACATTTTGTAAAATACTTTAATTAACTTTTGAAAAATTTAATCAACCTTATTCACCCTTAACCAAAAAGGACATAACAAAAAATGGTGGATAGTCACAGAGCAAAATGTGGCAGCAGGCCATAGTATATGTGTGGCAAGGTTTGTTGTCACATTGAATTGTGTGAAAAACAGACATCCACAGTTAGACCATGTGCACACGATGCAGATATCCAGCGAATTTTTCTGCGCAGAAACGTTGCATATCCGCATTATGATGTTGTGATGTACAGTAGCATGTTAGTCAATTGAAAAAAAAAAACGCTGTGCAGACGCTGCGGATTTTTCCGCGCGGTTTTCTTGTGGTTCAAAATATGCAGCATGTCACTTCTTTTGTGCGATTTTCCACCTGCTCCATTCTCCAAATCCGCAGGGGGAAATCCGCAGGGGAAAACCGCACAAAAACCGCAAGAAAACCGCAAGAAAAAAGGAAGAAATCCTCAGGAAAAATGCAGGTCATTTGACCTGTGGATTTCTTCAATTCTGCGCGGAAAAATCCGCAGGGCTGAAAAATACGTCTGCACTTAGCCTTATACGTCTGTACATTAACTTTTTAATTTATATTTAACAAACTTCTACACCCTTCTCAAAAATGACCTAATAGAAAATGCTACAGTAAGTGGTTACACGTTCAAAAAGCCAACACCTGCAACAGGGCACTGTATTGGTGTATGGATGTAGAATTTGAATAGTAAAACAGATATGAAAAATTAAATTGTTTCTGGCATGCACACTTTGTGAAGAAGACAGTCTCAGACAAATTAGTGGATTTTGCATAATTTTATTTTGTATTCCTTCTTTTCACTGAAAAGACTGCACAAGAGATACAAAAACTCATTACAGTTGCTCGTGAAAAGCAGCACAATTTTTCTGACTACACTGGTTTCAGATTATTTTTTTTAATAAATACTGTGCTGGTTTACCGCTGCTTTTTAGTGCATTAAGAATGAAGAAAACAAAAGTGTAATTGTAATGCATATGTGGCAAGAGAGATGCAGCTCCTTCATATCATGGAGTCTGTCACCTATCCTATCTCTCCTAGTATTAATTGAATCTCGTAAATTACTACATTCTTCATCCTAATCACTGATGCAATTGTACAACTGTGTGGAGTACTTATCAAATGTCTTAGGGTTTTCTATCCCTATTTGTATTGCTGAGTTGTGAACTTTGACATTCTTTCAATATCTTAAATTGCCTTAAAATAGATGCTGCATTCCCTGCCATTTGACTTTTATACAGCCTTTAATAGTCTCAACTGATTGGCTGCGTTATATCATGTGATGTCATAGCTGCAAGGCATCATGAGGAAGTTTTTCTGGTCACACACAAACCTTCTCTTGCTTATGCAATCTTCTGCAAAGCTTATGCAATCTTCTGAAACTCAAATGGCAAATTGATCAAATTCACCTTGACCTACGAATTTCCTAAAATTCAACTAAAATTCACATTGAATTGATTGGCTACTATGACTAAGGGTGTAATATGCTTCTAAGTGGTGGGGAATATATGTATATATACAGTATGTATATGCGTGTGTGTCTACAGCATCGGACTGGAGTGCCAAGGGCCTACCAGTAACCAACTCCAGGGCCCCACTTTTCAGCTACATGCAAATGTGACATTATCTTCAATTACAATTTTATATAACAATGAACTGGGTAGATTGTTAAATGAATATGATGCTGCCTTTGCCTCTGTAACATTTTAGGAAAGTTATCCTAGAGTGGACCCTCAGGGCCGTGGTACCGAACCTCCCCAGGGCGAGCTGACCTAGTGAGCCAACCCCTATACAGGGACCATCAGGGGCAGGCCCTGGGGATTCAAGCACCATGACTGCCGGAACCGAGAGGGCGACTCGTAGGGACCGAGGTGCTGAGGAATGAAGCACGAGGACTGGACGTACAAGGATGGGAGACTGACAAGACACGAGTGCAATGGCTCAGGGAGGAGTAGCAGCAATAGGAGTGGACTAGGAGGACTAGGACGGGGTGACACGAGGGGCACCGGACAACTGAGGGAAGAGCCAGGAAGTATCAGGGATCCTGGCGGAGTTAGAGGAGCACTGAGAGCGGAAGCCGGGAGACTGGAGGAGACACGCGGAGTTCAGGGATCACCAGGAACACACGGAACAGGAGGCACTGTAGAGGAGACAAGGGCTAAGCAGGGTAAAGCAGGCACAAGACACGATGCACAGGGAGAGAGTACAGGGGCCTGAGCTAGTGCAAGCTGACATGATAATCAGGCATGGCCCAAGGGAGAAGGCAGAAAGAAATACCCCATACATACCCGCCATTGGAGAAGTACTTCCGGGTCAGCGCGCGACAGGCACCTTTGGCCCAGGACATGGACGCCCCTGCGTCCTCAGCGAAGCAGGAAGCGTTCGCGCGCACCGGAACCCAGCAGCAGGCCGAGAGACAGGAAGCATCAGAGAGGAGCAGAAATACCCCTGGCCAGCAGCGCGCTGGGATGCCGGAGCAGGCGACGGGCGACCGAGGACATAACAGTCTGTACATAGTGATTCAAGTATATAGTGCCAAGTACCGCTCATATAAGAGGTGGTGGTCACTCTTGTACAGGGGCCCACCACCGGAGGATTTTTCTGTTCTCATGTCGGCCAGTCCAAGTCTGTGTCTACATATATAGTACTGTGCTAAAGTTTTTTGCAGGTATAGAAAAAATGCTGCTATTTATAGCAATTAGCGAAGTGAACGAGCAAAAGATAAATCTAAATGCCATCAATATCTGGTGTAACTGCGCCTTACTTTCAAAACTATATCATTAGGTACACTTACAAAAAGTCAGGGATTTTGTGGAATTATATTCAGTTGTGTGAGTATCCAAGTCTACCAAACATTCTTTCAAATTATCATAATTTTTATGTAGGTTTAAACACGTTCATTAACTAAAATAAACTACAGTGTAGGAGGCATAAAACTGAGTGAGGAACGGCCAAATCCTACAATCAAGGTGAGGTTGTGGGGGATGGTTTCATGTCATAGATCATGCACCCTGGCAAGACTGAGCACAGCAACAAGACACATGGTAGTTATATTGCATCAGCAACGTCTGTCCTTGCAAAGATGTCAAAGCAGATTGGGGTTTCAAGACTGCTGTTCAAGTTGTTCACTTTGCAATTTAATTGATAAAAATAAACTATTAACACTTCTACAGTGGCATGTAAAAGTTTGTGCATCTCAGGTCAAAATTACTGTTATTGTGAACATTATCTCTAAAAGGCCTAAAGTTAAATACATTTCCTTTGTAGTTTAGCCATTTTAAAAATTGCAAAAATTAAAATTAGCCGATGCAAAAGGTTGGGCACCCTTGGAGATTTGTGTGCAGGAACAGTGGAGGTCAAGATAAGATCTGAAAGACCAAGCAAAATTTCAGTGAGAGCTGCTTGTAGGATTGCTAAAGAGGTAAATCAGAACCCCAACTTGACTGCAAAAGACTTTCAGAAAGATTTAACAGACTTTTGGAGTGTGTTACATTGTTCTACTGTTCAGAGACACCTGCACAAATATGGCCTTCAAGGAAGAGTCATCAGAAGAAAACCTCTCCTATGTCCTCAGCACTAAATTCAGTGTCAGAAGTATGTAAAAGAGCATACATTTTGGAATCAAGTCCTGTGGAACGGAGAGGTTAATATAGAAATCTTGGCCACAGTGATCAAAGGTATGTGTGGAGAAAAAAGGGCTTTATTATACCAACAAGGGTATACATTCAATAGGGCACAGAATTTCAGGAAAAAAAACATCTCAACAACCATTAAACATGGTGGCTGATCAATCATGCTTTGGGGTTGTGTTGCAGCCAATGACTTTTCACGGGTAGAGGGAAGAATGGCTTCAATGAAATTTTAGCAAATTCTTGATGCAAACATATCACGATCTGGAAAGAAAGCTGAAGTTGAAAAGAGGATGGCTTCTACAAATGTATAATGATCCTAAACACATGCCAAATCCGCAATAAACAACCTCAAGAGGTGCGAGCAGAAGGTTTTACAAAGGCCCTTACAGTTCCCTGATCTGAACATTATTGAAAATCTGTGGCTAGACCTCAAAATAGCAGTGCATGCATGACGACCCAGGAATCTCACAGAATTGGAAGAATTTTTCATAGAAGAATAAATGAATATCCCTCAAACAAGAACTGAAAAGCTCTTGTCTGGCTACAGAAAGCGTTTACAAGCAGTGATACTTTCAAAAGGAGTGATACTAAGAAATAACCATGCAGGGTGCCAAAACATTTGCATAAAAGATGAATATATATATGTATATACTGTATATAAACCTAGAATAGAAAGGAAATGTGTCATCTTTAACTTTGCGCCTTTTAGAAATCATTTCCTCTTCAACTTGATTAACTGTGCACAATAACAGTAATTCTGCCTAGGGGTGCCCAAACTTTTACATGCCACTGCATCTTTAAATGCATTTTTACTTTGCAGTATTTATCAATTTTGCAAATCTGCTGCAAATACTGATGTGTTAGAAGGAAATACGCAGCATAAGATACATGTGTTTGTGACTTGTTTTTTTGCATGTGGAGGCAAGAAGATATCCTTCTGTATCCTATCCATGGATCAGGAAGATAGAATTGATGCTGAAATAGTCACATGCAGCCCTGATTATTGCACTATATTGGGCTCAAGATTTTTTATTGTCTGCCCTGTGCACTGCCTCAGGGGGCCGAAGATTTTCTTTGACTATGCTTGCAAAAATACCCAAATCCCAATAAAATCTAAGCAGAAGTTGAGGATAATTTCTTTATTTTGAGCAAATTCGTCCCCAAAATAACAACATGAAGTCGATCTGATCAGTCCTACAATACACCAGCATGCCTAACGATGATGCTTTGGGAGCCGTTCCTTATAACACGACCACTACTAGCTCGCTGACTCACAGTTACAAGAAATCCTCCTGCCTGTTACCAGGAGCCGCACCCCACTGCTCATTTCCAGCCGTCTCTCTTCAATGGCAGCGCATGACGGATAAGCTAGCAATAAATAGATCAAGCCACATAATCACGTTTTTTCTTTTTTCCTCCTTTTTTTAAAAAACTAATTTTTCACTCCTGATTCAAATGCAGGATGTTCGCTTATTTTGTTTTACAGAAAGAAATTGAAAAGTAATGAGCCACTGCTTTAGATTGCTAGTAAAACGCGTCTGTGTGTGTGTTTTATTTTAACCCAAAAACTAATCAGTGGTAATTTTCTTTTGTAGGAAGTGATGGCAGGAAGCTTGTTACAAGGGCAAGCTCTTAATTTATGTGTTTGTCTCAAGAGTAGCAGAACATATTATACACGAGGTCCTGGTGTATAAGAGAGGACGTGCATGGGCTGGCGCGTTTCGCAGCTGAAACTAGTACTTGGAAAGATATTAGACTCGCCAGTGACACTGGCTGGATAAAAAGGGCGTATAAACAGAAAAGAGACAACACAAAGCTGCTATGGGGCTCTAAGAAAGGCCTGCTTATTACTGGCCTGACTGTACTCTATTGTGTCCGACAGTCCCATTGACTGTGAATGCTCAAAGACCCCTTCATTCAAATGGGGGACCTGTTCTTGTGATCTTGGGGGTCCTAGAGTTTTTATCAGCAAGTTATTAACCTATCCAGCAGATACTTGTAATCTTGGCATAACCCCTTTAGTACATGTACACTGTGTTCCAAATTATTATGCAAAAACTATTTCCTCATATTTTCTCTAAATTATCTATATGAATTGCAGTCATTGTTATTTTCCAGTCATCTAATATTCAAGTATAAGTGCAATGTTTTTGAACAAACTGCCTATGAAAACAGTATATTTTTAAAAATAAGAAACACTCAAAATGCATGTTCCAAATTATTATGCACAGCAGAGTTTTCAACCTTTTTATTTTTATTTTGAACAAAAAAATGGTCAATTGTGAAATGATAAGCATTATCAGCTTATTACAAAATGAAATCAAACAGTTTTCAAGTCAAAACTTTATTCTAGGTGATGTTACATTTGCACATAGGACCCCTTGTTCGAAAGAAGCTTCTGAACTCTCTCGTCCATTGAATGTCAGTTTTTGGATGGTTTGTGCTTCAATTGTTTTGCATGTGGACAGAATACCCTCCCAGAGCTGTTGCTTAGAGGTGAACTGCCTCCCGCCATCATAGACACTCCTTTTGATGATGCTCTAGAGGTTCTCAATGGGGTTGAGGTGGCCACACCATAAGTTTGTCCTCTTTTATGCCCATAGCAGCCAGAGATGCAGATGTGTTATTTGCAGCATGAGACGGTGCATTATCATGCGTGAAAATGATCTTGCTGCGGAAAGCACGGTTCTTCCTCTTGAACCATGGCAGGAAGTGCTGTTTTAGACACTCCACATAGATTATGGTGTTCATCTTTACCCCTTCAGGGATCCTAAAGGGGCCGACAATCTCTCTCCCCACGATTCCAGCCCAAAACATTACTCCACCTCCTCCTTGTTAGCGCCTTAGCAGTGTTTTCATGGGGTTTCCATCAACCAGCCATCCTCCACTCCATCCATCTGGACCATCGAGTGTTGCACGGCACTCTTCGGTGAACAAAACAGTTTGGAAGTCAGTCTTCATGTATCGTTTGGCCCACCGGAGCCGTTTCTGCTTGTGTGCTGTGGATAGAGGTGGTCGACAGGATGGCTCACACACAGCTGCAAACCTCTGAAGGACCCTGCATCTTGTTGTTCGGGGACGTTGGAGGCACCAGCAGCTTCAAAAACTTGTCTGCTGCTATGACCAGGCATTTTTGCAGCTGCTCTTTTAACCTGACGCAATTGCCTGTTGGAAAGAGTCCTCAATGTTTCCTTATCAGCACGCACACGTGTGTGCTGGGAATCCGCTACATACTTCTTGATTGTGCGATGATCACGATGAAGTGTCTTGGCAATGTTGATTGTAGTCATGCCTTGACCTAAATACTCCACAATTTGTTGCTTCTCAGCAGCCGACACATCCTTTATCTTTCCCATTTTGGCAAAAAATGTAGGCTGCTTAATAATGTGGAACAGCCTTCTTAAGTAGTCTTGCCTTTATTTGGACACACCTGCCAAACTAATGTGCACAGGTATCTGCAGTTGCTTTCAGTGATATAAAGAGCCCTGACACACATCACCATCAATGAGTTTAAATGACCAACAAAAAAATTCTAACCTTATCACTCCAAAACTCTTTTTGCATAATAATTTGGAACACAGTGTATTTGAAGGTTTTTTTTTACAATGACATCTTAGGATAGTAGCAGGATGAACAAAATAAGCCCCCAAGTTGTGCATGTTAACACCCCCAGAACCCAGGATGTATAAGGGCCCCATTATCTCACTATTCATTGGCTATGTCATAAATATCTGATAGATTGGGGTCCAATATCTGCCACCCAGTTTCGGACTGGGGTGCCAAGGGCACCAATAACCAACTCCAGGCCTCCACTTTTCAGCTACATGCAAATGTGACATTATCCTCCATCACAAATGTATATAATAATAAACTGGGTAGACTGTTAAATGAATAAGATGCTGCCTTTGTCTGTACATAGTGATTCCAGTATATTGTGCCAAGTACTGCTCATTTAAGAGGGTGGTGACCCACTCTTGCCCAGGGGCCCACCAGAGGATTCTCCTGTGGGCCAGTCCAAGCATGCTGGCACCCCCAACTATGGCGGCAGCAAGATGTAAACAGTGAACAAAGCAGAACAGCACTGTCCTGTCCAATGTGTAGTGGTCATGCCAGGGTGCTGCGGTTCGGAGCTGAGCCGTAGCACATGAGAACAGTCACGGCACAACATAGGGAGCTCCGCTTTTCTGCTCCGCACATTGTGTACATCTGGCAGCCCCAGAGCTGTAAACTGTTGATTGGTGCTGGGTGTCAGATCCTTACTGATCTGATATGAAAAGACTATCCTAAAGATAGGTCATCTATATGATTTGCCTTTAAAAAGTCTTTAAAAGATTTCCCCATCTAATAAAGTGCTGTGGTATTGCTAGGATTTGCCATTACTTTATCATTAGGAGATGCATAACCTAATTTAGCACTGCATCCCCTTTTATTTTTTCCTACATACCGGCACTTCTGGCCATTTGGCCGCGCAGTGACCTTCAGCAAGCTACAGTCACCTGGGTTGGGCCGGTGGCACTTACCCTACAAAGCAGGCAATCAAGCCCTCACTTTGCAGGGAAATATGGTGAATGGGACACAGCTAAATTAGTGATGTGGCCCTTCATTCTTAGACTAAATAAAGTGATGGCCTATCCCAGCGATACACCATACGGTTATAGGGTTGGAATACGCCTGATAGCCCCATACTCATAGCCAATATATGACTGAAGAAAAATATCGGAGATGAACACTTTTCCAACAAATCAACAAGTGCCAATGCTTTCCGGTACCACCCTATATCTGTGCTGGAATACCATAAGGCTATGTGCCCACGATCCAACACTGGCAGCGCTTTGGATGCAGCGCATGTTCGCTGCGTCCAAAGAGCTACCATCTACTTAACACAGGTGAATCCGCGTGTGTTCACTGAACCGTGAGGATTCACCGCGTCCAATAGATTCTAATAGTGAAATTTCTCTTGCAGAGACTCACATTTCCACAAAAGAAATTGACATGCTGCAGTCTGGAAAGATGTGCCACATGTCCGTCTCCGCGGATGATCAGTGGGCTACTTTGGTCGCATAGTGGGCATAGGATTTATTGAAATTCCATCCACTATGCTGTAACATCTGGACGCTGCGGGTTGGACGCTGCACAAGTACGCAGCGTCCAGCATGCAACATTTACTGATCATCTGCACATAACCTGAAAGGGACTCTCCCGATGAGCTGCAAATCAATATTGTAGCAATGGCGGAATTTGATTCTATAAATGATTGACATTGTGGTTTGTCCTGATGAAGAAATTTTGAACCTCGAAATGCGATGACAAACCAAGTTTCTGGATGCCAATTACTTCTCATCCTTGATCCACTGGCAGCGCAGAATTAACCCTTTATCTACATTTTTGTTTAAACATTTCATTCATGCAGTGCGTTGTTTTTCTTTGCATTTATTGAGCTACTGGGTGGTTTGTTTGTTTTTTTAAATCCACAGCATGTCAATTCTTTCAGCATTTTGCACCATTTTTCACCTATTCCATTGATTGGGAAAAAATACAAGTAAAAACACTGCAAAAATGGGTGACAGGTCAGATAATGCAAGGGCCTATACAACCTTCCAAGCCATAAAGACTCTTGGTATTCAGACTGTAGGTTACTTCACACTATTTACAGTCAGATTATCAAGAGGTTCTGCAGCAGCTACGATTGTTTTGGGCTTAATTGTGCCATGATAGACTCTTCTCAGCTCTTTGTCTGTATTACTGTAATGTATTATTGCATTTTCAATGAGATTTCAAGAAGCCTTCTCACGGATAAGGGGTGAGGATGTTCCTATTAGCCTTGGAACACTGGTACAAATCAGTCACAATCCTCTGCTGCTCCAGATGTGTGCGGATCACTGGAGAAGAGACGATCTCCATTACCACAAAGGGAAAAGAGGAGCCCTGCTAAGCGCTGATTAACTGCAATTAACAGGTTCTGCTGGCATCTGTCACATGATAAGAAGCTGCTCACCTGTACAGAGCATCTTCTTACTGGTACGGGGAGAAACTGATCTGTGTCCTAAGTTTACCTGTAGATAAAAACGGAAGTCGCATCTTCATCTGTCAATCATAATGATAGGCGTTGGGCAATATTTCAGCTCTGCCAGCGGTAGATGATCCTAACATATGTTGGAGGCTCCATGGTAAGCCTCCATATAGGCTATAGTTGTGGAGTTCACCCACAGGGGGAAAACATATAGCCCAGTATACCTCCAATGGGTGTCTGGAGTCCTAAGTACATATTTAGCGTATACTCCTAGAGATCACACTGCGAGGTATACAGATTTTTACAATGGGGCCCTATAGCAACGTATCACTCTATATACCTGTCACAACATGGCTGTCTGGTGATCCGGGACCAGGGGTTCCTTCCCTGTTCCCTGTCCCTGACACTAGGGGGCGTCCTAACTCGCCCTTTTCCCCGGGATACTTCTGAAGGTGAAGATGCCGGGGGCCGCCACCCTTGCTTTAACTCCTGAATTAGCCCTCCGTCTGTTCTCTTCCCCCACCAAGGGAAGAGGGATGCTCCAGTGCAACACAGTATACCAACCTGACAAACTAGGCAACACATGCGAGGCTTAACAGAAACACCAGGCATACAAAATATACACTCACATATAACATAGGAATGCACCTGGGAGTGGAAGATAGGGAAATAAACCAATATGGAGGAGAGAAGGGAATTACCACACTTACAAACCACACAACATTAACAGATAACTCCTCCAAAACTCCTTCTTATATGAACACCTCTCCTCCTAAGCCATGCAGCAAATGCTAGCTCTGACATGGATTTGAATCAGGAGACCGTTTATAAAGGGAACAGGAGTGGCTAACTGAGCTCAGCTGAGAGCTCAGGGTATTCCAACATGGCCGATTAACCCCTGTTCTGCCAAAAGGAATAAATACATTTAAAGCGTACCTGTCACCTGTTTTGGCCGCTATAAGATGAAGCCACTGCCTTTCAGGGCTTATCTACAGCATTCTAAAATGCTGTACATAAGCCCTTGGTACTAACTGAAAGATAAGAAAAATAAGTTTTATTATACTCACCCAGGGGGGAGTCCGGTCCGATGAGTGTCGCAGGTCCAGGTCCGATACCTCCCATTTTCTTGCGACGCCGACCTCCTGCATGCTTCATCGCTCCAGGCATCGCACTTCTGCGCAGGCTTACTTCTCTGTCATGTTGAGGGCAGAGTAAAGTACTGCAGTGCGCAGGCGCTGGGCCCCTCTTTGACCTTTCCCAGCGCCTGCGAACTGCAATACTTTGCTCTGCCCTCAACAGGGTAGAGAAGTACGCCTGCTGGGAAGCGAAGAAGCATGCAGGAGTTCGGCGTCGCAAGAAAATGGGAGGTATCGGACCCGGACCTGCAACACCCATCGGACCGGACCGCACCGGACCGCCACCCCCTGGGGTGAGTATAATAAAACTTATTTTTCTTATCTTTCAGGTCGGATCGGGGCTTATCTATAGTGGCCAAAACACGTGACAGGTTCCCTTTAAAATGAAGGACAAGTGCTTCTTCTCAGTGCAGGAGTATGAGCAATCAGACGCTGTGGTCTTTTGGCTCTTCACTTTTGTGGAAAACCCCGTGACAATACTTCCTTTTGTGTGATGATGGTGTCAAAGACTAGGCATTTCGGGGCGTGTTAAAGGAGGCATAGAAAGGGGACATGGTGATGTGTAAAACTTTGGGTGGTACTCTTCATACATTAGAAGTTGGCAACTATGGGGTAAAACAGCCTTTTTGCTCCGGGTGAAAGAAAGCCCATAATATCATCTACTGTATATCTATAAACATAAACCATTATAGATAGAATAACAGATAGAATTTTCTTCTGACAGCGGGGTGGGCATAACTTGAGAACCCTCTGCCGGTGAGCAGTTTGGGAAACAAATGCCTGCTTCGTATTACTAGTTCTAATCATGCAGCGTTGAGTGTGACAGAGATGAGAAAGGACAGACGCAAAGAGGCAGACTGGCTTCTATATCCTGAGAAATGTGTCTCATAACTGGCCTATTATGCCCCAATCCTACATGAGTCCTGAGCTGTGTCTTGATTGCAGCACACTGTTCTGCCACACAGAATTACCTTCTGCCAATGCCTGTGGAAACAGCCTGCCTGAAACACTGGAGTCAGGAGAGGTGAGCCCGGGCTTGGTTATGTGTGACTGGATAGCGGTGCGAGGGGATTCAGCTGCCGCCATAGGGCGTTTATGGATAATAAATGTGCCGCATCAATGGGCTTGTCCATGGCAGAAGTAAGGTCTGATCTTCATTTCCTTACAGGCCTAGAGCTCTATCAGTTCACATAACCACAAAGTGCGCTACGTCTTGGTGCTTACATATATCTGGAACTGACTGGTTCTTTCCATAGTGGGATAATTAAAGGAAATAATCCATCCCAATTAGTCCATTACTGGAGAAAAGTTGTAAAAATTAACCTATTTGAAAGTCACTTTACCTAGACCCAAGGATATAATAATTAATGATAAGGCCCTATGGCAAAATTGTAGACTGGGAACCCTCACCACCTACACTCTTATTTTTGCCCAATGGCCTGCTATTCCGAAATGAAAACATAACCCCTTCCATATATGTGATGTACATATATCCTACATGAATAGCTCCTAAACTCACTCCATTTGTAGTCGTTGCCAATTGTAGTATTTGAAGATGATTCAAATTTCCATTAAACCCCTTTGATGCCACAGTTAGCAGCGACTCCAGTGTTTAAGCAGTTAAGCTCACCATGTTATCTATTTGGCCTTTCGTAACATGATAGTTGGATGCAAATGGGCTATCATGGCGGCCAAGCACCTAACAATAGCCCCCAGGTTATAGAACATAGGTGAATTCTTAAAATTAATTGTGCATTTGTGATCCTTATTTAATCATTTTTATATATTTCAATAAAGGCTGGATTTCAATTAATTAACTCCTATCTTGAGCAAGAGACTTAAATGTTTTGCGCTAGATTGTGAACTGCGTTAAAATTTTCAAAAATATTTAAAAAAAAATAAACAAACTATAAAAGATAAAACTTTTTCTAGTTAGTATGTAAAAAAATCTAAACAATAAAAAGAAAATGATAATTGGTATCACATAAATTGGGGATATAAAAATATCAGTAATAACTGATATAATTAAAATATCATTAAAAAAGCCACAAAAAAAGGGTACAATGTGGCAGAATTGCAGTTTTTATGTTACCTCACCTCCTAAACAAATGGAATAAAATGTGATCAATAATTTGTTTGTATGCCAAAAGGTGATCAATTAGAACCACAGCTTGCCCCACAAATAGTTACAAGGCTCTATTGCATCTAGTCCACAACTCTAGTGAAGGACTACAACTACTGTACCTTGGACCCATAGAAGTGAATGGAGCCGTGGTCTCAAATACATACCAGAGCTCCATCTTTGGGACCCTGTGTTTGTGATCAGTGGGGGTCCCAGCAGTTAGACACCTAGTGTCACCTATTCAGTGCATAATTGTTTATGAGACATCCCCTTTAATGGTCAGCTGGAAAATTGCATTAAATGAGTCCATAATTAGAAAGAGCCAGTTCTTTCTTTCTCCAGCAGCTGCGCCATTCTTGTTCATAGGCTGTCTCGGGTACTGCATCTCAGTCCCATTCAAGTGACCTGCAATATCAGACCTCGCCCATGTGTTAAAGTGGTGCTGTTTCCAAAAGATTAAAAAAAAAAAAATAACAGACCTTTTTCTTATCCCATACAACATGGCTAGCAATAAGAATGGGGTTTGGTGACAAAGGTCATTAAAGGGACCCAGAAATAAATAGGAGTATGTCATTGTTACTTGGGTCCTCTCCTGCCGGTCCTCTCAGCAGCAGATCTGATAGGTTGGGTGGTGGGTATAGAATATAAATAGCATTGAGCGTTTCCAGCCTTTTAATATTCGGTTTGGAAAAGCCTTTGCAGAATGAAGAAACGGTTAATACGTGTCCGGATCAATGGAGCTGAACGAGACTTTAATATATTGCGCCTGCTCTCTGCATCTTGCGGTGGGTTGCAGGGGGCTGCTGACAATATTATGATACAAACTTTGAAATCAGGGCTGAAATGATTAACAGACTCTCGTTCTGCCATGCACTTTAATGTGCTATAAATTCTCTCTCCAGATCTAATGGACTTTTCTGCAGAGCAATGCGAAGGGTGTGTGAAGAGTGATCCTACAGCCTCACAAACAGATGCAACGCAATACCCAGGCTGCTTCTCCCATGTCACACTCTTCGTCTGTTATCTGAAATTAGCATATATCAAGAACCGTGCATCACACGGCCCCACAATATATATGAAATACTGGAGTATTTACACTTAAAGGGGCACTCAATCTACCGTCAGCACCGCTATACGCCAGATGCTAATGTCAGTCACACATGGAATTGGCTCTCCGTGCTCCCAGTATATCTGGCGTTTTGGAGTGAAAATGGGAGAAGCAAATATGAATTGAGCAATATATTCAGCTCTGGGCCGGCGTCAGCACCCGGCGCACCTGGGCAAGTGCCAGGGACCTGGCGAGACAGGGGAGCACACTCACGCTGTCTGTGAATGATACCCGCCGCCACGCCCCCCATGCACCAACAACATCCTCGCCCTCCACAGCCAGCAATGAGTCATCGCTGGGCTGTTCTCTTCTAGCACAGGGCCTGTGATGAGGTCACAGGAGGGGAGGAGTCAGGGGTCACATGATCAGAAGCCTCGGTGTCTGCAGGACTCTGCTGTGCTGCTTGTCATGGTGCTGGATAAGGGAAGTTTATGTGTGGAGTCAGGAGGGGTTTACAGGGGGGAAGTAGCAGAGCTGTGTGTGTACGGAGCAGAGCTGTATGTGTATGGAGCAGAGTCATGTGTGTACGAGGTGTACAGAGCGTAGCCGCGTGTGTACGAGGTGTACTGGAGCGTAGCCGTGTGTGTACGAGGTTTACAGAGCGGAGAGGTGTGTGTATGAGGTGTACAGAGCGGAGCCATGTGTGTACGAGGTGTACGGAGCGGATCCGCGTGTGTACGAGGTGTACGATGCGGAGCCGCATATGTACGAGGTGTACGGAGCGGAGCTGTGTGTGTACGAGGTGTACGGAGTGGAGTCGCATGTGTATGAGGTGTACGGAGTGGAACCAGATGTGTATGAGGTGTACTGAGCGGAGCCGTGTGTGTATGAGGTGTACGGAACAGAGTCCTGTATGTACAAAGTGTACGGAGCTGAGCCATGTGTTTATGGAGTGGAGCAGAGCCGGGTGTGTACGGGGTGTACGGAGTGAAGCCGCGTGTGTATGGAGCGGAGCCGCGTGTGTACGGAGCAGAACTGTGGTGTACAAGGTGTAAGGAGCGGAGCCGTGTGTGTACGAGGCATACAAACCAGAACCATGTGTGTGCAGAGCCGTGCATGTATGAGGTGTATGGTGGGGAGCATTCATACCTCCCAACCGTCCCAGATCCAGCGGGACAGTCCCGATATTGAGAGAGTCTGCCCCACTGCACTGCCCATGAGCTTACTTTTCCCCCGGACACAGGAGTACACGGCAGAGCCCTAAGGAGCACTTTAAAACTCTCATGTGATGTTCTACCGGAAGTGATGTGCTGGAAGCGGACCAGAAATTAGGTAATTTCGGGAGATTTTGACAAAACCATGGAGGCACTTCAGGGAATGCTTCAGATCCATAATTGTGTCGTCCTCCGACAGCGCGAACAGCAGGATCGCCTTGGAATCGGGGATGCCGACCATGTGAGTGGATCATGATATGTCCTGCATCGGGAGGCTCAGGTGGGCACTACAATGGGAGCCGGGCTGCTGTGGTATCTTTATAGACTATTTCTTTCTCTCTCTGTTTCTTTCTAATTTTTTTTTCTTATAGAATATTTCTTTCTCTCTCTGTTCTTTCTCTCTAATCTTTTTTTCTCTCTCTGTTCTTTCTTTCTCTGTTCTCTTTCTTTCCCCTCTCTCTCTGTTCTTTCCCCTCTTTCTTTCTTTCTCTCCATTCTTTCTCTCTCTGTTCTTTCTTTCCTCTCTCGCTCTCTGTTCTTTCTTTCCCCTCTTTCTTTCATTCTCTCTTTCTCTGTTCTTTCTCTCTCTCTGTTCTTTCTTTCTTTCCCCTTTCTTTCTGTTCTTTCTTTCCCCTCTTTCTTTCTCTTTCTTTTTCTCTGTTCCTTCCCCTCTTTCTCTCTCTCTACCTCTGTCCTTTCTTTCCCCTTTCTTTTTTTCTCTCTCTGTTCTTTTTCTCTGTCCACTATTTCTTTCTCTGTTCTTTCTTTATTTCTGTCTCCTCTTTCTTTCTCTCTCCCTCTCTGTTTTTTCCCCTCTTTCTTTCTCTCTGTTTTTTTTTTCTGTCCACTCTTTCTTTCTCTGTTCTTTATTTCTTTCCTCATCTCTGTTCTCTTTCTTTATGTTTCTCTCTGTTCTCTCTTTTGCGCTGTTCTCTTTCTCTCTAATCTTTCTTTCTTTCTCTCTGTTCTTTCTCTCTTTCTGTTCTTCCTTTCTTTCCCTTCTTTCTTTCTCTCTGTTCTTTCTTTCTTTCTTTCTGTTCTTTCTCATCTTTCTTTCATACGTACACTACTAATCAATAGCCTCCTTCACATGAACGTGTTTTGCCACAGAGCGTGGGTCCGTGTGGATCACATGCATTTTTGGCCGGCACCACGGATGCCACACGGCATGAATCGTGGTATGTGTTAAAGGGGGGGCCCACAGAGACTTTTGCCCTGGGCCCTCAAAAACCTGGAGCCGGCCCTGATTCAGCTCACCCCAGCTTGAAATGACTGATAACAGGGAATAACAGATTAAACATCAGTGAACGGTTCATTTGGAAAGGACTTTATTTTTTATTGTGCCTATGTACCCTGAGTTGTCCACAGATAGCATTAATCACCTAGATACATGACAGATGACCAAAGACTGAGTAATGGGGGGTCTGACTGCTGGAAATGTCACCAATCAGAGGAATGGGGGGGTTCAAAGGTCCCCTGTGTGAATGAAGCAGTAGTGAGCATGTGCGACCACTGCCCCAATAACAGCAAACAATGCAGCAGTGGTTGCACACGCTCATTAAGGCTTCATTTACACAGAGGAATTTGGAACCCCTGTTCTACTTATCAGTGGGCAATCGAGACACGGACCCCAGTTATTATGCATTTATCACCTATCCCGTGACCATGATTTTGCCGTGTTTTGCTATTGATTTCACCCTAAGAACTGGAAAGAGTGACTGATGTCCGCTGCATGGATTCTGACTGATTTTCACTACACTGTGTGCAGAATTATTAGGCAAATGAGTATTTTGCTCACATCATCCTTTTTATACATGTTGTCCTACTGCAAGCTGTATAGGCTTGAAAGCCAACTGCCAATTATGTAAATCAGGTGATTTGCATCTCTGTAATGAGGAGGGGTGTGGTTTAATGACATCAACACCCTATATAAGGTGTGCTTAATTACTAGGCAACTTCCTTTCCTCTGGCAAAATGGGTCAGAAAAAAGATTTGATGGACTCTGAAAAGTCAAAAATTGTGAGATGTCTTGCAGAGGGATGCAGCAGTCTTGAAATTGCCAAACTTTGAAGCGTGATCACCGAACAATCAAGCGTTTCATGGCAAATATTCAACAGGGTCGCAAGAAGCGTGTTGATAAAAAAAGGCGCAAAATAAATGCCCATGAATTGAGGAAAATCAAGCGTCAAGCTGCCAAGATGCCATTTGCCACCAGTTTTGCCATAATCCAGAGCTGCAACATTACTGGAGTATCAAAAAGCACAAGGTGTGCCACACTCAGGGACATGGCCAAGGTAAGGAAGGCTGAAAAATGACCACCTTTGAACAAGAAACCTAAGATAAAACGTCAAGACTGGGCCAAGAAATATCTTAAGACTGATTTTTCTAAGGTTTTTTGGACTGATGAAATGAGAGTGACTCTTGATGGGCCAGATGGATGGGCCCAAGGCTGGATCAGTAAAGGGCAGAGAGCTCCACTCCGACTCAGATGCCAGCAAGGTGGAGGTGGGGTACTGATATGGGCTGGTATGTATCATCAAAGATGAACTTGTGGAACCTTTTCGGGTTGAGGATGGAGTGAAGCTCAACTCCCAGACCTACTGCCAGTTTCTGGAAGACACCTTCTTCAAGCAGTGGTACAGGAAGAAGTCGGTATCGTTCAAGAAAAACATGATTTTCATGCAGGACAATGCTACATTACATGCATCCAAATACTCCACAGCGTGGCTGGCCAGTAAAGGTCTAAAAGAGGAAAAAATAATGACATGGCCCCCTTGTTCACCTGATCTGAACCCCATAGAGAACCTGTGGTCCCTCATAAAATATGAGATCTACAGGGAGGGAAAACAGTACACCTCTCCGAACAGTGTCTGGGAGGCTGTGGTGGCTGCTGCAGGCAATGTTGATCATAAACAGATCAAGCAACTGACAGAATCTATCGATGGAAGGCTTTTGAGTGTCATCGTAAAGAAAGGTGGCTATATTGGTCACTAATTTTTGTTTTGTTTTTGAATGTCAGAAATGTGTATTTCTACATTTTGTGTTGTTATATTGGTTTACCTAGTGAAAATAAACAAGTGAGATAGGTATATATTTGGTTTTTATTAAGTTGCCTAATAATTCTGCACAGTAATAGTTACCTGAAAAAAAAAAGATATCCTCCTAAGATAGCCAAATATAAAAAAAAAACACTCCAACTTCCAAAAATATTAAGCTTTGATATTTATGAGTCTTTTGGGTTGATTGAGAACATAGTTGTTGTTCAATAATAAAAAGAATCTTCTCAAATACAACTTGCCTAATAATTCTGCACGCAGTGTATAATACATCTTTGGGTCTTCTTAAACAATTCCTTAATAATTGGAGTTGCTTACAACACACTGTCTTGCGATGTGATCAGGCTCGGTGCCATTATGTGCTCTGCTGGCATCTTGTCACAGACTGTGTCCTCTCGTGACAGCAAACATTTTCTCCAGCTACACACAACATCATGATGCAACGCCATGCCAACTTTTCATGGTTATTGTTTTAATGCTGCCAACTAATAACAATCGCTCCTTGGTCCGGTAAATTCCTTTGTGGTCCTGACAATAATACGCCTTCATCCATACTCATACATCTCATATTCCCCCTTTAACTATGGCGGCCCAGCAATCGGGATAACAAGAAAATAAAACTTCCAGATGAACAAACATTACTATTGCATATTCCAAACATGCAAGCATGGCAAACATTATGTGCGTCCTCTATAAAATAATGGGATTGGCCACATCAGTGGGCTAACAGTCCAGTAAAATATTGGGCCAAGCTCCATAGCCATAGACTGGGGGTATAGCCAGATGCAGACACATAGATGAATGAACCCCAAAGAAAATATTCAAATGGGTCCCCAGAAAGACTTTGTGCTTTTTTGCTATGTCATCTTTCCATAATTTTTGGTTACTTCCCCACAACCTTGTTTATTACACTTCAGAGTCACCCACCTATTAAAATCAGGGATGATGACAACCTAGGAATCGCCAACCATTGACTAAACTGCCTAAAAGGTATATATATCATTGGACACTGCACCCGAAATCTAAACCATCTCTGGAAGTGGCTGCATGTGAATTTGATGCCTCATGGGTTGTTTTCCTTGGCCACACGCAAACCTTAGATCACCATATGCAACGCCCAGAGGTGGCAAAATGATGGCTCAAGAAGAACCCAATCGAAAACCTGATAAAGCCGTATCACCCAAACTGTGCATTAAATGTGCATATAGATGTAACGTTGTGGTGATCCACATGTACACGTATTATCCCTCCTCGTCTCTTCCTTTAATTTTGGGTGTATTTGTGTTTGTTGTGGGTGCATTCTGTCACATCACAGAAGGAGTGTGAAGTGACAGAATGCAACCACAACATTTACAGGTGTCATTCCACTAAACAATGTCTGTTGTGTCTGGGAGGGATAACCCCTCTGCTATGGGCCGGACCCCGAGTAATCTAGATTTCCTAAAAACAGACAATTGGAGCAGATGGGAATCCTGGATGTGTGGGAACGAGTTTCTGAACAAGTTCTCAGTTTGGACAGGAGCTGTGCTGCTTATATTGATACTTTTTTTTGTTTCATCTATGCAATGGTTTATGAAGTGTAACTTGTATAAATTACATCTCATATTCAGGACACCTGTCATCACTTCTGGTTACATTGTGGCCCTGCTACACATAGCTCTACTAGCCGTGTAGCACCAGTGGTCTTGAGGGTTTGTGATGCCACCTCAACTAATGGTGTGGCCATTAAAGGTCTCCTTAAACCTTCCTTAACCCAAGATAGCACTAATGTCAGGGAAGGATCTGGGTCAGATGGTAAGGATCAGATGGTCTGCACAATGCGTAATGCAAGTCCTGGTGCTCAACTATGGAGGCCTGCTGGAAACCAATACAATAGATTGCTTTCAACACTGTCAACATTTTTATATGCTCAGCACGACATCTCCAATTAACTGACATCACTTTGCAGGCAGAATAATGTCACTAGTCCTCAGATGTGAGGTCCAGTCCACCTTGTCTTACATTGCTGCTGAGAAACCAATAGGATGTACTGGCAAAAGTTGGTTGTTAAAGAGAAATTGTCACATCCATTCCGACCTGTGGTGTACATGGTATAGAGGAAGACGAGCTTGGATGATATATAGTTTTATTGGGAAAGACATAGCGGAACTTACTTTATTCTGTCCAGTAGGTGGTCTTCTTGGTAGTCAGTGTTTACATCTGCCAATCATTGATTAAGGCCACCCATTGGATCCTTAGGCCAAGAATGAGCAGATCTACGGTTCTACTAAATCTTTCCCCAAAAAATGTATAACAATCTTGTCTGTGCCTGTTGCTCTATAACAAGCTGCCCAAAGGGATGGCAGGTGACAGGTTCCGGGTAAGTAGCATGAAGAAGAAAAGTTTAATGATATCACTGCTACAGCACTCCACAACTTGAGGTCCCCGATTAAACGGGTCCGTGTAAACTAAGATGCCGAAAAAAGAGAAACCTCTCATGCTTCTGGAAGAGATGCCACATCTTCTGGGTGCTGTCAATTTCCCAAGCAGAATTCAATTCAAGGCATACATTTGGACATTATCTCAACAGACCATACACTGACTATAAACCTGCACATTACCAAGCCTAATCTGAATGCAGCTTTTTACTTTGGTGACGATACTGTCCCATAGTCTATATTGGATCTGTGATGGAGATCTTGCTTTATTTTACTAAGACGTGCAACTGTAAAGTCTATTATCTCATCCTAATTTATGTCTGTCTGGAGAGAATTCCCTAGGAGGCACAAATCACACATTATATGACATTATTACGTGACACAGTCTTCACCATGGTCAGATCTTGTTTTTAATACTCATAGACTTGTGGAGCTGCTGTCTCCAATATTTAGGCTCTATCTGTGTCAGACTTTGGAAACTCACGAAAGGCTCTGTAAAAGTTGCCAGTATGGCCTGTGGGTATGCTTGACGTATGTGCTGGAAAGAGTATGAACACACCCTTAGCTTGACCTCACCCACTAAAATTACTCTGTGAGTTTTTCCTCCAATTTTGCAGTGCAGCTACTTGAAAAATTGTAATTTTCTTATTTCTGTTGCTTTATATATGATTGTCCAAAAAACTTGGTAACAACCCAAGGGGCAAATACCAGGAGTAAGCGGAATCAGAGTCTGCTAATTGACCTCATAGGCTATATTAGAAGAATAGATTACAGGGGATCTACCATTCATAATATGTGATGTCACAACCAGCGTCGGACTGGCCCACCGGAGAACCGGAGGATTCTCCGGTGGGCCCTGGCATCTGGTGGGCTCTGGCACCTGCTGGCATACAGGGCCAGCAGTTGCCTAGGGCCCCCGCTGCTCCAGGGGCCCCCAGCCAGTGGTGTGTCGCACACCATGCAGCTGCTATGGGGGCCCCTGCCAGCGGAGCAGCAGCGGGTGACAGGAGGCAGGAGCCCCTGTCCCCGCTGCTAAAGAGAAATGAATATTCACTGCGAAGCAGTGAATATCATTTCACAGTCTCCACCCCCAGAGGCCCCGCCCCCAGCCCAGTAAGCTGCGCTGCATCAGGGCCGGCGCCGCCCTCAGTCCTCTCTGCTCCTGACTCACAGCCAGTGCGCGATGACGTCACTACATCGCGCACCCGCTGTGTGTCTGGCAGATGGGGCAGCTCCTGACACTGAAGCCGGGATCAGCGTGGGAGCGAGGAGGAGAGGTGAGTATTGTGTTTTGTTTTTTTTGTTTATATCTCTCTCGCTCTCTCTATTTGTCTCTATCTATCTATCTATCTATCTATCTATCTATCTATCTCTCTCTCTCTCTTATATCTATCTATCTTTCTATCTCTATCTATTATCTATATCTATCTATTTCTATATATATCGCTCTATCTTTATATCTATCTTTCTATCTCTACATCTATCTCTATATCTATCTATCTATATCTTTCTATATATATCTCTATATCTATCTATTATGTCTATCTATCTATATCTGTCTCTATATCTATTATCTCTATATTTATTATCTATCTAGCTACCATCTATATCTATCTATCTTTATCTATATATATCTCTATCTAATATCTATATCTATCTATCTCTATACCTATCTATCTATTTATCTATCCGTTATCTATCTCTATATCTTTTCTCTGTATCTATCAATCTCTATATCTATATCTCTCGCTATCTATCGCTCTATCTCTATATCTATCTTTATATCTATATCTCTATATCTATCTCTATATCTATATCTATCTCTATATCTATTTCTCTCTATATCTATCTCTATATCTCTCTCTGTATATCTATCTATCGCTCTATCTCTATATCTATCTTTCTCTATCTATTTATCTCTATATCTTTTCTCTGTATCTATCTCTCTCTATATCTATATCTATCTATCTCTATATCTATTATCTCTATATCTATTTCTCTCTATATCTCTCTCTATATCTATCTATTTATCTCTATCTCTATATCTATCTCTCTGTATATCTATCTATCTTTCTATCTCTATATCTATCTCTATATCTATCTATCTTTCTCTATCTATCTATCTCTATCTATTATCTATATCTATCTCTATATCTATCTTTCTATCTCTATATCTATCTATATCTATATCTATCTATTATGTCTATCTATCTAGCTATCTCTATTATCTATATCTACCTATCTCTATATCTTTCTATCTTACTCTATCTCTATATCTATCTGTTATCTCTATATTTATTATCTATCTATCTCTATCTATTATCTATATCTATCTCTCTATCTATTTATCGATCTCTGTATCTATCTCTCTCTATATCTATCTCTCTCTATCTCTATCTATCTTTATATCTATATCTCTATATCTATCTATTATCTCTATATCTATCTACCTATCTATCTCTATATCTATATCTATATCTGTTTCTCTCTATATCTCTCTCTCTATAGCTATCTATATATTATCTCTATATCTATCTATCTATATATTATCTCTATATCTATCTATCTCTATATCTATCTATCTATCTCTATATCTATCTATCTATCTCTATATCTATCTATCTATCTCTATATCCATATCTATCTCTATATCTATCTATCTCTATATCTATCTTTCTATCTAACACTATATCTCTATATCTATCTCTATATCTCATTATCTATCTACCTCTATCTTTATCTATCTATCTATTGATCGATCCATCTATCTCTATATGTATCTCTATATCTATCTATTATATCTATCTATTATCTCTATTATCTATATCTATCTATCCATCTATCTATCTCTATCTATCTCTATATCTCTCTCTATATCTATCTATCTTTCTAACTCTATACCTATCTCTATACATATCTCTATATCTAGCTATTATCTCTATATCTATCTCTATATCTATCTTTCTATATCTATCTGTCTCTATCTATCTCTGTATCTATCTATCTCTATATATATCTCTATATCTATTTTTATTTATAGCCATCTATCTATATATATTTATCTCTATATCTATCTATATATGTCTATATTATTATTATTATATCTGTATATCTCTATCTATTATCTATCTCTATCTATTATCTATCTCTATCTATATATCTATCTCTATAGCTATCTATCTCTATATCTATCTATCTATCCATTATCTATTTTCTATCTATCTCTATATCTATCTACCTATCTATCTATCTATCTATCTATCTATATCTATCTTTATATCTATCTCTATCTATCTCTATCTATCCATTATCTACTTTCTATCCATTATCTACTATCTATCTCTATATCTATCTATTTCTACATCTATCTTTCTATCTATATCTATCTAACTCTATATCTATATATCTATATAGCATTATACCCTATGAGGGGGTGCATTATTCCCTATGAGGGGGGCAGCTTTATACCTTATGAGGGGGCAGCATTATACCCTATGAGGGGGTGCCTTATACCCTATGAGGGGGGCAGCATTATACCTTATGAGGAGGCAGCATTATTCCCTATGAGGGGGCAGCATTATACCCTATGAGGAGGCAGCATTATACCCTATGAGGGGCAGCATTATACCCTGTGAGGGGGCTGCATTATACCCTATGAGGGGGTGCATTATACCCTATGAGGGGGTGCATTATTCCCTATGAGGGGGCAGCATTATACCCCATGAGGAGGCAGCATTATACCCTATGAGGAGGCAGCATTATACCCTATGAGGAGGGCAGCATTATACCCTATGAGGAGGCAGCATCATACCCTATGAGGAGGGCAGCATTATTCCCTATGAGGGGGGCAGCATTATTCCCTATGAGGGGGGCAGTATTATACCCTATGAGGGGGGCAGTATTATACCCTATGAGGGGGGCAGTATTATACCCTATGAGGGGGGCAGTATTATACCCTATGAGGGGGCAGCATTATTCCCTATGAGGTGGTGCATTATTCCCTATGAGGGGGTGCATTATTCCCTATGAGGGGGGCAGTATTATACCCTATGAGGGGGGCAGTATTATACCCTATGAGGGGGGCAGTATTATACCCTATGAGGGGGGGCAGCATTATACCCTATGAGGGGGGCAGCATTATACCCTATGAGGGGGGCAGTATTATACCCTATGAGGGGGTGCATTATTATACCCTATGAGGGGGTGCATTATACCCTATGAGGGGGTGCATTATACCTTATGAGGGGGGCAGCATTATACCCTATGAGGGGGGCAGTATTATATTCTATGAGATGGCTGCATTATATTCTATGAGATGGCTGCATTATACTATGTGAGGGGGCTGCTTTATATTCTATGAGGGGGCTACCCCAACTCCTGCTACATAATTAAGACATGTACAACCTTATATTATACCCGGATATAAGTGTGTTTTACCGCATAATTGGTGGTCTGGTATTTAACTCTATGCAGCTACATAGTGGGCCCCAAGAATGATTTTCTCTGGTGGGCCCAAGGTGTTCCAGTCCGACGCTGGTCACAACCCTTCTACAATGACTGATAACACTTCTATACAGTAGATAACACAGGATCTGCCATTAACAAGAGGTGATATCACAGCTCACCTCCTCCTGTTTAACAACTGATAACACCTCTGTGAAGGATGGGGGGAATGTAATGACAGCTTACAATGGTCCTGTAAGCACATGTAGCTGTATCAAGGGACCTGGCTCCGGAGGTGGTCCCACCTTTCAGCTGTAAAGTCAGAATTCACACCCCCACCAGCAAAATAATGTCCTGTGAATGACCTGGGACCCAGGGCACACATGGTTGGACATCACACCAGGAATTGACATGATGCATCTGCTTATATCTTTTGCTCTATACCCTGTATTTACATATCTGACCATCGTATATCTACAACCATTGAATATATAGTGTAATGTATAGTGTGCCCATAAGGCTATTAAATATATAATTTAATCTTGGGTTGCTCATTTATCTCGATCCACGAATCCACACATCCGTTTCTTGGTTTAACTTTCCATGGTACCGGTTTCTGGCCTGATATAATTCCAGTTAACAGACCAGGCTTATATCTAACAAGCAACTGGTGAAAGTTCTACCACGCTGATAAGGTTCTTTTTCACTGGGGCCTCTCAGCCTACCAAGGTTGTGAATGAGTGTGATGTCAGTGACTGTGTGGGCCACCTCCTTTCACTCCCTGTGCCTTTCTGGGTACGTGTGGATAGTGGAGTTTCCGTGAAAACGATACCAATCTGACTTTACGTGTCCCCAGAGACTGCGGAACGTCACTTTGGTACAAGTGGGAAAACCTTACCATGTGATCCTGCTGACGTAATATTGACGTCCTCACAACCTTTATACACACTACAGTGTAGTGTAAAAGTTTATGCACCCCTGGTAAAAATTACTGATATTGTGAACAGTTAAGCAAGTTGAAGATGAAATGATCTCTCAAAGGTCAAAAATTAAAAATGACACATTTCATTTATATTTTAAGAAAAAGTCTTTTTTTTACATTTTAAATATCGCAAAAATGAAAATGGGCCAGTTCAAAAATGTTTGCACCCTTGAAGATGTGTGTGCTCATACCTTAATTAGCCTGTTAGGGTTATGACTTGCTCATGATCATCGTTAGGATAGACCAGGTGATGCAAATTTCCCAGCTTTATAAAAACCAAGCCTCCTTTATCTATGTGCCAAAAACCAGCAGCCATGGGTTCTTCTAAGCGGCTGCCTAGCACTCTGAAAATAAAAATGGTGGATGCCCACAAAGCAGGAGAAGGCTATAAGAAGATAGCAAAGCGTTTTTAAGTTGCCCTTTCCTCAGTTTGAAATGTAATTAAGAAATGGAAGAAAACAGGAAGGTCAAGATAAGGTCTTGAAGACGAAGCAAAATTTCAGTGAGAGCTACTCATTGGATTGCTAGAGAGGCAAATCAGAACCCCCGCTTGACTGCAAAATACCCTCAGAAACATTTAGTAGACTCTGGAGTTGTGATACATTGTTCTACTGTTCAGAGACACTTGTACATATATGACCTTTATGGGAGAGTCCTCAGAATAAAACCTCTCCTGTGGTCTCACAATAAAATTCAGCGTCAGAAGTATGTGAACAAACATCTACACAAGCCTGATGCATTTTGGAAACAAGTCCTGTGGACCGATAAAACAGAACTCTTTTGCCACAATGATCAAAAGTAGGTGTGGAAAAAAAAATGGCACAGAATTTCAGGAAAAGAGTATCTCTCAACCATTAAGCATGGGGATGGATCAATCATGCTTTGGGGTTCTGTTGCAGCCAATGGCACGGGGAACATTTCATGGGTAGAGGGAAGAATGGTGCACAAACTTTTACATAGACCCATTTTATTTTTTGAAATTTTTTTAAATGTAAACATGAAAATGTTTTTGTTTTTCTTTGCCTAAAATACAAAGGAAATGTGTCATCTTTAACTTTAGGCCTTTTAGAGATCATTTCATCTTGAACTTGCTTAACTGTTCACAATAACAGTAATTTTGACCAGGGGTGTCCAAACTTTTACATGCCACTGTAAATAACCCAGGATCCACCATTCACAATAGGTGATGTCACAGCTCACCTCCTCCTGTACAATGACTGATAACACCTCTATATACAGTAGATAGCACAGGATCCACCATCGACAACAGGTGATGTCACAGCTCACCTCCTCCTGTACAATGACTGATAACATCGCTATATACAGTAGATAACACAGGATCCACCATTCACAATAGGTGATGTCACAGCTCACCCCCCTCATGTATAATGACTGATAACACCTCTATATACAGTAGATAACACAGGATCCACCATTCACAATAGGTGATGTCACAGCTCACCCCTCCTGTACAATGACTGATATCACCTCTATATACAGTAGATAACACAGGGTCCACCATTCACAATAGGTGATGTCACAGCTCACCCCCTCCTGTACAATGACTGATAACACCTCTATATACAGTAGATAACACAGGGTCCACCATTCACAATAGGTGATGTCACAGCTCACCCCCTCCTGTACAATGACTGATAACACCTCTATATACAGTAGATAACACAGGGTCCACCATTCACAATAGGTGATGTCACAGCTCACCCCCTCCTGTACAATGACTGATAACACCTCTATATACAGTAGATAACACAGGGTCCACCATTCACAATAGGTGATGTCACAGTTCACCTCCTCTTCCTGTACAATGACTGATAACACCTCTATATATTTTACTACTAGTAAAAGTGGTTATTTCATGAGCAGCAGAATAAACAATAATCCACCGCTGCTTTGACTTGGTGCATTTGAGAATTTAACTCTTGGGCAGATCACAGTGTTGGAGGGAGACTGTCATGTCGGATTTGTTGCATGCTTACTGTGAGCTGCCACCTGCTGCCCATAGGCATTTGCCTACAGTGACTCAGGACTCCTAAATATCTGATGCAATGTATCATGAGTGCCTGCAGCTAATCAAGGTGAAGAGGTCACCTCTCTCTATGTTGTCAGCGCTTGACCAAAGACAGTCAGCAATACAACAATAATCCCACAACTCTGGCCATCTGTCCTCAAGCAGAAAACCTGCTTGTAATCTGGTAGGCAGATCAGGACAAAGTATGGAGAGCGGCACGAGATTCATCGTATTGTGTATCAATGACTATATACAGTATGTGTGCAAAGACCTGGTCCCAGAGAATTATTATTATACTTATATTCAATGGCGGATCTTAATAGGGGCGGATGGGGCGGTCGCCCCGGGCCCAAGGTTTTTTGGGGGCCCAGGGCAGGGGCCAATCCGGTCGGTCGGCATCTGTGTGAGCCGCCCGCCGCCGCCCAGTGGCGTAGGAACTTGGAAGGGGGCGGGCAGTCCCAGGCGGCACGTGTGTGGGGGCGGCGCAGCACGGCAGGAGCAGAAATTCCTCCTCTCTCTGTGCTGTGGCCGGGACTCGGGAGAGAAGCGTGGAGGCGGCCGGCCGAGGCACAGTGAGGAGAGAAGAGAGAGTATATCAGGCTCAGCCCAGGAGATTGTGGCAGCGGCTAGCGCAGGTGGGTCACTCACCGTCACCATTTGGGAGGAGGATGCTCTGCCTCTCCCCAGCCTCCCTGGCTGCTCCCTCCAATCCAATGCATTATGCAATTTATGCGGCTGCCTCCATGCTCTGCCTCTCCCCCAGCCTCCCTGGCTGCTCCCGGCTCCAATGCATTATGCGGCTGCCTCCATGCTCTGCCTCTCCCCAGCCTCCCTGGCTGCTCCCTCCAATGCATTATGCGGCTGCCTCCATGCTCAGTCAGCTGCTGAGCTCTCCCTGCGGGCAGCTTCCTTCCACTCAGTGTCACTCACAACTTAAGTCACACTCACACACACAGCAGCCAGGCAGCCGCAGGCAGGCAGCCTGTGTAAGGCTGTGTGCACACACTGCGGATTTTGCTGCGGTTCCGCAGTGGTTTTTGACATCCGCAGGTAAAACCGCAGGTATTTTGACCTGCGGTTTCACCTGCGGATTTTACAAAATCCGCGCGGATGAATCCGCACCTAATCCGTAGCGTGTGCACACAGCCTAAGTGTAACTTATATGTTAACACAAAAAAATGGAGTGAAAGTCCAAAATATTTTAGAAACGTAAGAAATTTATTTGAGGAACAACCCCGTTATCCCATGCTAAAGTGCTTACCCATCATGTGCTCCAGGACAAGTGCAGCGCTGCTGCACTTGTCCTGGAGCACATGATGGGTAAGCACTTTAGCATGGGATAACGGGGTTGTTCCTCAGGGTGCGCACCTGGGTTCTTCCCTACACTTTGTGTCCCAGTTTTATAGCCCATCATTATATTTTGACTGTTGATTTTGAGGAATATTTAATATTATTTATATTGTTTGACCATACAATACAATTTCTTGTGAGAAAAAAGTAATTTTTCTTTGTTTTTATGGTCTAATAAATGTTACAATTTGTATACCTAAAAATCAGCATATGCAGTGTTTTTGTGAGAAGAGCCACAAAATTTGGACAGAAAATGTTTTCCTGGGAAGGGGGGTACAGGGGCCCAGGTTTTATGAACAGCCCCAGGCCCATAGTCCACTTAATCCGCCACTGCTTATATTGTGCCAACACACTCTGCAGCTCAGGACAGATTGTCATCGATCAGCCCCTGTCCCCATAGGTACTCACAATCAAATTACCAACTAATATGTTTCTTTGGAGTGTGAAAGGTAAGGACCTGTCACAAGGATCCATAAAGCGTCCTTAATGAGCGCAGATCCCGTAATAATAAACTGATTAGCGCTCATTTACATATATCTGTATTCGTGTAAGGGGTCGGTACAGACCATCATTTGGTAGGTCCTCACTGGGAAGTAATTAAAAATAAACTTTTGATCACTGCTTCTGAAAAAAAGGGGGAGGGATAGCATACAGGCTTAATGCAAATGTTGCCCATGGTCAGATTCAAACCCATGAACCCATGAGCTGGTTCATTGGTGACATCACTAACAAAATGGCATCATCTCATGTACGAGCTTTTGTGGCAAAGCATCAAAATCTACTATGCGGAGGAAGGAAAGGAATTACTGAGACCCCTCAGCAGTCACATTCACGAACATTGTCTCATCACCTGACCTCTAAACTTTGGGCTGCATTTGGCACCCTGGTAACTATTAAAGGAGCAAAGGATCCATACCCAAACCATCTCAATTAACAGCACCCATGCATTCAGTATAGCTGTGTATATCCATGTATCAAGGTATCTGAATGACCCTAGAGGCATAGACAACAGAAGAACGTAGTGACATATTATCAACTAGGGACAAGTTTAGGGTGTCAATAACTGGGCCAGTGGCCAGGACCTCCGCGAGCAATCTAACAGTGGGCCATGTAAACCTTCAGTGTTGACTTAAAGTAACCCTCCACCTCGGGATTATAAAGTGACTATATATTTCACATGTACACTCATCCTACTTGGTGCCCTCCATTTGCCGCCTCTCTTCAGATCGGCAGTGTGTTCCTCCTGCTTCCAAAGTGTGCTGTAGAATAGGAAAGATCTGGTTTAGACTTATCATTGTGCACTCTATGATGGCAGCCATCTTGGAAACAAGGGAGACGGAACGCCGATCTGAGCGGAGGAGAAAGCGAAAGCAAATAGGAGTCACCAGGCTAGGGTGACTGCACATGAGAAATGGTATAGTCACTTTTCTGTCCCAGGATGGAGAGCCATTTTAAGTCACTTAGTATTCAGCATTGTGTGGTACTTGCAGGTACGCAGGATGCAGTGACGAGTCGCGAGAAGGTTTGGTGCTTTTTATAACAACGTTTATAGGCCTAGAAGTAACTATCCTCAGTCACAGCCTGACCAACAAAAAGGGGTAACAAGGGTTGCCCTCACAGGGGCTCTATACAAGCAAACACAAACGGGGTAGAACACAACTACGTCCGGCAATAGCCGGTCACTATAGGGCCTCGGTATGGTTGACTACGGGTCCTTAATTATATAATCAACTTAGCCGTCCAGACGTCCCTCGCCGTTCTGGATGGTGGTCTTTCGGCGTAGCAGTCGCTGGGCCAAGTTGCTGAAGCGTTGACAAAGTCTTTGAGCGCTTTGGTGCTCTGATGACACTGGAGCACCACAGGCCCCGGCGGAGTCCTTGGACGGATGGGCCGCAGCCCCTGGACTGGGGCAAGCGGCAGCGATGTGGGGTGGCGAGGGGCAGGCCACCTGTGCAGCTAACAGTTGCGACGTGGAATCCGCGGCAAGCAGAGACTCGGCCCCTGCTGTGGACCGGAGCAGGACAGTGGTGGTCGCCGATGGCACTGGACTTGCCGCATCCACGGGTGAGGGCAGAGCGGCTGTGGGCGGCGGGAGACAGGTCGCAGCCGTGGGCAGGAGCGAAGCGGCAACGGCCGCTGGTGACCGCGGACAAGCCGCAGCCACGGGCAAGAGGAAGGCGGCGGCGGCCGCTGGTTGTCGCGGGGCAGCGGTTCTCGGATGGTTGTCTCGAGACCGTCCCACTGATGTCCAGGGGAAGTATCTCTCCTGTCTCTGGCCTCCTTCCTGGCTCGGATGAGTCGCTCTGGCTCAGTCGCTCCCACGATCTCCTGCTCCTTCTGTCTCATTCTGCTGACTCACTGTGACTCGCGTTCCCCGTCCCTTTTATATTGGCTCCTCCGTCCCTGAACTCTGTCCCCCGGAAACAGTTTCCCCTGGAACCCAGGTGACGGTCCCCTTGGTTCCGACCCGGACACTCGATGAGGACCCTCTCTCCCACAATTGTATGACGTCATGTGTTATTTGGGCATCATATGGATATCGTATGGAGCTATTTTTTAATTACATGGAAGTATAAGCTAGCAGTATTATTCAGGAATGAAAAATTCAGGTAAAACATGCATATGAATGAACCTGAATATCTTGAAATGATCAGAACAATGTTTAAATATGATAGGTCCCATTTTGGGGTACCCACCTATATATAAAAATGAATGAATGTATGTGTGTATGTATGTGAGTATCGGCCACACCCACTCCACTTCGTCCCACCCAATCACTAAGCATCTTTCATTTCACCGGAGCTGTTTAAAAGAAGCTGAGCTGTGATTGGTTGCTATGAGCAACAGGTTTCCCACTCCTCAGCACCTCAACAGACACAGACCAGGTGGGAGAAATCTAGCATCCCCGGGAACATAAGCTCCCAGCCATTGTCTGCCCCAGTAAGGTGCAGAGAGCACATGACAGAAATGAATCCCCTCTCCCCTGGCCATATACCCATCACACATTCTCCATCCCATAGGCACATCTTCACTCTTAAAGGGATCTCCGGAAGTTAGGACCATTCCACTCAGCGCTCTGGTTCTGACCCCAGGCTCTCTTAAAGGGATCATTGGTATGGAAGTTAGGGCAATTCCTCCCTGTGCTCTGGTTCTGACCCAGGCCCCTCTTAAAAGGATCCCAGGTATGGAAGTGAGGGCAAATCCACTCTGCACTTTGGTACTGACCCCAGGCCTCTCTTAAACGGATCTCCAGTATGGAAGTTAGGGCAAATCCCTCAGCGCTCTGATTCTGACCCCAGGCCTCTCTTAAAGGGATCCCTGGTATGAAAGTTAGGACCGTTTCACTCAGCGCTCTGGTTCTGACCCCAGGCCTCTCTTAAAGGGATCCCCGATATGGAAATCAGAACTATTCCACTCAGCTCTCTGGTTCTGACCCCAGGCTGATGGGATGATGTGGCATATTAGGGGTAGTAGTCCGGTGACTCTGGCTGACGGGATAATGTGGGATATTAGTGGTAGTAGTCCGGTGGCTCTGACGGGATGATGTGGGATATTAGGGGTAGTAGTCCGGGAGCTCTGGCTGACAGGATGATGTGGGATATTAGTGGTAATAGTCCGGTGGCTCTGACAGGATGATGTGGGATATTAGGGGTAGTAGTCTGGTGGCTCTGGCTGACGGGATGATGTGGGATATTAGTGGTAGTGGTCCGGTGGCTCTGGCTGACGGGATGATGTGGGATAATAGTGGTAGTAGTCCGGTGGCTCTGACGGGATGATGTGGGATATTAGGGGTAGTAATCCGGTGGCTCTGGCTGACGGGATGATGTGGGATATTAGGGGTAGTAATCCGGTGGCTCTGGCTGACGGGATGATGTGGGATATTAGGGGTAGTAGTTTGGTGGCTCTGATGGAATGATGTGGGATATTAGTGGTAGTAGTCTGGTGGCTCTGACTGGATGATGTGGGATATTAGGGGTAGTAGTCTGGTGGCTCTGGCTGACAGGATGATGTGGGATATTAGGGGTAGTAGTCCGGTGGCTCTGGCTGACGGGATGATGTGGGTTATTAGGGGTAGTAGTCCGGTGGCTCTGGCTGACAGGATGATGTGGGATATTAGGGGTAGTAGTCTGGTAGGTCTGGCTGACGGGATGATGTGGGATATTAGGGGTAGTAGTCTGGTGGCTCTGACAGGATGATGTGGGATATTAGGGGTAGTAGTCCGGTGGCTCTGAAGGGATGATGTGGGATGTTAGGGGTAGTAGTCCGGTGGTTCTGGCTGACGGGATGATGTGGGATATTAGGGGTAGTAGTCTGGTGGCTCTGGCTGACGGGATGATGTGGGATATTGGGGGGAGTAGTCCGATGGCTCTGGCTGACGGGATGATGTGGGATATTAGGGGTAGTAGTCTGGTGGCTCTGGCGGACGGGATGATGTGGGATATTAGTGGTAGTTGTCCAGTGGCTCTGGCCGACAGGATGATGTGGGATATTAGTGGTAGTTGTCCGGTGGCTATGGCTGACGGGATGATGTGGGATATTAGGGGTAATAGTCTGGTGGCTCTGGCTGACGGGATGATGTGGGATATTAGGGGGAGTCGTCCGGTGGCTCTGGTTGACGGGATGATGTGGGATATTAGGGGTAGTAGTCCGGTGGCTTTGACAGGATGATGTAGGATATTAGGGGTAGTAGTCCAGTGGCTCTGGCTGACGGGACGATGTGGGATATTAGGGGTAGTAGTCTGGTGGCTCTGGCTGACGGGATGATGTGGGATATTAGTGGTAGTTGTCCAGTGGCTCTGGCTGACGGGATGATGTGGGATATTAGTGGTAGTTGTCCAGTGGCTCTGGCTGATAGGATGATGTGGGATATTATAGTGAATGTGGCTATGCGGACTGGGTGGGGCTATACACTCAGCTTTATATATATAGATATAATCATAATTTGTTATAACTAACCGTAGTTAGTTACTATGCCCGGGGCCGGCATCCATTAAGGATAGTATTTTCTACTTTTATAGAAGTTTATATTTGCCTGTGATTCCATATGCCTCTTTTTGTGAGCTTAAGTAGCCCATAATTCACACCATTTCCACCAAAGTCTGCCCATTGCCAGTTACAGAGGAGGATATTACGTGGGCTCATAAAGTCATAAAAAAGAGGCTGAATTTGGTGAGTGCTCCTAATCTACCCCAAAGTATTGTTCATTAAAGAGATTACAGGGGGCACGGTGCCAGAGAAGAAATTTCATCAACTGTATTTCACGTTAATTGTCAGAAAATCGCAGGGCAGGCAATCAGAGAGAAATCTGCTTTAAAGCGCTCAATACTTTGAGAGCCACTTTTGGATAAAATAGCTGCCTCCACTCCTTCCTCACATGGGTGTCCAACTTGGCTAATATCCATAGTCATGTGGCAAGGCTCGTTAAAGCATTGAACACTGACATACAGGGTAGCTTCTGCCAATAAGTTGCACTAGAGGGAATTTTCTTCCTCCAGTGAGAGATACGGTAATTTTTATACTTTTTCCCCAGTTACATTTGGTCTCTAATGAGTCAGTAGTCCGCCACAAGTTTTCACGTCCAAGATTTCTATGACATGATTGACCCCTCCTAAAAGATGTATCTGCATTGAATGGTCAGAGTCCAATTAAAGGAAACTCATCATCAGATATAATGTCACGAAATTATACACTTTTTATCATCTTAGGGTTTGTGTGATCGGTTGATGCAGCCAGCTAGTTATAGATGTAAAGATCCCTTCTGGGTCTCAAGAATATTCTCTTAACTATCATCCCTTATATAGGGACATATGCAGAAGCTGTGATACTAACATTAAAGGAGTTTTCCCCATAAAGGACTTTTATCACCTATCCAAAAGAAATATTTGATGCCTGGGGGTCCGATTACTGGTAACCCCACCATTCCCAAAAATTGAGCTCTGGAGTCTCCTGTTTGAATAGACTGATGGCTATGTATGGGCAGCTATCACTTCGGGGAAAAAAAGATGAGCATTGTACTCAGCCCCATAGACCGATGGAAAGCACAAACTTGACCACTACTCTATATCCAAGGGGCACATTGTACTTTTTTACCTCTATCGGAAACACATGTTTTGCTTTTTGCTTCATTCTCTTTTGTGTTTTTTCATTTAAGACAAATTAAATGAAGATAATAATACCAAAGAATTTGTGTTTGCAATCATTTTCAGGAGGAAACTGAGTATTATCTGACAAAATTGCAGGGGTGTCAATACTTTTGGCCACAACTGTAAGTAACATCTATAGACTACTTCAGACATCACATCCAATATCAGTACAGCCGCTCGGAATTCCGACCGTCATGTTGGACTGTATTGGGTGTTGGATATGTCAGCTGTGAAGTGTATTGGCATGATACCATTTCACAGGCTCTCTCCTACTACATCCAATTAATTCTCTCGGACCAGTTACAACTTTAAAGAAGGAAGCAAATGAATTAAATAACGATGACTTTTATGAATAGGAACGTGTTAATCATTGTTTCGTAGTATATCCAGTGGAGGATGACTCACCGGCATTTGGATGTCCCATATGTATGGCTTGTTACATGGAAACATTTGGAAGCCGTCTTTATTCAGTGTAAATATTGTTAAATGAGCTTCATCAGGGCTTACAATTATCTCGAACATGAAGTCAGTAACGAGGAACGTGGTCGCTTCTCGTATAAATACATGTTATGTTATGGATTTAGCCAATAGTCTTTATCCAAGATGTGCGTCTGCTAGTTGTAATACAATTGCTTCTTCCATTGTAGACTTTTAATACATGAAAATCAGATATCTGAAAGGGGTTTTCTCACCTTGTTACAAAAAAAAGCAGAATATCAACCAAAAAAATCGATGAGCTTTTACTGCTCCAGCACGGACATCACAACAAACATTATTGAGGCAGTCAATCATTTGAGTCAGCAGAGTGTGGTTGCGTTAAGTTTGGCCATGCCGGTGACATCTGCCTTCCAGTGACATTTATCACCTACTATAATAGTTCCTGGAAACTTTTATTTTACAGGATGTATAGAAAATAATATAAGGATGTAGTACCTTCTAATGCAGACCTGGGCAAACTAAAGCCCGAGGGCCACATCTGTTTGACTCCAGCCCATGGACCAAGACAGTGGAAGGGCTGAAACAGTGGCCCATGGGCCGCACCATGCCTTCACCCACTGAATGTCTGCTGCCGTCTGCATTCTCAGGATGAAAACAGCAGTGAATTAATTGGTGTGGTGAAAGATGGAGCTGCTGGCTCCTTCTTACACCACTCAGCATGTATGCCTGAGATAGCATGCGCAACGATGTCTCTTCATCGTGTCTGGTGTGCAGGAGTCAGTGCAAGGGAGACAAGAGCCGAAAGCAAATATAGCGAGGTGAGGATGTTTTTTTCTCAAGTGTATGAGATATTTACATATATACAGGGGGCTATATGGGGGCTCACACTGTGTATAGGGGCTATGTAGGCACTCACACTGTATATATAAGGCTATGTGGGGCTCACTCTGTATATAGAAAGGTTATGTTGTGGCTCATACTGTATATAGGAGGCTATGTGTCAATTCATACTGAATATAGGGTGGCTATGTGTCAGCTCATACTGTATAAATGAGGCTATGTGTGGACTAACATTGTATAGAGGAGGCTACTCAATGTATATAGGAGGCTATATAGGGGCTCACACTGCACTTTGGAGGCCACGTGGGGGCTCCTAATGTATATAGCAGGCTATATGGGTGCTCACACTGTGTATAGGAGGCTATACGGGGGCTCACACTGTATATAGAAAGGTTATGTCAGGGTTCATACTGTACATAGGAGGCTTTGTGGGAGCTCCAACTGTATATAGGAGGTATGTTAGGGCTCATACTGTATATAGGAGGCTATGTGAGGGCTCACACTGTATATAGGAGGCTGTAAGGGGGCTCACACTGTATGTAGAAAAGCTATGTGCAGGATCATAATGTATATGGGGCTATGTGAGGTCTCATACTGTATATAGAGGGGCTATTTGGGGGCTCACACTGTATACAGAGGGCTATGTGAGGACTAATACTGTATATACAGGGGCTACGTGGGGGCTCATACTGTATATACAGGGGCTGTTTGGGAGTTCATGCGGCAAATAAGGTGGCTTTGTGTAGGCTCATACTAAATGTAGGGAGGTGTGTTGTGAGTTCATTTTCCCCTTCATCACTGAGGTCTGGTGAACTCCCTATTCTGGTAAAGGAAGGTAATGAGCCTGATTATCAGGCACCTGAGTCTAATGAGGATGACTGGCTGAGTGGAGTCACTGACAGGATATAAGGCTGCCGACGCCCTTCTGCCCTGCGGGTGATTTCTCTGTGGACTTCTAGGACACCAGTCTGATTCCTGCTTCCCTAAAGCTAAGTTTCTGCTTTGCCTGTTGGCATTTATGTTTTGTGTTTGTTTTCCTTGCTTTTCTGGATTCTGCCATTCCCTGCTGGGGTGAGCTGAATCTCCTTTTGCCGGTTGCTCTGTCTTCAGAATATTCCTGAGTACTGACATAGCTTTTTTGAAGCCTAGCGTCTTCAGGGCCTTTTTCACTGTCAGTCTGTTGGCTCTTATTTTCATAGGGTTTTTCACGGATTGCAGACAGCAGCCTTCCTGTCCTTTCCTATCTAGGTAATTTGGGCCCCGTCTTTGCTCAGTCTATCTTTCTTTCTGTGTTAGTGTTTTCATCTTGCTTCACCGTCATTATATGTTGGGGCTGCCTATTCCTTTGGGGTCTGCTCTGGGGCAGTTTAGATTTCCCCTTTCTTTCTTTAGGCCTATTTAATTCTCCGGCTGTGATCGAGGGATCTAGGGCATCGTAGGAACCCCCCACGGCTACTGTTAGTTGTTGTGATAGGATCAGGGGTCTGCAATCCGATAGCTGCCAAGTTCTCTGGTTTTCTGGACTTAGCTAGCATTTCTGTTTTTGCCTCCTACGGTGACTCAATCATAACAGAATCACCCGCCATACCCTCAGATTCTAGGGTACTCAATAGCAGGAAAGAATTGTGTTTAAAAAAAAAAAAAGTGTGTGTATATTCTTTCCTCTATATCTCTGAGGCCGTAGGGGGAATTTTTTTTTCTCTCAATGGAGATAAAGCAATTGTCTGATCGTGTGGAGCAGCTCGCTGCGGAAGTGCTGGGAACTTCCGCCTACCTTGCTCGTTCGCATGCTGTTGAACCAAAGATCCCTACACCTGATGTATTTTTTGGGGATCGATCTAAATTTTTGAGTTTCAAAAATAATTGTAAATTATTTTTTGCCTTGAAGCCTAACTCGTCAGGGAGCTCCGCGCAGCAGGTTAAAATTGTCATCTCTTTGCTGCGTGGCGATCCCCAGGATTGAAACCAGATGATCCTATTCTGACTAATGTGAACGCATTCTTTCAAGCTTTGGGGTTGTTGTATGACGAACCTAATGCTATTGATCAGGCTGAAAAGACCCTGTTGGCATTAAGCCAGGGTCGGGATTTGGCAGAGTTGTACTGTCAAAAATTCCGAAAGTGGGCGGTCCTTACTACCTGGAATGATGGTGCCTTGGCAGCCCTCTTTCGGAAGGGTTTGTCAGAAACTGTAAAAGATACTATGGTGGGATTTCCTGTTCCCTCTGGTCTTGACGATTCTATGTCATTAGCCATTCAGGTGGATCGGCGTTTACGTGAACGCAAAACTAGACGAGAGATGTTGCCACCTGTTGAACAAATGTCTGAACCTATGCAATGTGATAGAGTTTTGTCTAAGGCGCAACATCAGGAGTTCAGAAGGCGTAATAAGCTGTGTTTTTTCTGTGGAGATGCTTCGCATATTATTTCTGTTTGTCCTAAACGAGAGAAACGCTTTGCACACACGTTTTCTGTTGGTGGTGTTCAACCCAAGTTTCTTCTGGCAATTACTCTGATCTGCTCCCTGTCCACATTTTCCGCCAAGGCTTTTGTGGATTCGGGAGCAGCGCTAAACCTAATGGACTTGGATTTTGCTAAACGTTGTGGATTTCCGATGACACCTCTGCAGACGCCTATCCCTTTGAGGGGGATTGATGCTACTCCTTTGGCTAAAAATAAACCTCAGTTTTGGACCCAGGTGGTCATGCGGGTCGCCCCAGACCATCAAGAAAATTGCAGATTTTTGGTGTTGCATGGTCTGTATGATGCCGTTGTTCTGGGGTTTCCCTGGTTGCAAATTCATAATCCAGTTTTGGATTGGAAGTCTGTGTCTGTGGTGAGTTGGGGTTGCCGGTGTGCCTTTAGTGAGGCTCCGGTTTTTTCCACCTCTCCTCAGTCGCATGATGTTCCTGTCTATTTGGCGGACTTTTATGATGTATTTAGTGAGAATGAGTCTGCGTCCTTGCCTCATCATAGGAGTTATGACTGTGCAATTGAACTAAGCCCGGGGTGTAAATTTCCCAAGGGTCGGCTTTTCAATTTATCTGTACCCGAGCACGAGGCTATGCGGTCCTATATTAAGGAGGCGTTGGAGAAGGGTCATATTAGACCATCCTCTTCACCCTTAGGTGCCGGGTTTTTTTTTGTGGCCAAAAAGGATGGTTCTTTAAGGCCTTGTATTGATTATCGTGCCCTCAATAAAATTACTATTAAATATCAGTATCCGTTACCCCTGATTTCAGATCTATTCTCTAGAGTTAGAGGTGCTTGCTGGTTTACCAAGCTTGACCTCAGGGGGGCGTATAATCTTATCCGCATTAAGCAGGGGGATGAATGGAAGACGGCGTTTAATACTCCGGAGGGACATTTTGAGTACCTGGTGATGCCTTTTGGGCTCACTAATGCCCCTTCTGTCTTCCAGTGCTTCATGAACGATATTTTCCGAGACTTTGTCGATAAATTTTTGATTATCTATCTGGATGATATTTTGATCTTCTCCAAGGATTGGGATTCTCATGTGGAACATATTCGGACTGTGTTCCAGATCTTGAGGGAGAATTCCCTGTATGTCAAAGGATCGAAATGCCTTTTTGGAGTACAGAGGATTTCATTTTTGGGATTTATTTTGTCTCCGTCAACTATTGAAATGGACCCGGCCAAGGTACAGGCCATTTATGATTGGGTTCAGCACACTTCTTTGAAGGCCCTCCAGAAGTTTTTGGGGTTTGCTAATTTTTATCGGAAATTTATTGCAAAATTTTCTAGTATTGCCAAGCCATTGATGATCTGACTAAGAAGGGTGCTGATGTGTTGAATTGGTCTCCGGAGGCTGTTGCTTCCTTTCAGGAGCTGAAGCGAAGATTTACCTCCGTCCCGGTTTTGCGGCAACCGGATGTCTCACTCCCGTTCCAGGTAGAGGTGGATGCTTCTGAGATTGGTGCAGGAGCTGTTTTGTCCCAAAAGGATCCTGTAACATCTAAAATGAATCCCTGTGCTTTCTTTTCCCGAAAGTTCTCTCCATCTGAACGTAACTATGATGTGGGGAATCGGGAACTGTTGGCCATGAAATGGGCATTTGAGGAGTGGAGGCATTGGTTGAAGGGAGCTAAACATCAAGTTGTGGTCCTCACTGACCACAAGAATTTGATTTACCTAGAGTCGGCTAAACGCTTGAACCCTAGACAGGCTAGGTGGGCCTTGTTTTTTACACGTTTTGATTTTGTGGTCTCTTTTCTTCCTGGAACTAAGAATGTCAAGGCAGACGCCCTCTCTAGGAGTTTCTTTGCTGATTCTCCTGTGGTGACCAAGCCTGCTACCATCTTAGGCGAAGGGGTAGTTCTTTCGGCCATCTCGCCCGATTTGAGACTTGCTCTGCAAGAGTTCCAGGAGGACAAACCTGAGCGCTGTCCCAGTGGAAAGTTGTATGTTCCTGACCAGTGGAAGAAGAGAGTGATGTCTGAAGTTCATTGCTCTGCATTGGCTGGTCATCCAGGTATTTTTGGTACTAGAGATCTGGTGAGTCGCTCTTTTTGGTGGCCCACCTTGTCTCATGATGTTAGGAATTTTGTGCAGTCCTGTGGGACTTGCTCCCGGTCTAAATCTTGTTCTCGCTCTAGTGGGTTGTTGATGCCTTTGCCGGTCCCCAAGAGGCCATGGACCCATATTTCAATGGATTTCATCTCTGATATGCCGGTCTCTCAAAGAATGACTGTTATTTGGGTGATTTGTGATAGGTTCTCTAAGATGGTTCATCTTGTACCACTCCCTAAGTTGCCATCTTCCTCTGAGTTGGTGCCCCTGTTTTTGCAACAGGTGGTTCGCTTGCACGGGATTCCTGAGAACATTGTATCTGACAGAGGAGTTCAGTTTGTGTCTAGATTTTGGAGGACTTTCTGTTCCAAGCTGGGAATTCAGTTGTCCTTCTCTTCTGCTTTTCACCCTCAGACCAATGGGCAGACAGAGAGAACAAACCAGACCTTGGAGTCGTATTTGAGATGTTTTATTTCCGCTGATCAGGATGATTGGGTTTCATTTTTGCCCTTGGCCGAATTTGCTTTAAATAATAGAGCTAGTTCTGCCACTTTGATGTCACCTTTTTTTTGTAACTTTGGGTTTCATCCTCGATTTTCTTCAGGGCAGGTGGAGCCGTCTGCCTGCCCAGGTGTTGACACTGTGGTGGAGAGAATGCACCAGATCTGGGACCAAGTGGTGGATAAGTTATCTCTCTCCCAGGAAAAGGCCCAGCGGTTTTCCAATCGACATAGGACCATTGGTCCCCAGTTTAAGATTGGTGATATGGTGTGGTTATCTTCAAAAAATATTGCTATGAAGGTGACTTCTCCTAAGTTTAAGTCTAGATTTATTGGACCTTACAAGATTTTGGAGATTATTAATCCGGTCTCTTTTCGTTTGGCTCTTCCTGTCACATTTAAAATCCATAATGTGTTCCATAAGTCCTTGTTGAAGAGGTTTGTTGAACCAGTTGTTCCGGGGGTGGCACCTCCAGACCCTGTATTTGTTGAAGGTAACATGGAATATGAGGTAGAGAAAGTACTGGATTCCCGTCTGGCTAGACGGAGACTCCAGTATTTGGTTAAGTGGAAGGGTTATGGTCAGGAGGATAATTCCTGGGTCTCTGCCTCTGATATTCATGCCAAAAGATTGGTGCGTGCCTTTCATCGGGCTCACCCTGATCGCCCTGGTGGCGTGGTTGAGGGTTCGGTGACCCCTCCTCAAGGGGGAGGTACTGTTGTAAGTTCATTTTCCCCTTCATCACTGAGGTCTGGTGAACTCCCTATTCTGGTAAAGGAAGGTAATGAGCCTGATTATCAGGCACCTGAGTCTAATGAGGATGACTGGCTGAGTGGAGTCACTGACTGGATATAAGGCTGCCGACGCCCTTCTGCCCTGCGGGTGATTTCTCTGTGGACTTCTAGGACACCAGTCTGATTCCTGCTTCCCTAAAGCTAAGTTTCTGCTTTGCCTGTTGGCATTTATGTTTTGTGTTTGTTTTCCTTGCTTTTCTGGATTCTGCCATTCCCTGCTGGGGTGAGCTGAATCTCCTTTTGCCGGTTGCTCTGTCTTCAGAATATTCCTGAGTACTGACATAGCTTTTTTGAAGCCTAGCGTCTTCAGGGCCTTTTTCACTGTCAGTCTGTTGGCTCTTATTTTCATAGGGTTTTTCACGGATTGCAGACAGCAGCCTTCCTGTCCTTTCCTATCTAGGTAGTTTGGGCCCCGTCTTTGCTCAGTCTATCTTTCTTTCTGTTAGTGTTTTCATCTTGCTTCACCGTCATTATATGTTGGGGCTGCCTATTCCTTTGGGGTCTGCTCTGGGGCAGTTTAGATTTCCCCTTTCTTTCTTTAGGCCTATTTAATTCTCCGGCTGTGATCGAGGGGTCTAGGGCATCGTAGGAACCCCCCACGGCTACTGTTAGTTGTTGTGATAGGATCAGGGGTCTGCAATCCGATAGCTGCCAACCTCTCTGGTTTTCTGGACTTAGCTAGCATTTCTGTTTTTGCCTCCTACGGTGACTCAATCATAACAGAGGTGTTAACATACTTAATTCTGCTCAATATCAAGAGATACAATTAATATTAATATAAAATAATAATTATTAATATGTTGATATTCAAATTGAACAAAATTCATCTCAACCTATTGGTTTGGCCCTTCACAACAGTCACTGTCTCTCATGTGGGTCCTTGGGAAAATTAATTGCCCACTCCTACTCTAAGGGTACCGTTACACGTAGCGACGCACCAACGATTCTGACAACGATACGATCTGGCTAAGATCGTTTGTGCATCGCTAGTAAGCAGTCATACAGGCCGATCTTCATAACGACGCATCAGCGATCAGCGATGTCACTAACGACCACGGCGATCGTTGGTACCGTGTCACACACTCTATAATAGCAATTCAGACTTTGAATAGGCGTCATTCAGCGCTATCTATATGAGTTCGGAGTCGCCAACGAGGTCGCTCGTCGTTGATAAGGGGCGTCAAACACAGCGATGCATGCTGGTCAGCGTGACGCCAGCGATCAAAAAATGATCCTGAATGTTCGCGCATGATCAGTGACATCGCAGCAGGGAGCCAGTCGTTTCCGCGTGTCACACTTAGCGAGATCGCTAGCGATGTCGCTGTTGCGTCACAAAATCGTTGTCGCTTCAGCGATATTGCTAGCGATCTCGCCGTGTGTAACGGGGGTTTAAAGGAATCTTTTGGGCTCTGTCAAATAAATGTACCCCTATGGCCTTGTTTCACCTTCTCCCTAGGAGCTTTCCTGTCAAACACAGTAAATATGGGGAAAGACGTTACGTGAATGATGCCGCCTACTGATTTTTCGTGTTAAAATCTGGACTCAATGTAACTATTATAAAATTACAAAGTTGAAAAATGAACATGCAGTCCAACCTATATCCTACCTTTTTGATTCACAGAATGGCGAAAACCCCTGTATGATGAGTGCCAAAATGCTCCATAATAGGGGGAAACATTTTTTTTCTTGATTCCGGTCAGGACAATTCGAATAAATCCCGATAACTTCTCATGTGCCCCACTTTATGGCCAGTATCACTTAGCGCTGAGCCATAATGGCAGCAGTACATTTAATTTTTTTTAATTTTTTGTTTGTTATTTCTATTATTCTTATTTGTTTGTTTTTTTTAAAGCCTCTTTATATATTCATAGAAAACCAGTGTTACATTCTATTGCATGGAAAAATCAAGGAAAAAAAGTCATCATCAGAAAAACTTTGTAGTTTAGAGTTGCATCACAAAAAAATGTAGCATAACTCCATCCAAAATGAACAATTCAGCACATGAAGAAGGGATGCTACCTTTTTGGCATGAGTTCCTCTACAGCTCTAGGGATCGCTCCTCTTCCATAGGATGTCCTTTAAGAAGGAATGGGCCTGACACTGTGACAACCACATGTCTAAGAGGTGGATCACACTTCCGTTTTTTGACGTCTGTCAAAATCCGCTGTTTTGCCCAAAAAAACGGATCCGCCATTTTTTTTTGACAGATCCTTTTTTTTTTTCCCATAGACTTGCATTAGTGCCTAAAGCAGATCCGTCCAAAAAACAGATCCGGTAGCATTCATTTGTGGCAAAACGGAAACGGATCCGTTTTTTCACACTTTGGCGGACGCCAAAAAACTGAAATGTGAAACAGGCCTAAGACTTCAGGTTATTATCAGCTGCAGCAAAGCTGAGAGAATAGGAAACGAAACTGATGCCAAATCTGACCAAAAGCCAAGACTCACATAGATAACAGTGTGAGCTTGGATGGATGCAGAGATTCAGGGAAAGGATCAGGAATCAATCTAGCTGTCAGATCGAAAACACGACACTGGGCATCTCAAGACATCGTAAAGAAGTAAGGTTAGATAATATTAATCCGATACCCAATAACACCATCGTCGTGCATTACCAGTGCGTGGGAGACAACAGTGCCGGATCAGGAAAGGTAAGTAACAGTCAGGGCTCAATTTCCTTTGCAGAAGGAAAATATTTGGCTGCAACCCAGACATAAATTGAAGCGAGGTTTCTATGGAACTCAATCATTTCCTCATTCAAAGATGTTTCTGTACAAAGTGATTTGAGAAACCAAATATATTGCACCTTGAGATACTTTTACAAAATGAGCCAAGTAGCTATAACTTCTGTGTCAGTCAGTGTAGACTCAGAAAAGAGCGGACCCAAGATTAGCAGGGCAGACTTATGTCAGTACTAAATCTCATGAAAAGCAGAAGAAAACAACACTTCCTCTCCTAACCTCCTCACCTTTAATTCCATTTTGTTTAATCAAAAAGAAAATATGTAATGAAATGTCTATGTGTCTCAGGATCTGACGCCGGGTCCCCACACTCAGGAAGGACAGTTGGTTGCAGCAGGAGCCTCTCCCCTCTGCCCTATTTGCAGCAGAACAAAAACATCGTTAAAACCCCTCCTCTGGGATACGCTGCACCGTAGCTATTTCCTAGACAAAAATGACACAAATTAGAGCAATATTTTTTACAAGACTGTTTGTTTCAGAAACCTGCAGAAAATACTGGTGTCGGACAAACAGCGAGAATATCTCATGATTACTGTCAGAATTTCCAAGTGTTCATAGGCACACCCACCGTGGGGCAGGAGGGGGCAGCTGCCCCCCTAGAACAGCGATGGCGAACCTATAACACGCGGCATCGCCTGCTCTAACCTGCTCCGTCCTTCCTCACACGGCATTCAGCGGCGCAGCTGGATGACATCATTATTCAGCTCCGCACCGCTGTGTGCCAGTGAGGATGCTCGGGAGGAGAGGAGGAAGCATGGGAGGAAGCTGCCAGCACCAGAGAGCTCAGAGCAGCGGAGAGGTGTGTGCTTGTGTGTGTGTGTGATGGGCGTGATGGAGAAGGCAATGATGCGAGTGATGGGAGTGATGGGGGAGGGCAATGATGGGAGTGATGGAGAAGGCAATGATGTGAGTGATGGAGGAGGGCAATGGTAATGATTGTGATCATGGGAGTGATGGAAAAGGCAATGATGGGGATGATGGGAGTGATGGAGAAGTCAATGATGGGAGGGATGGAGAAGGCAATGATAGGGATGATGGGCGGGATGGAGAAGGGGATGATGGAAGTGATGGAGAAGGCAACGATGGGAGTGATGGAGAAGGCAATGATGAGGATGATGGGAGTGATGGAGAAGGCAATGATGGGGGGTGGTGGGGGAGAGGGCAATGGTGGGAGTGATGGAGAAGGCAATGATAGGGTGATGGAGAAGGCAATGATGGGGGTGACGGAGAGGGCAATTATGGTTCGCCATCACTGCTATACACTATATACAGAGTTCCTGTGTATAATGTCATTGGTTTTCACTGTATTACCTGTACACTGACAGTATACACAAATCTTCTGTGTATAAGGTCATTGGTGATTACTGTATTACCTGTACACTGAGACTATGCACAGAGCTTCTGTATATAATGTCACCGGTGATCACTGTATTACCTGTATACTGACTCTATATACAGAGCTCCTGTCTATATTGTCACTGTTGATCACTGTATTACCTGTACACTGACATTATACAGAGCTCCTGAGTTTAATGTCATTGGTGATCACTGTATTACCTGTACACTATATACAGCGCTCCTGTGTATAATGTCACTGGTGATCCCTGCATTACCTGTACACTATACATTATATACAGAGCGCCCATGTATAATGTCATTGGTGTTCACTGTATTACCTGTATGCTGACAGTATGCACAAATCTTCTGTGTATAAGGTCATTGGTGATTACTGTATTACCTGTACACTGAGACTATGCACAGAGCTTCTGTATATAATGTTACCAGTGATCACTGTATTACCTGTATACTGACTCTATATACAGAGCTCCTGTCTATATTGTCACTGTTGATCACTGTATTACCTGTACACTGACATTATACAAAGCTCCTGTGTTTAATGCCATTGGTGATCACCGTATTACCTGTACACTATACATTATATACAGAGCTCCCATGTATAATGTCACTGGTGCTCACTGTATTACCTTGTAATACCTGTACACTATATACAGAGCTTCTGTGTATTGTATTGGTGATTACTGTATTACTTGTACACTATACATTATATACAGAGCTCCTGTGTATAATGTCACCGATGATCCCTGTATTACCTGTACACTGACACTATATACAGAGCTCCTGTGTATAATGTCACTGGAGCTCACTGTTTTACCTATACACTATATGCAGAGCTTCTGTGTATAATGGCACTGGTGGTAATAACAGTGTTGTTAGTATTGTGGTTTGTATTCATGATCAGTATTGTAGTATTCAATCACTGTGTGGTGGCAATTTGTGGTCCGGTCATGGTGTGGCGGTATTTGTCCCTATTATGTGATATTTTCGGTCATTATGAGGTGGAATATGTAGTGTAGTTATGGTGTGGTGGTATTTCTCCTTGTATGTGGTATTATTCAGTCACTATGTGATCTGTTCATGGTGTGGTGGTATTTCTCCCCTGTACGTGATATTATTGGTCTTGGTATAGGGGATTGTGTTGTGTATGGCGGTCATTTGTTCATTTTCGCTTCATTCACCTTTTTCGTTCTAAAATTTTACAACCTGAACAACAATGGCTTGCCCCCCCATGCAGGTGTTGCTTAATAATTGGCCTTCATGACTATAAGCATTAGATGAATGTCAGCCTACGGATCTCTGTAATAGCGGAAGACCCTCTAATGTCTGTAGTGGGGAGGGAGGGTCCTGACTCTCAACACATGGCAGATGTCGAAGGAAGAAAAAGTGAATTCTAGTATGCCAATCATTTGGTCCCAGAAGAGATAAGCCTTGACCAATGGTGTCTGGCATCAGATTATTTCTGTCTCCCCAATCAGAACACATATACAATCATACAAGAAGAGCATGCATGTGTATGGGGTCAAGAGACATGGTTGTCAGTTAAACAAGTGTTTATGACCAGCTTTATTCATCCAAATGGTCAATACCTAACTGTTTTGAAATGTCCCCTGTTAGTAACACTTGGAGACTACACCACTACTCTGACTTATTTGTCACCAAAATGTGCAAACAGGTTGGTAATAAGCAACTAATAACCACAAAAACAGCAAAACAGGGAGAGCCATTAATGAAAAGGAACTTGGATTATTAAAGGGCACTTCCCCAAATCTAAGTTATTCCTTATTCATAAAAGAAGAGGATAATTTACTAATCTATGGGGGTCCGATTGCTGGGAATTCCAGCAATACTAAGAGGCTTTGGAACCCTGTCTCAAATGGAGCACAGGGTGCATGCTCAACCTCCACTTGTTTAATTGTCTATGGGACTGCCAGAGAAAGCCAAGTACAGAGATCAGCTATTTCCAGCAGTCCCATAGACATAGATAGAATGTAATGAAGGTGAGGATGTGCACCTCTGCTGTATTAAAACCCCTTCAAGACCGCCTATACGTATATATACTGACCTGAGATATAAGAGAATATCATCCCCATAAAGGTGACAATCCAGCAGCTGTCCACTATATCTGACAACTTCCTGCATCACAAATGATTGGTGTTGGCACCGTCCATATCTGTTTAACCCCTTAGTTGCTGCTGTCAAAAGTGACTACATCAAATAAATGGTTAAAAGATTGTGGGGGCTTGCACTTTAATCTAATTGACACACCGAGATCATGATTGTGTGGTCCTGATGTTTGCCATAGCTGTTCATGGCCAAATAGCGGCCTTAGAGTCTCCTGGATATAGCGGTCAGTTCAGAAGTTAGCGACATTTAGGTGGTAAACAAACACTTTTTCATTCCGGCTATACCACTTTGCATTAATTCCTAAAAATCACCTGAAGGGTTAATAAATTACCTTACAGCAGTTTTCAATATGTCAGGGGGTGCTGTTTTTAAAATGATATCACGTTTGGGGTTTTACAATATATAGCACCCCTAAAGTCACTTCAAACCTGGATAGGTCCATCAAAAAAATAAATTTTGTAAATTTCCTTGAAAAAATGAAAAATTGCTGCTACATTTTTAAACCTCCTAAAAGGCTTTCAAAATAAATTACAGTTTTAAAAATGGTGCTGATGTAAAGCCGACATGTGGGAAATGTTATTTATTCATGTTGTTCTGTGGTATGACTATCTGGATTAAAGGGATAATCATTCAAAGTTTGAAAACTGCAATTTTTTTTTACATTTTTGTCACGTTTCTGATATTTTTATAAAATAAACACAAAACATATCAATCTAAATTTACTATTATCATAAATTATAATGTGCCATGAAAAAACAGTATCAAAATCACTGGGATTTGTTGAAGCATTCCAGAGTTATGACCACATAAAGTGAAATTGGTCAGAATTTAAAAAATTGGCCCGGTCACGAAGGGGACTTAAAGGCAGGGTTCCAGAGCGTCGTTTGTGGGATAGTAGGCGGTCCCACTTGTTAGACCCCACATGTGCACCTTTGCTTCTTTCACGATGGGGCTCTACATCCTGGTTTACAGGGTCCCATTTCTGGATTGTTATCCTATGGATAGGTGATAAATTATAATATGGGGAATAACCCTTTAGGTAACCCTGAGTATAACTCATTCTTGAGCTTAAAGGGGTATACCACAGGATAGGTGATAACTCCCAGAATATGGGTCCTATGTCGCTCACTAGCACGGACATAGTCTATAGGGCTGGCGGCACCCGGTTATCCCCCTCAATGCCATAAACATAGAATGGAACAGCAGAGCTCAAAATCCACAGGGATGGAACAGGACCTTCATGCCGGCCATAGGTGATGATCCCTGTGAGCGGACCCCCACCAACTTGCTATACCCAGAGTGCCCCTTTAACAATCCCAATACTTCTTCTATGGCATTACTCGGCTGATCCACAGGCTGATAAAAATAACAACACAAAACAATCACCACTAGAAGAAAACTAAAAATATCTTCTTGGCCCAAAGAAAAGGACAATTTGATAGAAGGTGCTCTGCAGTAAAGAATGTGTTTGTTCTGCCTTTTTATTTATTTATTTTTTACACCCCTGCCTCAATCAGATTTTATTACAAAGGGACAAAATCTGCAGTGAGAGATCCCCAGATGAATGGGGAGGAGGCAGGAAAACGTGATAAAACAACGTGCAAACCAATGCAGAAAATGAAGGACAAAAAAACTTGCTGCTTTAATAGAGACGACTTAATACAGCTGTCAAGTTACTTCTTTCCAGAGAATGAATAGCGCATGCTGTTGGTTGGGGGTATCAGGCTCATCAATTCTACTTGTTTTGTTCCCAATCTCAATAACACTATAATTGCTGCATTCAGTATATGAGCGTCTGCAGCTGCCAGAAATACCAATACCAGAATTCATTAGTGGCCTTTTTCCCCCTTGCATACTCGTTCCCAGTTAAAAAAAAAATCTGATCAAAATAGCTTTCAAAGCATCTGTTCCCCTCGCAGAGCAAAGGGAGCGCACACATACAGGTGGAAATATTCTGCTAAAAGTTTTATAGGCTGGATACACTTCACAGGAGAGCGGAAGATCAGAGCTGCCACCAACCTATGAAAATAATGCACAGGACTAGGCGGAAATTCGTTTGGAGAAAGTGGCTCCTTTTTGTCTAAAACTTACAAGGGGGTGTACCATTATAGAAATCAGACTCAAAAATCATCTTGGAACCTTCCTAACTCTTGAATTAGGAAACAAGAATCTTACCGTGGGCAAATGTGCCAATGAAGCAGCCATGGGGTCCCTGGGAAACATCAGACCCATTCCGAGTGGGATATAATTTCCATGCCGGTGAGAATCTGCACATAGATGTGATCTCCGCAGACACAAAGATACAATGGAGGCACCGGGACCTCCTGCTCTGAGTGATATAAGTGTGATGGTTTCAAGTAGCACCTGAGTAATTTTTATCATTGCCACAAAGCCCCCCCCATTTTCCACGCACTTCTCTACCCTTGTGCCCCCCATACATCCAACAAGCACTTTTACAGTTAATCCAGCAGTGAGTAAAAGCACACACCGCTGGTGCATACATATTTTATGCTGCCATTTCCAGCACGCATGCAGTGTTCTCAGCGGGGAAAAGTGTCACATTAAAGGGCCCGTCTGAGACCCCGACCTCCTCAGGGACCTTCATTGTTTCACTGGTAAGACTGCATGTTCTAATAAAGGGGTAACGTATTATTACTTACTATGCAGCGATGACCCTTCCATCGGAGTTTATCGAGGACGTCACCCCCAACCTCACTGCCTCAGTAATACTTGTATACCCTGCACCTTTAATTAGAATGCTGCACTGTCCTGCAATTTATGAGCAAGTAGTCAACTGGGTGTGATCAGTACATACTCTTCCATCACTGATTGGATATTGTCCATTTGTACGTGGACAACTCTCGCGCACCCAACTGGTGACACTCAGTCATCCTATCACTGGTAAATTTCTAGAAAGAGTAACAGAGGAGCGGAACAATGCAGACAATTTTCCAGAATTATTATTTCAGGGGGTATATGGGTATTTCAGGAGAAGTGACGGGTCCATTTTAACTGATGCCAAATTAACTCCCATTCAAGCTTTGTGGCACAGAATTCTGCTTCAATTTACGCCTAAAAAAACTTGCATACTTTTCTTGCACCACATTTACAAGGCGTTTTACTTTTTGCAGGAAAAAGAAGAAATGTTCCATCTTCTGGTCTCTGTTTTCTGCATCAAAATACTTTTTGCGCCTTGTTTGACTAGGAACATGGCATAGGAGGAAAGGGAGTGAGGGTCAACAGGATGGGAATGACAAAAAAAAGCAAAGAGGCGCAACAAAATTTTGCCAAAAAATGTGGTCAGTTCATATAGGAATAAAGGGAATAGCTGTGAACTGCTACAATACATAAAGTCTGTCTGCGGGGTCCAACATCAATGTTATAAAACGGGTAGAACAAAGCAACATTATCAGCTGCCATGGTATCTTCATATACCAGGCAACTGGATCAGTCACAAACAACTCTGGATTTTTTGTCATTTTACAATTTATGGGAACGTGCACCTCCCAATGGTGCAATGTCTAGTTACATTGCACCAAGTATAATGACCTGAGCCACGTGGCCACATGCCAAGTCACTGGCAAACCATCTGTTTACTTAAGTTATTGGGTTATTCATGGCCCTAATATAACTGGTTGTAAATGGATAAGATGCAACATCCTGATGGGCCATATACAGATCCTGATCTTTTTCCATATGTATTATCACCGAATAACATTGCAGAGTCAAAATCTACACAAAGCGCTTCTTAAGCCATTGACTTAGATGGCAAACCAATGCAGCATACCCAATGAGATCAGGACCATGAATACATACATTACCGTCACATTGAAATGTCCCGATATGCACTTACCCTGTGAGTACAACTACAAAGTCCATGACGTTCCAGCCGTTCCGCAGGTATGAGCCTTTATGAAATACAAAGCCTAAGGCGATGATCTTGATGCCAGCTTCAAAACAGAATATGCCAATAAAATATGGTTCGGTATCATCCTGCAAAGAGAAAAGGCGAGTCGGGTTACAGTCCTTAAAAGACCCTGTGTGATTTGTAAGGCAGTAATAGTGACCTGATGAACATTACATTGCAATAAAATTATATAACGCCATAAAGACAGTAAAATTAGAAACTAAAGGGCCAATGGCCCATTGGAAGACCAGTGGACTCCAGATTGACCAAGGTTCTGATATCCCAATAGTGCCAGGAGAATAATTATAGTGGGTGCAGGGGTTGCAGTCGCACCCTGACCATGGAGCCTTGGGGGTTCAAAAAGCCCCCTAGGCCTATTAGAAAAGACCAATACTATTTAAAGGGGGAGATTTTGCATTAGGGTCCAGAAGCTTCAACATATGCCACTGAATAATGCCCACCAATAAGAAAGTCTATGGTACAAGGTGTAATAGGAAGTATTTGATGACTAGCAAGGCATGTGCCCCAGGTGCTACACCTTTGCAATGAGGTCCTAATACAGTTTATTAATTTTCCATTACTTCACTACAAACCTATTCTCTCTTTCTGTGCAATTTCAACCATCAGGACTGTACAATTTATTGTGTATGTACACCCCAGGAGCAAAGTAGACCCTTACAATTATTTCCATAACCCAGTTATTATTTTCCCAGTTGTTTCCCCTGAAGAAGGGCGAAAAGCCCACTGGGTCGACAGGGACACATGGAAATCAATCACATTGCATTTAAGCATTTAAATAGCTATGTATTTATTTTATTCTGGACAGTTTTATTATTTTGTATGGGATTATTGATATCCCTCTACCTGATTCTATTTCTTACTGTTTTGTTATCTATATGATTTTAATTACATTTTAATATATTGGATTAATACTTAAGTGCACCTTTTCATTATGTGTAGCATTTTGCTATAATTAATTATACTAGCTATTGCTAATAATTTTCAATTTTTTCGTAGTATGGAATATAATATATATGGGTACAATACATACTTTTGTCTGGGCTTTTCTTTACACTCTGTGCTATATGGTGTTATTGATTCTTTTTGAGTCCTAGCCGTTGTTACTTACATAGTGTATGTGAATTGGAAAGTTTTATTTTGTTTTAAACCAAACCAATATATGTCTACACTATTGAAATTTAACACTTTCAGATGATTTGATTTCCCTCTGATCCCATGTGTAAGTTTTACTTGCAGTACCACACTTCACCACATGGTTTGCTGTTAAGGAGAATCATTTCTGTGAGTGAAGGGACAGAATGCTCCTTCAATTAAGACAGATGAAGTGTAAAAATTGTACAGCACCACCTAGTGGTAGAAATGTTTAGTGTATTATTGTGTCATTGCCCAGGAAATATATGATAATTCCTGGCTTTTTATGCATTTTGCACCTCTTCTTTCACATGGATGTGCTGCCTTTAAAACAATAAAACCTGAAAAAGGGATCTGATCACTATTATAAAATCTGCGGTTATGGGCAGTTTTACAAACAAAGTAAAATGATCCCAGCTAGCAACAAATATTTGATACGCTACAGTATTGATTATATGCCTCATTTAATTCACATCCATCAGAAATTCTCTGTGCCAATCTGTCTTAATACCGATGCCACAGTGCAGGTGCAGGGTAGCAATAGTGATTGTTTAGCATAAGTTCCCGCCACTAAAATAGGTATATACAGCATATATAAATTTATACATATATTACGCTTCACAACATTTTTATCAAGTAGAGCAGAAAAACACTGAAAGCCTCAGTCACTTTCAGGAAATTTGCAACGTCATAATTGAAGGGCTCTGATGATGTTAACCCTACTAATGAACGAGATTGCATCTCGGCCATAATGTCGAGCGTCCCCTGAAATTAACTGCGCTGACTCACAGGATCTGAGCGGTCGCCTCCCTTTCATTTCGAAAGAGTATTTATAGACCTTCATTTTTAAGAATGGAAGCAAAGGAGGATCAATGGATTGATGGTATAAAAATAAGACTATGGCCAGAGACATTGGAGCGCCCTCACTCGCCAGGGCCATGGGGTACTCGGTACCGGGCCGGTTGATCTTCTCAACGGGAGTTGTCACGGCAGCAGTGACCCGGTCCGTGGCCCTGGGGCTCCATTTCAAAAGGGGTTGTTTCAGTGTGCTTATGGTGGTGAAAGTTTACACTACACCTGTAGTGTTTGGCAAATGTTAAGCCGGCGCTGCAGACAGATCCTCTTGGACAGAAGGTGTAGTGCAGCAAGATGTTATAGCCCTCCACAGGCAGGGCTGTAGTCCCAGGGCAGTGTAGGTGAAGTGACACTTAGATGGTGTAGTGTCGGGCACAGGAGGGATGTAACAGTGTCGGGCAGGCTGGCGCAGGAATAAGTGGAGGACACCAGGGCATGTAGTTCCAAAGCTTTACTCACAGTCTGTTGTGGTACAGGTGCCCGCAACCGTGCAGTGTCCTCCGGGTCAGGAGCTCAGCCAACTTCCAGGCAAGATGAAGTACTCCTTTCCAACACTCCGCCAACATATGTGCTTTTTCTGAACGTCTCCCTCTTAGCGCCTTTGAATGAAGGACTCACAGTACTGAGTTAAACTGGAGTTCCTCCTGTCAGATGTTCCTATGAACTCTACTTGTACGGCAGACTGCTGTAGCCTACTTCGGGGACTCCTTCTACCTAGTCCCGCCTCACACACATTGCTGTTGTACCCCCAAGTCTGGTGGGGGAATAAAGTGGTCACTACTTCTATTCCTCCGGTGTCTGCTGCAGGACCATTAGTATCCATACAACCTCGGGGACCGGACCCCGGCCTTGTGCTTAGAACTTGGTAAGGATTCTCCTCTAACCCTAATCCTTGGTTCTCTTATTCTCCTCACGTTCCGTACTAATTCTTTCTTTCTTATGGAGAGTCAGGCTTTCTTTCGATATTCCTTTCTTGTGCCAGCGGACCCAGATCACTGAGGTCGGCTGCAGCACTTCCTTCATCCATCCCACTCAGGGGATCTCCTTTCACAGACTGACCTCGTCAGACTCCTGTGACTAAATGACCAAATCCTATCCTCTTCCCGCTCTTTTAGTGCAAACTAAACTCCAACCGCCTCCCAGCACGCTTCGTGTTCCAAGCAGGGAGCCACGAAAGGGTGCTTTGCTACACTACTACATTGTGTGGGATGCAGGTGTTGGAGTGTGGTCAGGTGTCTCCACCTTGCCTGGATGGTGGGGTACCACACTTCAGGAGGAGGTGCAGTACCTCTGTGGCGACTGAACCCTCAGGGGCGCCACAACATTACATTTCTTCTTTTTCATGGAGGCAGGTTGGTCTCCTACATGTCCCATCCCATTTCTTCCAGGAAATCAGCGGTGTCGGAGGAATTGAAGCTCATCTTTCCCACTGGCGGTGATTTATTCTGCTGAGCCAATAACCAATGATTTGGGGCATGTTTGGTTGGCTTAAAAAAATAATAATGTGCTAAGCAATCTGGGACTATGAATCTAGTGGGCTCCATAATAAAACTTCGCTAAGCATGGGTGGGAAAGAGGGTGGTAATTTGGGCTAGCAAAGTGCTAGCCTTGTTTAAAGGGATCATCCGGGACCATTTTATTTTTTTCTTATTGGCCTAAGGACTTACCTACCTGCTTGTGATGAGGGAGCGTGCATGGATGTATCCAAGCATGCTTGTGTCCTAATCGAGTATCTTTGGCGAGCTCAAAAACAATGCTCGAGTCCCCGTAGCTGCAAGTCTCGCAGCTGTTCAACAGCCACAACACTTGCAAGGATTGCCTGTTTGATAGACAATCCCTGCATGTGTTGCGGCTGTCGAATAGCTGCGAGACATGTAAGTGCAGAGACTCAAGCATTTTTTTAGACCACACCAAAAATACTCGATTAGGACATGAGCATGCTTGGATACACCTTATCCATGCACACTCGCTCATCACTACTACCTTCCTGTTTTGCCCAACACCGATCTCTGCCGACTCAGTGTTGTCACACAATGCTCCTGCCAAAGATTTTGCAGCTTCTGATGACATCACGTCGACAGAGCATCTTCTTCTCCTCCGTGCAGCTTTGTTGACAGGAGTCACTGCTGATGTCATGCTAATTGACAGCTGGCTCCCTGCAGAATAACTGCAGGGAACCAGATGTCAATCAGCTTGACGTCAGCTATCATGTCTCATCGACAGAGCAGCCCAGAAGAGGAAGAGCTTCTCTATTGACGTGAAGCAGCAGAATGTCTGGCAGGAGTGGTCCAGTCAGAACATACAGATTGTTAACAACGACTTTCCTGTCAGTTCTTAGCCCCATGAGAAAAAAATAGCCCCGGATAACCCTTTAAAGGGCTTATATACTATAGAGATGGTCAATGCCACTGATAATGGGGTCATGAAAAATCTGGATCAACTGAAGCCCTTTACTATTGCTTATAGGGACCAGCACAAGTGTCCACTATGCACAATCCCATAACGTCAGCAGACGGCTGGAGCATCATATCACTGCTACGAGATATAGGGGCAGATAGGGGAGGATGTGGCGCCCCTGAGGCTCAGTCGCCACAGAGGTACTGCACCTTCTCCTAAGTTGTAGTGCCCCACCACCTAGGTAAGTTGGGAACTCCTTTCCACACTCCAACACCTGCATCCCACACACAGGATAGTTCAGTAGGTCTGCCTAGCAGTTTCAGGCTGGGGGTAGCAGAGCACCCTTCGTGGAACCCTGCTTCGTAACACGAGATGTGCTGGGAGGTGGGTGGAGTTAGTATAAAAGAAGGGGAAAGTAGAGAATAGTAGGTCAGTCTGACAGAAGGTCAGTCTGGGGTGAGTCCCAGAGAAGTTCAGTTCTGAAGTTCAGTTTTGAGTTCAGTTTGAGTTCAGTTTAGAAAGAGAGTGCTGCAGCTGCCTCAGTGATCTGAGCCAGCTGGCACGGGAAAGAGAAGAGAAAGAGAAGGACGTAGACCTGCAACCTCAGCTTCCAAAAGAGAGAGAAGGAACAGCGCGGAACGAAGGAGTCGGAGAACAGAGAGGAGTTGTGGGTTGAAAGAGTACCCTGCCTATAGGTTCTCAGCACAAGGCCAGGGCCCGGTCCCCAAGGTTGTATGGACACTTATGGTTCTGCAGCAGACACCGGCGGAGTAGTTGGCTGTAAATGCACTACTCCCATGACAGACTTGGGACACAACAGCAACTGGATAGAGAGCCAGGACTTCTGAGAGGGAGTCCCCAATAGAGGCTACAGCTGTCTGTCATACAAGTAAGGTTCTAGGAACATCTGATAGGAGGAATTCCAGAGAACTACGGTACTGGAGTTCTTCACACTAAAAGGCGCAATAGAGGAGTCATTCAGGAAAGGCACATGTTGGCGGAGTGTTGGAGAGGAGAACCCTGACTTGCCCAGGAGGTTGATTGAGTCTCTGCCCCGGAGGACACGGCACGGAGGCAGGCACCAGTAGGTACCACGAACTGTGAGTAAAGCTTTGAAACTGCAAGCCCTGGTGTCCTTCATTCATTCGCCGCTAACACCTTCAGCACTGCTATATCTGGGTACCAGCATCTACACCATTCTGCGCCTCTCCTCATCCATTGCACCTACACTGCCCTGGGACTACAGCTCCACCTGTGGGGAGCTATACCATCTTTGCTGCACCACACCATCAGTCCCAGTAGAGCTGCATGCAGCGTTGGCTTACCATGTCCCTTGCCAAACACCACGGGTGGCGTCACGAACTATTCAAATAAACTTTAACACCATTAACATCACCGCCATGGATATTGGCCGCCCAGGGCCACGGACCTGGTCACTGCTGCTGTGACACCTTCCCCCCTGACACCGGCCCGGTACCGAGTACCCCGCTGCCCTGGGTGTGAGGGCGACCCAAGGACATCCATTGTACAAATGATGGGATGCAACAGCGGGAGTCCCTTTTTATAGCCAGGAGCCAGTGGAGAATAACGCAGACACACAAGCTCACAACTAGGTACACCTGGAATCGAGCAGGTTAAGGATTTCATTACTTACAAATCTCAAGTTTATTAATCATGTTATCGCTTTCTTCTGCCCTGATTGTTCGCCCCGCGGGGAAAGGGTTAATGCAATTTGCGGCTCCGCTGAAATGAAAGCCTCTGTAAGAGGTTCAGGCGTGATGGGAAGGAGCTGTTTTCTTCTAGAGGAACTTTATATCAGAAGGTAATTTGTGACTGTTTTAAGTGGCTGTGGCAGGGATGAAACCCACAAGCTATTAGCGAAAGAAAAAAAAAACGAAAAAAAAAGGAAAAGAAAAAGAAAAGATAGCTTTTATGTTCAGTGCGAAACCTCACGTGCTCCAGCAAAATATGGGAGTCTCCAAATGTATGTCACTGTATGAAGGATGATAACATGTACAATTCCTTAAATCTGGTTTCTGATGCTCTGGATTTTACAGTGGGAAAATAACAAAATGAACTGGAATCACAGTGGATACTAAGCAAATCATGGGGGATGCAACAGCCCGGAGATCTTGAGTGCGAGGAAGCGGACATGGTAATCTGTGTGGAAATGTTTGGGGCTTGGAAGGGTATGTTTACATGTTGCGTTTTTGACACAATTTTCCAGCGCGGTTTTACTGTGAAAAAAAAATCAGCGTTTTACAGTACCAGCAAAGAGAATGAGATCTCTGGAACTTCATACACATGTTGCTGATTTTTTCCTTTAAGCAATTTCAAATCTGTAGCTCATCAATTCTTTCAGAATTTTTGCAATGAATGGGTAAAACGCATCAGAGACGTGAATAATTTACACAGTATTTTTCCTGCCAACACTCCATATTTTCAGCAGATTTCTCTACTATGTGCACATACCCTTAAAGTATTGTAGCTTTAGTTTGTGAAAAGAAAAGTTATTCAAAGTTTCAATAAACTTTCTCTATCAGTTTCTCAGGGTTCAGCTCTGTTTTCAAGGACCCTTGCTAGCAGTCAGTGAATAGTAAGTGTAGTAAGTGTAATCATAAGTAAGATATGACTTCTGGAACCTTCCAGAATCATCCATTCTCTGAAACTTTGCCTGTCACATGGCTGCAAACCCCCCTTCCTCACCCACAGCTCTGTGAAATCTAAGATCCCAGTGAGGATTCTTTCCCCTTCCCCCCTTAGCCAGGAAAGGATTTCTTTTGTTGGAAGCACCATGCGGCTGGATATAAGTATGGGTAATATTCAAGAGGCTGAATCTCGAAAACCATACACGGCAGAGACATGAAAATAACATTTCTGCAAAATGCATCAACCCAGCGTTCTGGCCCATAATTTTGATGGTTCCAGCACCCACAGAAACCGAGAACTGGATTTCTCCTAAACGGTGGGATATAATTACTGCATGTTTGGTCTTTAACTATTGCATGTTTATACGAGGTACCCTCTGCGAGATATAGTCATTATAAGTTTTGTAGTCAGAATTGTAACTCCTAGAGAAGGGGGAGGAACATACCAGATGGCCCCTTTTATGATGTCACAAACCCAAAGCTATAAGGTATTCCCTCCCAAAAATCAGTCATTCGAGCTGGAGGTTTGATGCCAAAAGGACCCCAGATGCAGGGCGACGTGTGGCCCTGCCTCCCCACATGGTTAGCCTAAAGACCATCTAAGCAACTGTAAGTGTTGAATCTCTATGTTAATCCCTTTTATTTTATATTTGCATTGTACATATCTAATGTCTCAACTTTGTAACATCTTTTATCTGTGTAATCACTGCCCGCCTTTTTTGGAATAAATTATAAAACTGGTGGCGGCAAAGTTTGATCTGCGCCCTGGGCACTGCTGAGAGTGATGGAAGGGAGTTTATAAACTAATTGGGTGGCTGCGGCCAGAGCATTTTATAATTCCCTTAGTGCAGCGTGCTGGGTGGCCAGTCCTCATTGAAGCAGCCGTCCGGTGACCAATTATCCCAGGTGTAGTTCCCTGACTGACCTGAGGTTAAGGGGGCGCCGGAGAGCTGCGAGTTCCAAAGTGGAACTGAAAAGTTTTGTGAATTATTGTGGGCAGTGGCGGGACAACCAAAATAATCCCCCTGCGATAAATTGTTAAGGCAAGACTAGCTTACTGTTTTTATCACATGGTGCCAGCGGTGGGATAACTAAGATAAGCCCCCCTTGTGCCTGTGATAGCAGTGTGTCGGCAGTGCGTCACATCCCTCCGTCCGTGGCATAGCGGTGGGACCTTGACAGTAAGTACATGCACGTCAGATTGACTTCAAATCCACGGAAAAGTCCACACTGAATTGCGTAGATTTTGGTGTCTATTTACAGTAGTTGCAGATTTACCATACATTTCACTATAAGTGTAAGAATTTTTTTGACAGATTTCACTTTGAAGCTGAAAAAAGTGAAGCAAAAATTAAAAACACTGTTTTTCTTTTTATAACATATGTGGATTTTGCTGTGAATCACTGCATCAAAAATCGCCAACACAGAATTGCTTGTGTTATTCATTCATTGCAGACAAGTTCTTCCAAAGAAAGTCAGCTGGAAAAATCTGCATCAAATCTGCAAATGATCAGCAACAGATGTAACATTTCATGGCTTGTTTCAGATCTGCAGCTTGCCACACTGAATACCTGCGTGCCCCTAAAATGAGCAGTACTAATTTTAAGGGTAACTATTTCTGGCTGTTATATGAGTTTTACCAGTTTTCCTCTCTGTGGGCTTTATCTGTAATTTGCAATCAACTGTGACTGAAGTTTAGCACAATCTTTCTGCGTCTCCCTCTGCTTGTTTCTTAACTCTGCTCCTCCCTCCTGCCCTCTCCATAGAGTATAATGGGCTGCCATAGCAAGCTGCCTGGCTGTTCTGATTTTCAGGGAGGATGGTGCATTTAGAAGACAGGGGGATAGGAAGAAGAAGTGTATTATAAGTCAGAAGGAAGCAGATTTCTTATATTTGTGTGTACTGTTGATTTATGCAAAGTTGGTTGAAATTACAGTTCCCATTTAAGGTTTCCACTGAATGACTACAGGTAAAGAAATAATATAAATCCAAGTAAATTAAACTTCTGTGAAATCAAACTGTCCACTTAGGAAGCAACACTGATTGACAATCAGTTTCACATGTTGTTATGCAAATGGAATAGACAACAGATGGAATTTATTGGCAATTGTCAAGACACCCTCAATAAGGGAGTGGTTCTGCAGGTGGGGACCAAAGACCACATCTCAGTACCAATGCTTTATGGCTGATGTTTTGGTCACTTTTGAATGTTGGTTGTGCTTTCACACTCGTGGTAGCATGAGACAGACTCTACAACCCACACAAGTGTCTCAGGTAAGTTGTTGCCCTCCTATGGCCCCCTCCACATCTCCTGGTGTACTGGCCTGACTCCTGGTAGCGCCTCTAGACACTACGCTGACAGACACAGCAAACCTTCTTGCCACAGCTCGCACTGATGTGCCATCCTGGATGAGCTGCACTACCTGAGCCACATTGAAAAGTGACCAAAATATTAGCCAGAGAGCATTGGTACTGATATGTGGTCTGTGGTCCCCACCTGCAGAACCACTCCTTTATTGATGGTGTCTTGATAATTGCCAATAATTTCCCGTTGTCTATTCCATTTGCACAACAGCATGTGAAATTGATTGTCAGTCAGTGTTGCTTCCTAAGTGGACAGTTTGATTTCACAGAAGTTTGATTTACTTGGAGATATATTCTGTTGGTTTAAGGTACTGTCACACTTAGCGATGTACCAGCGATCCCGACCAGCGATATGACGCGGTCAGGATCGCTGGTGCATCGCTAAGTGGTCGCTAGTGAGCTGCCACACAGGCAGATCTCACCAGCGACATTGCTGGGGACGGGGGTCGCTACTTACCTGTCACACTAGGCGATCCTGCGTCCTCCCGCCCGGCTCCACGCGTCGCTCGTCTCTCCACAGGATGCGCCACAGGAAGCTGACGACGAGAAACAGTCCAGGACGTTCTCGCGCGATCAGCGATAACCAGCGGGGGAGCGGTCGGAGGAAAGTAAAGTATCAGACACAGCGATATCGCTAGCAATATCGCTATAACGTCACAAGTTATAGCAATATTGCTAGCGATATCGCTTAGTGTGACAGTACCTTAAGTGTTCCCTTTATTTTTTTGAGCAGTGTATATACATACTGTGTATATATATATATGTGGGAAAATTGTAAAAATGAATTAGAATTGCATAAGCTTTATTGATGGGAGCTATAGTAATAGAGGATGTAAAACCTCATGGTGGTGAACAGGCTCAGCTTTGGTGGCCAGTCTCAAGGACATTGTAATGGTAACGTCAATCAGGGGCGGGCACAGTGGTTAAGCGCAGGAGTGAGGATAATAGGGTCATTGGTGCCCTGAAAGTTTACTGGCTCTGCTTGAATGGCAAGCCAGTGCATGCCGCCCCTTTATGGCTGTCTGTCCTGGTTCTGTATGTCAGACAGCTGGGGATATCACAGTACTTGTGAATCCCAATGTACTAGCACTTCACCTGACTCCTACTGTGATTGTTTTAATCCTGTGATTTAAATAAAGCTGTGGCCATTTTGACAACCAAAATAATGTGTTGTGTATTTATTCTAGTGCCTAGGTTTACTGTCGTTATGGTGGTTTTAAGATGGAGTGGGGGTCCATCCCATATCCATAAGTCATGCCAAATCCATATGTGCTGGAAGTTTTCTATGTGGATCTCATCTTAAATTCAGAGCGATTTCACATATAAATTAGCGAATGTCACTGCTAATTTACCGCAGATTTCTCTGGTTATTAAAGGGAGCAAAAACCATGGTAAAATTTCATAAAATTCCATCATTGTGGTGTAATTCTGCAGTGTGCCCATTTCTCTGCGCAAAATATTCCGTATTGTAGTATCATTTGATGTATACTACTCAAAAAAATAAAGGGAACACAAACAGCCTGTTGCAAATGGAATAGTGTTCCATTTATTTTTTTGAGCAGTATAGATTTGTGGTGCAGCAAATATGTAGCATATGAACTCAGCTTAATACTCTTTTAATACTAGGTCTATGTCCTGGTGACATTGTTGCAACATTGGCTTTATCCCTTAGTTATGGAAATATGTCAGATTTATTATTTGCCATCAACAAAATAGGAATGGAATATTTGCAAGGCATAAGTCCAAACCCAAATTCAAAAAGTGCAAAAATATTTCTTTTCGGCATTAGATCCCTAGTCAGCGGTCAGACTGTGGCCTGGCAGACCTAGAAGCAGCATACTGTTCTGTACTGCGCTTAATGATTAACCTGAGTTCCTAGCCAAAGTACCACCTGCTGTTGCGGGAGGAATATTTTGGTGCGTGTAAGAAAAACAGGGCAGCAGTTACACAGTACATTTCAATGCAGATATTTTCGTTCCAAGAGATGAGTCAGGACATGATGGCCTATCAGAAGCTCTCTTGTCTATCCTCTCAATGCCATTCATAGCATGGCACAGCGGGGGTTCAAGTGCTAATCCCATTAATGGCGAATCACTCTCTTTTCCTAACAATCTACAGCTTTGGGGTTTTCCTCTTGCCTTGTCTCTGAGCCCATAAAACAGATTGTTCTGTGTAACAACCGAGCTGACAACGCTAATCAAACAGCAGAAATTATTCCTTTTTTTTTTGTTTGCATGGCAGCTAGTAATTTGCATGGAAACTAGCAGCAGGTCGAAGCCAAATGGTTCAAAAATTGTAATAAATCCCAATAGCAAAAATTATTTTTAAATTAATGCATTAGTACATTTAGGTAGAAAAAAAATGTCTCCAATGTGTGATCATATCCTTTAACAATATGTCTGCAGGTTAAAAGTGAACATTTTTTCTCTTATTTTATTCCCACTGCTCCCCTGAGTATTCAGGTTGTTTTATGCATTTTTAAATTTATTATTATTTAGTGCTAATTTTCTTATGGTATTTAGCAAGGAGGTGTGGCTCACAGGATCCTCTGGGGCGTGTCTTTAGACTAATCTGCATTATTACCTTGCGAGAAACACCCTCTTGGTAAAGACCATAAAAAATTGTACTAAATAAAAAAATCTAAAATTGTTTAGAGGATTTTAAAAGAAAAAAAACAAAACAGAGTGAAATAAGCAGTGAGCGTAAAATAAGAGCCAACAAGGCCCACTTTTTACCTTTTCTTCTTTAATTGTTTCTTTAACACAAGTAAAAAGTATTGTATGGAACATCTCGCTATAAATGGACTGACCTCTATCTTTTGTCTACGGCCAGCACGAAACGGCCATTCTATCACCTTTATCCAGAGGAGACTTTTTTGGGGTCACAATTATTGAATTTTGGTTGTAGATATTCAGAAAAATCCCATCATCTCTCTCTGTTTCTCTCCCTCTCTCTGGTCTCTTCTTTACCTGAAGGCAGCCTGTTTTTTTTTTTTCTGCAGACATTACTCTTTGCTCTTTTACAAGTCTGTCATTTTTCAGACAGGAGAATTGTTGTGACAACAGGATGACACCGTTGGATGCAAGAAGAGGAGGAAAAGTGCCGTTGAAAGCTTAAATGAGAAATTCTACCCTGTAAGCCGCATCACATCACATGCAGCGTTGGTAACAATTCAGTATATCAGAACCACTGTGGGTGCCATGTTGGGGTCATAAAGGGATATTTCCAAGATAGCAAGTTAGGGATCCCAGAATTTGGCCTTGGGATTCTGGTATTGTAGGTGTCTGTCCTGTTACATTTTTTTTTACACTGGGACCAAATTACCCCTCTCAACCAAAATCATAGTCCTGTATCTTATACCCACAGCAGAATTCCTTGTTAGCACCATCTCTGGCAACTAGCACCGGGGTACATACCAGGACAACATATCTCTCCGTCTAGCCTTGATTGGACACAGAATTGTTGGTTTATGTGGGGCCTGCCACACCCTTCCAAAAAAAAAAATATAAAAAGTGATCAAAACGTTTCACATACCCCACAATGGCATCTATACAAATGTCAGCTTGGTGCACACAAAACTAGCCCTAAAGACTTCCATTGCTGAAAAAAATACAAAGTCATTTGTCTAAGAAAACACAAAACCAAATTTTTTTTTTACAAAGTTAGGAATTTTTCTATTGCTAAAATCTAAAAGAAATTCCTTGTAAGTCTGGTATCGCTGTAATAGTACTGACCTGGAGAATCATGTTGCCAGTTCATTTTCCATAAAGCAAACCCAAAAAACAGTGGTGCAATTGCAGGTTTTTTCTCATTATTTCACACCACTTCGATTCCCTACCCCATTTTTTGGTAGGTTATATGGTAAAAATAATGGTGTCATTCAAAATTACAACTAATTTCACAAAAAAACCTTCATACAATGATGTCAGCAGTAAGATAAAAACAGTTATGACTCTTGGAAGAAGGGGAGGAAAAAAAACAAAAGCACAAACGCGAAAATTAGCCATAGGGGGAAAGAGGCGAAAGAGCTATTCCCATAGATAGGATATGCCATCACTTTATGATCAGTGGTGGTCAAACCTCTGGGACCCCCACTAATCCTGAGAATGACGTGTACGCAGTACTGTTTTTCGTACACAGTGGCCCCTGGCCTCCCGTCTGTGCAGGCTGCTGCATCGGCCCCATTTACTGGAGTGGGTCTTTTCTTAAGTTCCGCTGGACGCCCGTGTGCAGGAAAAAAACAGGAATTGGACACAGTACATTATCCCCTTCATTCTTAGGATCAATGGGGGTCCCTGAGGTTGGATTGGCAGTGTCCACCATATTCGATGGAAAGTCCCTTTAAGTTGGTAGAGTGCAATAATAACAGGAATCTGATTGGCTGTCAGTTGTCAAATTGGCTCTTTTGGGACAAATCATTGGGCGTAAATGCTCCCTCCCGTGCCAATACATAACCCTTTAATCACCATGACATTTTTCATTGTTTTGCACTTTTGTTTCATAATTTTTTTGCCCCTCAGATGACATTTTATTGATATAACTATAGGTCAGGTATGTCAAACTCAAATACACAGAGGGCCAAAATGAAAAACTTGGACAAAGTTGCGGACATCCTTGATATTTATAAAAAAAAATGTCTACAATTGAAGTTTTGCCTTATCATCAAATATAACGGTGATTTTTTTTTATATGGAAACAAACTTAAAGGGGATGTAAAGAACAAAGCACATTTTAATTAATAGATCTTAGAATAAAATATTAGAAAAATAGAATATGTTATATAAGAGCAGTAAAAAGCATATGGCCAAATGGCCTAATTTAAATATGTAACAGCACAGGATAAAAACCTTGAATAATACAGATAATAAAGTATGATGCAAACAAAAGTATCCCCAAACACAGTATGATACTACCACAGTGAATTCCTCCACATGCACGGTATGATGAAACTGCTGTACCCTCCCCCTCAATTCCTTCAACAAAGACCCCATCACAATATGATTCTCTAACTATAATCCTCATGTAGTCCTCCATACAGTATACTGGCCACAAAAGTGCTCCATACAGTATAATGTCCCCACATATTGCTCCATCAGTATATTGGCCCCACATAGTCCTCCATACAGTATAATGACCACAAAAAGTGCTCTATACAGTATAATGGCCCAACATGGTGCTCTATACAGTATAATGGTCCCATATATTGCTCCATACAGTATAATGGCCCCACATAGTGCTCCACACAGTATAATGCACCCACATAGTGCCCGATACAGAATAATGGGCCCCACAGTGGTCCATACAGTATAGTGGGCCCCACAGTGTTCCATACAGTATAATGGCACTTCAGTGCTCCATACAGTATCATGGCCCCATGTAGTGCTCAATTCAGTATAATTTGTCCTATATAGTGTTCCATGCAATATAAGGCACCCCACATAGTGCTTCTGCCACAGCTCTTGTCTGGTGTCCCAAGACCAGGGGCTCCTTCCCTGTCCTTAACACTAGGGATGCCCTAGCTCGCTCTGTTCCCTGGATTACTTCTGATAGTGAAGACACAGGGGCCAAAGACCTTGACTTAGCTCCTGAATCCGCCCTCAATCTGTACCCTTCCCCCACCCAGGGAAGAGGGGAGTAGTAGTGTACCATAATACACCAACAAGACTAACAAGGTAGTACGAACAGGAATAACAAAAAATACCAAACATACAAATATACACACAGACAACAGAGGTAAACACTGGGGAGTGGAGGATGAGGTTAAACAAAAGTAGGAGAAGAAAGGGAATTATCACACATGCAAAACGTAGCAACAATCACAGATAAATCCTCCAAATGCCTTCTCCAATAACAAACACCAACAACCTCCAGCCATGCATAATAAGCTCTATCTGACAATGAGTGCTAGCCAGGGCCTAGTTTATATAAGACATGGGAGTGTCTAACAGTGCACAGCTGAAAGCCTTAGCTCCAAGAGCTCTCCACAGAGCAGATTAATCCCTGCACTGCCAAAAGAAACTTTTAATATGAAGGTGAAGTGCGTCTAATCAGTGCAGGAGTAGGAGAAATCGGATGCTGCGGTCTTCTGGCTCCTCTCTGTTGTGGTAAACCCATGACAGCTTCATACAGTATAAAGTGCTCCACATAGTTCACCACACAGTACAATGTGCCCAATACAGAATAATGGGTCCACTTAGTGTTCCAAACAGTATAATAGGTCTCACATTAAAAAAATAAGTACTCACCTCTGCTCTGGTCTTTTCATGTTGTCTTCAGATCCTCTGCACAACTCGGTACAGGGGGCATGTTGTAGAGATGAGCGAATTTGTTCGGATTCCGAATACGATCGGCATCGAATATTGTTTTTGCAATATTCGTCGAACACAGCAGAACGTCATTTAGAGTCAGTGGAAGTAGAAATTACCGAATATGTTCAGAACCAATCATTATCATACATTCAGCATGAATAGTGGTCGAATATGGCACAAATATGTCAAAATCAGATTCGGGCACAAAAACCGAACAAATTTGCTCATCTCTAGTAGTGACGTAATCAAGACCATTACACAGAGATGTCAGACGCAGAGGAAGAATTATGGGAGTAGGAGCATCAGCTGATTCTCCCTCCTCCATCATTGCTTTCAACTGTATCTGCATATAGGATGCTAATATAGTTCAAAGTGTGATGCCGGGAGGGGGACCAAGCCAAATGTACTCGGGGAACCCGCTCGCTGTTGCGGGCCAAATATTCTCACCATTTGGGCCAGAGTTTGACCTATGTGCTATTGGGTATATATATAGTGTTTTGATTGAACTTTATTTTAGAGGAGGAGGGAGTGTGACTAATGTACATCTTAAATAATTTTATGCTTTGATAAATCTGACTTTTTCGGACAGGACAATCTTAAATCTGTTTCTCTAATTTTGAATGGGATAGAGTTGGATGATTCACACACACACACACACACACACACACACACACACACACACACACACATACACACGCACACACATACACACACATATACACACACACACGCTATATATAGTTTTCCTGGAAATTAATTAAGTGACTTGATTGGCTGCTAAGGGCAATAGCTAGGGTTTTAGAAATGAGAAACATAAGATGATTGGTCACATCATTGTATAGGAGGTGGAGATGAGATTAGCAACCAATCATAATCAAGGTTTCACATTCCCATTGCAGATTAGAAAATGAAAGCCAGGATCTGATTGGTTGCTATGGGCAACCACTCAGTTTTAATACAGTTATAAAATGGGAATAATAGGACACAATGGGGCGGATTTATGGAAACTATCTAACCTGCAAAACGACGGTTTTAATGTTAGACAGATTTCGTAAATCTGCTCCAATATATAAGAGCAGAGATGCTTATGTATTGTGAGGCAATATGGAATATGTTTAGCATTTCACATTCCTCGCCATTGAATATAATGGCTGCCGTGGCCAACAAAGAGACACCGTGGCCAACAAAGAGACTCAGTGGCCAACAAAGAGATGCCATGGCCAACAAAGGGCCGCTGTGGCCAGCATGGCACAAGTGCACAGTAAGTTAACAGTGTACCAGATCCCTCTTGTATCAAGCCCATTTACCATTAGTCAGACATGAATAGAACAAGATGTATACAAGAACGTTTCATTCATTGACAGCAAGCAGAGATCTAGTAAACAGCAAAATAAGTGATAATATCGGTACTAGGAAGTACCTGTGATAGGTGGGGCCCAGTTGGACATTCTGCACTGAGCTGTCTGTATGCCAACATGATTATGTCTTGAGGGCACAGTGGCGGACATTGACAGCTTGTCACCCCTGTGCAAGAAATGTGTTTGGGGCCCCCCTCTTGCTTGGTACGCTGCTTATGATGAGAGCGTACATAGCAATCACAGGGCCCCCTAGTAAAAGCTCTATTTGGGCCCCCACACCGCTAAAAAAAATATATATATTTATATTTTTTCACTGAGATGGAGATATAAATATATATACTGTATGCATGTGTGTAACAAATATATACATATCCGCTAGCATTGGTTCTGCTGGTTCCAGCGCAGTCAGGTGACAACTAGTGTCAGCTATGTTAGTGAATAGAACACTGCAGACATGGCTGACTCTCTAGTTGGCACATGACAGCAAATGTGCAGAGCGTCTCCTCGTAGTTACGTGATTACTGATGGAATTGGCAGAGCCCAACCATGTATATATTATATTACATTATATGCTTGGTGTCTGTATCTTCTGGTATCTGCTCTACATATACTGTACTTAAACACACACATATACTGTATATACATACACGCATACACCGTACAGACATATACCGTACATACACACATACATATACCGTACATACATATACCGTACATACATATACAGAACATACACACAAATACCGTACATACATACACACGTATACCATACATACACACACATATACCGTACATACATACACACATATACCATACACACATACATATACCATACATACATACACACATATACTGTACATACACACACAGATACACATACATATACCATACATACATACACACATATACCGTACATACACACACACATATACACATATACAAACACATATACCATATATACACACATACACAGATGTACATACACACAGAGGTACACACATACATAGATATACATATATACATGCACACACAGATACACACATATACATATACTGTACATACACACACACATAGATGTACACATATACTGTACACACTAATTTATGACCTCAGGTGATCAGATGAGTCCTGGAACAGGTAGGCATCATAGTTCAACTAGAAAGAGGGCTGCAGAACCCACTGTGGGGGATGGGGACACAGCATGAAGGACTCATATCAGCCCTGTGCTGCAGCTGTGCTGCCCTGTGCATTAACTCTCCTCCCCCGACCTCTTCTCTGAGATGCTGCAGAATGGCACAGTGGAGGGAGCAGAAATCAGAATACACACTGAATACTCACCACTGGGACGTGCCATGCAGGAGGACAGACACGGCAGCCAGTGAGTGCTCTCATCACTGTAATGGGGAAAGCGTTCATTGGCCAGCGTCTCTCTCTGCATGACACATCCCCTTTTTGAACTCCTGAACTCTGTGCTCCATGCTGTCCCCGGCTTTGGGTAGTCTCATGATTACTGGAGGGACTGAGAGGGACCCAATGCTGCATGACACGGGGCCCCTCTCACTCCCGCTCGTAATCTTGACGCAGTGGCCCCATAGCGGCTGCAAACTCTGCCGCTATGGGCAGTACGCCCCTGCCTGCAGGGGCCCCCCTCCACCTTTGGGCCCTGGTGCAGTTGCATCGGCGGTATGCCCGCCCCTGAGAGGGTCATGTGAAGAGTGCAGTGTTAAAGGGATTGTCCACTTCCACTATTTAAATGCTCAAATCCCCTGAGTAAAATAAGAAAAGCTTATACTCATCTCCTGCATCGGCAGCGTCATTTCAGCGATATCTCCCAGCGCTCATGTGACATTTTTATGCCACACATGCAGCCATCAATTGGCTGCAGCACTCAGAAGACACAACAATGTCGGGTAACACACCAGCTATAGCAGCACTGAGATAGCTGGAAAGGCACCGCTGTGAAAAGTTAGTGTACGTTGTTTTTATTTTCTGTGAGTCCCTGAATTGATTATGAGGGGTTGTCCAGTAAGAGACAATCCCTTTAAGAAACTGAACATAGAAACAAAGAAATGTAACTGAAAGCAGCAAATGACCAGGGCCGGCGTTAGGGGCAGGCAGCTGCCAGTGTCGACTCCCCTGCCTCCGCATTGAACTATACCGGCGTCATAGATACCAGTACAGTTCAAAGCAATGATGGAGGAGAGAGCGTCAGCTGACGCTCCCTCTCCCATCATTCCCTGCTCTGCCTCTGACACTGTGGGGGCGGGATGACGTCATCGTGCACTCACTGTGTGAAAGTCAGAGCAGGCTGAGACAGGAGCCAAGAGCAGCGCAGGCACGAGGAGAAGGCGAGGAGTGTTTTTTTTTTATGTAACAGTACTGGACTGTGGGCCATTCTCTGGGGGGGATGCTGGCTGTGCTATATACCATGGTGCTGTGCTATATACCATGGTGCTGTGCTGTATACCATGTGGGGCAGTGCTGCATACCATGGTGCTGTGCTGTATACCATGTGGGACTGTGCTGTATACCATGTGGTGCTGTGCTGTATACCATGTGGTGCTGTGCTGTATACCATGTGGGGCTGTGCTATATATACCATGTGGGGCTGTGCTATACATCATGTGGGGCTGTGCTATATACCATATGGTGCTGTGCTATATACCATGTGGTGCTGTATACCATGGTGTTGTGCTGTATTCCATGTGGTCCTGTGCTATATATCATGTGGTGTTGTGTTATATACCATGTGGGGCTGTGCTGTATACCATGTGGTGCTGTGCTATATACCATGAGGGGCTGTGCTATATACCATGTGGGTCTGTGCTATATACCATGTGGTGCTGTGCTGTATACCATGTGGGGCTGTGCTGTATACTATGTGGTGCTGTGCTATATACCATGTGGTGCTGTGCTATATACCATGTGGGGCTGTGCTATATACCAAGTGGAGCTGTGCTATATACCATGTGGGGCTGTGCTGTATACCATGGGGCTGTGCTATATACCATGTGGGCTGTGCTATATACCATGTGGGGCTGTGTTATATACTATGTGGGCTGTTATATACTACGCGGCTATGTTATATACTTTGTGGCTGTGCTATATACTATGTAATGAAAAAAGAGAAGAGCCAGCACTGCCGGTGGTCAGAACGCATAACATGAGGTGCATATGCACATATCTTACTGCATTCAAAATGAGACATTTAGCAAAATATTGATCAATATATTGAGCCACCCCGCCACGCCAAGGCAATCTCATATGGGGGGTCCTGCTCCATCTGGCTGCACGGGAGTGATGCAGTCATGCTTCAGGTATGGATTGTGTTTGATATGGTCTTGCTTTTAAAACATTTAGGAGGCCGCAATGGCACAGTGAATAAATACAAATGTAGAGTAGGACCCCCCATATGAGATTGCCTTGGCGTGGCGGGGTGGCTCAATATATTGATCAATATTTTGCTAAATGTCTCATTTTGAATGCAGTAAGATATGTGCATATGCACCTCATGTTATGCGTTCTGACCACTGGCAGTGCTGGCTTTTTTCTCTTTTTACTATATACTATGTGGCTGTGTTATATACCATGGGGGGTACATTATACATTATATTCTATGGGGGAGGCTGTGTTATATAATATGGGGGCTACATTATATTCTATGGGGAGGTGGGCTGTATTATATTCTATTCGGGGCTACATGATATTCTATGGGGGGGCTGTATTATATTTATTATATTCTATGGGGGTAATCGCATCATATTCTAAGAGGGGGCTACATTATACTATATGAGGAGGCTACATTGTATTCTATGGGGGGGCTGCATTATATTCTATGGGGGGCTAGATTATATTTTATGGGGGCTTCATTATACTTTATGAGGGGGCTACATTATATTCTATTGGGGCTGCATTATATTCTATGGGGGGCTGCATTATACCCTGAGGGGGCTGCCATATATTCTATGGAGGGGCTGCATTATACTATATGAGAGGGGCTGCATTATATTCTATGGGGGGTTACATTATATTCTGTGGGGTAGCTGCATTATGCTCTAAGGGGTGACTGCATTATACTATAAGAGGGGGACTGCATTATATTCCATGGGGGTTACATTATATTGTATGGCGAGGCTGCATTATACTCTGTGGGGTGGCTGCATTATGCTTTATGGGGTGGCTGCATTATACTATATGTGGGCTGCATTATACTGTATCGAGGACTATGGGGAATACATTATACTATATGAAGAACTATGGGGTGCATTATACTATGGGAAGTGAATTGTACTACATGGATGACTGGCGGTGTAGTATACTATATGGAGCTCTATGAGGAGTGTATTATACTATATGGAGGACTGAGCAGTGTATTTTAATATATGGAGGAGTGTATTATATTATATGGAGGACTGAGTGTATTTTAATATATGGAGGGCTATGAGGAGTATAATATACTATATAGAGGACTATGGGGAGTGTATTATACTATATGGAGGACTGAGGAGTGTATTATACTATATGGAGGACTATGGGGCACATTATATTATATGGAGGACTATGGGGTGCAAACTGTAGATGTGCTGCTGATAACATGATACTGTATGGGGACAGATTGATCGATTAGTGATCGTTCTGTCCCCATCATTCTTTCTCAGACGTGTTGAACGGCTTCAATATTGTCGATCACACTCATTTAGCGTCCTGAACTCAGCGCATGTAAATACAATCGAAATGCTTCTGTGTGATGTGCAATATGTTAGCATTTGGGACCCCATTTTAAACTTTGCCTAGGGCCCCACTTTGCCTTAAACCGGCCCTGCAAATGACATATCACTGGGCGAATGTTCTAAACTGTATTCTGGGTTCGATTTGTCACGAATAGAAAGTGCCCTCCAAAAAACATAATAAATGGAGGCTAGGGATTACAAAACAAACTATTACTCTCGCCTGACCTTTTACCGCCGCTCCCTGCCCAGTCCTACTGTCTTCACTTTGGATCTCCTTTTGACCTCCGGTATTCGGTCTCCTCTTCGGGTCTTCCATGGTGGTCACAAGGAGGACAGCATAGGACATTACCGTGCATTGCATATGACTGTGCAAGGCCTAGTCAGCGATGTGAGGCCTAGTGAGCATTGTGAGGCCTAATCGGAGGCCTAGTCAGCGATGTGAGGCATAATCAGCGATGTGAGGCCTAGTCAGTATTGTGAGGCCTAATCAGCGATGTGAGGCCTAATCAGCGATGTTCAGCCTAGCCAGCAATGAGCGGCCTAGTCAGCGATGTGAGGCCTAGTCAGCTATGTGAGGCCTAGTTAGCGATGTGCGGCCTCGTCAGCGATGTGAGGCCTCGTCAGCGAAGTGAGGCCTAGTCAGCGATGTGAGGCCTAGTTAGCGATGTGCGGCCTAGTCAGCGATGTGAGGCCTAGTCAGCGATGTGAGGCCTAGTCAGCAATGTGAGGCCTAGTCAGCAATGTGAGGCCTAGTCAACAATGTGAGGCCTAGTCAGCAATGTGAGGCCTAGTCAGCACTGTGAGGCCTAGTCAACAATGTGAGGCCTAGTCAGCGATATGCAGCCTAGTCAGCGATGTGAGGCCTAGTCAGCAATGTGAGGCCAAGTCAACAATGTGAGGCCTAGTCAGCAATGTGAGGCCTAGTCAGCACTGTGAGGCCTAGTCAACGATGTGAGGCCTAGTCAGCGATGTGCGGCCTAGTCAGCGATGTGCGGCCTAGTCAGCGATGTGCGGCCTAGTCAGCAGTGCCAGACCCAAAGGGAAGCCCAAAAGGGAAAGAAAATCCAAAGCGAAGACAGCAGGACAAGGCGGGGAGCTGAAACCGTATGACTGGTAAATATCATTTTTCATTAAAAAAAAATATAATTTGTCCACCATTTGCAGTTTTCAAATCCCACAAACTGTGAATTCAGGTGAATTTGAGTTTTTTTATGAAATTCATGATGAATCTGATTGATTTAGAATAGATTTGCTCATTTTCTCACAGCAGCACAGAGCACTTAAGCAGAGCAGTGGGCAGCAGCAGCAGAGCATCTCATGATTATGTTCTGGGGGCCGGATGTTAAATGGCATGGCAAAGTCATGATACGAAGATGAAAATGGAGGAAACGATAGATGCCACCTATCAAGAATGTAAAAATAATTTACCCCAGCAGTATAGAGCACTTCAGGAGAAGAGCTGTCTGCTATTTGGAAAGTAATACCATGATACGATATTGTAGTCAGAGAGGTTGGTGCCTGGGCAGTGTAAGGCCACGTTCACACGTTCAGTATTTGGTCAGTGTTTTACATCAAGTATTTGTAGGCCAAAACCAGGAGTGGGTGAGAAATACAGAAGTGGTGCCCGTGGTTATACTTTTCCTCTGATTGCTCCAGTCATGATATTGGCTTACAAATACTGAGCTAAAATACTGACCAAACACTCAACGTGCGCACATGGCCTTATGGTGTAAAGATCCAACATACTGTACATGGCAGTATTAGGTGCCTTAGCAGCACAGAGAATTTAAGGTTTGGCATATTCTTGGCTTTAGGAAAGCCGTACCCACATGATTATGTTATAGAGGGCAGAGTGACATGATGAGGGCAGTGGTTTCATGTGAAGATGAGTTTTGAGAAGACAGGAGACCTCATACTGCCACAGGAAGCAGTTCCTGACACACAGCAGCACAGAGCACTTCAGCAGAGCAGCGTCCTGATTATGTGGGAGTCAGTACCCCATCAGGATGGTATATGATATGAAGAGGAGAATGGATGTACGTCACAGGTCAAAAATAGGGACGATAAGAAAAATCAGAGGCCACACAGCAGCACAGAGCACTTCAGCAGAGAAGTAGTCTGATCATGTGGGAATCAGTACCCTATATCTTATGATTATGTTCAAAAGCACAAGATGACACAAGATATGAAGATGAGAATTGAGACACATCAGAGACCACACTTTGGGAAAATAAGAAGCACTCTCTCGTAATGTAAAGCAGTCTCTCAACTATACACATGATTAGTTATAAAAAGGTGGGTGGCTAAAGATGTGGGTAGCATCAGAATAGAGACACATGGGAGGCCACAAATGTGGAATAAAAGTAGATGTTGACTCAGCAACACAGAGCACTTCAGGGAAGCAGTGTCACTGCCATAGACCTGCTCATGCATGGAATGAGGGCTAACTCATGCCATATATCAGTAGGTATAATGAATTGGGCTAATACACATTCATCTTGTATTTGGAAATAGGTACTCTGACACCTGCAGGACTACAAGCCCCACAAGCCTTCACTTCCTAGAGGGTAAGCAGCCAGCCAGAAGCAGTGGAGCACTACACTCATCATCCCTTCCAGTCTGTGCTGTGTTACACTGGCATATAACATTACTGTGACATTTATAGGAGCGAATAAAATCAGGAGGTAAACAGCTGGCGCTCATAAGATTGCAAACTGAGACACAAAATACTACAGGTAAATGCCATAGTATTACTTCTTTTTATGTTGTTGAACCATAAATCCCAGTAAAGCCACAAATTGTCACTAAATGCCCGCCCAGTGCCTGATTTTTGTCTCCCTCCGCAACCTTTCATGACCCCTGTGTCAATTCCACATCCTATGTTTGCTAACAATGCAACTCCCCTATATAGGAGAGTATCACACAAAATTTGTGCTGGAACCAACCATGCCTGTTAGTAGCCATATGGGCTGCTGGACAGTGGAGCATGCACAGTGCTTGCAAGCACTTTCCTAATGAGCTTGTAAGCACTGATTTGAAGAGGTCCAGGTCTGCTGGAATGTGCTGTTACCACCTAATCCAGGCCAGTGCAGCGCTCACAAGCTAGACCACAACGATGGTCGGCCTCCAAGGCAACAAGCAGTAAACAAAAGAAAAGGTTAATATCTCAAGGACAGCTGAAAATCTTAAGCAGTAAAATGCAAAAGTGATTGTTTTAACAAGCACTATCCAAAAATATTCATTTATGAGGATGGGGCTAACCTTTTAAAGGGTTATCCTCCAGTTCTTTAATGGATAAAATTGCAAAGTGAATGTAAAAAAACAAGCAACTTTGCAGATTGCTGCATATTAAAAATCTTCTCCATTCTCAATAACAGAGGGATTTTTGTTGTTTACTGCTCATTGGCAACTGCTAAAGACTATGAGCGACAGCTGGTTTCATAAGCAACAAGCGCAATGCTTACAAGCTCTCTCCAATAGAGCTTGTAAACACTTCTCTGATGCTTGCCAGAACTCTGGAGTGCAGTGTTAGCTCCGAGCCAGGCCAGCTCTTCCGATACTGTCGTGGCAAAGCAACCTGTGCTTGCGGCACGGGAGAGTGCACAAATCTGACCAGAGGCGCGACATTGTCAAGGCCTGAGCAGTCAATCATGTGTGCGCCGTTCCGTGGCAAGCAGGAGGATGGGGATCAGTGCGCTCCTGAAATGCAATCATCAGACAACCCCTCTAATTGCTGTTTTAATGAAAGTTTCTGAAATTTTCCAATTTACTTTGCTTTTTCATCCTGCTTATTTTCTGTCAATAAATGGAAAATATCATTTTTCCCATTCAGATCCAGCCTTGCGCACAAAGCTGATGGGATTGTCGTAAATGTTTCTAGTCTGGAGAATGCTCTGTAAACGGATAGTTTTCCCTTTTCTGATACATTATTGTTGCATATTATGAAAACATCCAAGAGATTTGTGCTGCTGATTGTGCGAGGGGCATTTATTTATCTCTCAGGATTGTCAACACTAGTTACAATTGTATCCACCCTTCACCTGGGAGTGTTACTAAGTTTTAGGGTATGTGCTCACGGTGCGGATTCTGTTGCGTTGTACAGTACCTTTATTTCCTATGGAAATTAAAAAACGCTGTGCACATGCTGCGGATTTTTCCGCGCGGTTTTGCTGCGGTTTACAATCCGCAGCATGTCAATTGTTTGGTGCAGAAACGCTGCCGTTTTACACCTCATCCATTATGAGGTGTAAAACCGCAGGGCAAAACCGCAGATAAACCGCAGGACTTTTGTCCTGCGGATTTACCTGCGGTTTTCTCTCCAAAATCCGCACACCAAAAAAACTACGTGTGCACATAGCCTTAGTCCTCTGGGTCAACTCACAGAAAGAATTAAAGTACAAAACCGGAAAACCGGTCACTATTTCACGACAATGAGATTTTCTCAATGAACATATTACAGAGATGATAACATGTAAATATCCAGATCCTGAATGAGACAAGACAATTCCAAGCTGTTGTGGAACTAAAAATCCAAGCATGCAATGCACATACGGAGTATACTAGGGGTTGTAGTTTCATACCAACAGGAAAGTCTAGTTGCAGAGGACTGTATGGGAACAACATATTAATCTGCATCTACGAATGACATAATATCAGATATTATATAATTATATTATATTACTATATAAAATCTGATATAGTAATAGAATATAACATATTTTTATTCATGACATCATATCCATATTCATGCAAAGGTAAAGGGTTAATGATTTACAATACTATTGCCGTAAAGTATACATGTGTATATGAAGAATATGGATGTGGAGGCCCCCTTTAAGTTAGTGTCTCCCATTTAATTTCCCCTTTATTCAGTGTGTGCAGCGGTGTATGTCTTATATTGTCATAATGCGATGCACCCACCATAAAGCTCTTATAAAAGAGGGTATAAGAGGGTGTGCCGAATATGATGCATATGCCCCCTCTTATTTATGAAGTGTAAATGTGGGTCAGCGCCATTTTTAAAAATGTAAACTTTCAGACAAGTCACATTCTGTATGTCTTCCATGAAACTATCTATGGAAAAAATGGAGGCTCCTACCTGCCCTATAACATACCCGTTCTATAATGAGGCATATATATGCACACTTATGTTGTAGCACGTACCCCATGGTCTTGTGTTGTAGCACGTACCCTCACAACAACATCAGAACCTCACTACCAAGCAAGGACTGGTGAGTCAGCAGTCACATTTTTACTTACCAGTCTCTCAGACATATCGGTTTTGTCGTGCTCCGGCAAATGCTGCTCCAGGGCCAACACAATGCAATTGGCAATGATGGTGGCTAAAATCATATATTCAAATGGAGTAAGCACAAGTTAAGGAAATAAATTGACATCTTGTTAAATACATAAACATCAAGACATTGTATCTACAGGACAATCTGATGGGCCCTTGGCTATTAATGGGCCCAATGCATGTGTATGCCATTGGGACATCAGACTGAGAAGTGAAATGTCAGAAGGCGATGGTTGGGGGTCCAGAATTTCAGAATAGCAACAAATCTTGGAATTGTTGCAGAAGAGAAAACTTGGACTCTTACTGCTTCCAAAACTAAAGGGGCGTTGAGAGAAGGGGACAAAGCCTATCAGAGCACATTGGAGATAAGCGTATAGTGTAATTTACAGGGACTTGGGTGCACCATAAAGTGCAGACATCCAATATATTTAAAGTCATGAATCTGAACTTAAACATTCTCTTACATGTGACTTTACCAAATCAAAAGGATTTTAGATTGATGTCCTCTTTAAAGGTATTATTAGCCCCATTTATTAATATCGCTGGACTTTGGCACCGTTGTCAATATTTCCTCATGTACGTTACCTCACGTGGTTAATTGTCACATTGAGGTAAATGGACTTTATCCTTTTTAAGGATGGAAAATATTCATGATACATAGCAACGGCAGGAGCAGATATAGTCCCACAGAATAACCACCATGTATATCACTGTTAAGATATATTCAGTTATTTTATGCTTTATATCTTCTATAATACATAGGATAATTATATAGCATTATATTAAATTGTTATATTAATATAAATCATTATGTTGCACATAGAATGACATATATTACTATACTTTGCCCAATGCTAAAGCGAACAATACCCTACTACACTACAGTATGTTATAGTATATTACATTATAGCATATATTATAGATCATTATATAATGCCATATGGTACTATACTATAATAATCTATGCCATATAATATCAGCAGATCAGATAATATTTATGCTACCTATTATAAAATATTATATTGCACAGTACGTCATATATTCTTAATCCTTACAATTTCAACTATGGTAAACCACTTTATAACATTTACATAACTGTTACATAATATATAGTATGGATCACTACATAATGTATTGCCATGTAATAAAATGGATATGTTATATCATGCTATATTGCTTTATATTAAGAAACATGAAGCTGTATTATATAATGGAGCGATATATTTTACCTATACTATGCCATGCTATGTTAACCCTTACTCTGCTATGTTGGGAATATATATGCTGCTCTGATATGTCATATAATATCTCTATATATATTTATTGAGTACTGTATGTGGTGTTCTACATTTGGGTGATTGTTCATATTTCCTTTCTCCTTCGCCTGTGCTTCTTGCATCTGGAGCCTTTCAGCACCAAGGACAGCAGCACAAGGGTCCATAAAGTGTATTCACACCCATTCCACAGACAGGCAACACCCCACCCCCAGCACTCCACACTGCCACAGCTACACACAGGGTTTTCATTTGTGATTGTCTCTATAATGGACCTGACTGATGGATTAACACATGAGACAAAATGAATACCTGGGTGGATCTATGCTGGGTCTGAACAGGCCTGTATAGCAGGTAGTGTGCTCTCATCTCAGTCTCACACTGACTCGTCCTAACCCCTGTGAAGTCAGTGACACATCTGGCAATTTTTGACCCCTTTGGGGCATCCTTTACATGATATTCCTCCAAGCCCATCATCATCATCATCATCATCACCCTACAGCATGGGGTTTAGTGCTTCTCAGATATATTAGGAAGGATCCACCTAATGACATCTGCAGGTTTGGGGATGAAAAATAAAACAATCACTAGTTGTTTGTGGGAAATGGTTTGTTAATTTAAACGCATTACCGAAAGGGGGTGTAGACAGGAGCATACAAATGGTAAGGGATTAGGTTGCTAGGTTTCAATGAGGAGGCCTTGATGGCTCATACTAAGGAATCAATAGGTGTGTTATTTCATAACCATGGACGCTCAGGCTCAATCTCAGCATAGCAGGCACTACACACCCAAAGACTTCCTAGGGACAGACTGAATGGGCAGCTTCTGGGGTTTTGCTTTTCACACTAAATCCATGATCAAATCCTATAGAACCTTCCATACACCTCCTCCCCTACACACACATCCCTTCCCCAATACTGTGCTCTTCACCCAGTATGGGGTGCCACTGCTAGCCCATGCAGGTCACTGGCATCAGTCTGCTATATTAGCACTTCTCTTGCCAACACTGATGCCCACCCATATGTTCCATTTCAGGCCTTGCCTGGCAAGCAAACAGTTAAATTCAACACACCACCCCCTCCACCCTCCCTCAAACCATCAATAACCTACAATGAGGGGCTACAGTGATAGACCCTCTAAAACATGACACCTGCGTATTGACCTATCACAGCTTTTTAACTCTTTGGTTGCCAGAAGAATAAAATCAACCTGGATTATATGTTTTCATACAATAATTATGAATTTAGCATTTTTTGACACAGGAGGGCAAAATATGGATTATGTGTTTATTTCTATATTTTAATAAATATAAATGTTAATGAAGATTGTTTTTTTTATATCAGCATGATGTGTTTATTTAATATAAAACTAAATAAATAAAAATGGAAGTAATTTTCTACCAGGAGGGACTAACATATGTTTAATATATTTTTAATATAAATATTTTTTCTACCAGGATTATGGATTTAATATAATAATATTTAATATAAATATTTTTTCTACCAGGATTATGGGTTTATTTAATATAATAATATTTAATATAAATATTTTTTTCTACCAGGATTATGGGTTTATTTAATATAATAATATTTAATATAAATATTTTTCTACCATGATTATTGGTTTAATATATTTTAATATGATATATAATATAGATATGTTTCTACCAGGATTATGGGTTTAATATATTTAATATAATGATAATAACATATATAACATAAATATTTTTCTACCAGGATTATGTGTTTATTCAATATAATTAATATAAAGAGAAATTTTTTTTCCTACCAGAAGGGATAAATATACATGGATGCATGTGTACTCCACTCCAGGCCTTGCATGGCAATACAAGAGTTAAATTCAACCCTACAAAGCCCCCTTTCTCTCCACTACTACCACCAATGCAAAGCAACCCAGTCCCAGCTGAAAAGCTCCAAGGAATGCGCTTGGCACCATCCTGCAGGTGCATTGTCCTACATGCCTACTTGCCCATACAACACCCAGGTGAAGGATATGGCCACTCAGTGATCCTTTTGGCATATTTCCTGATGACATTGTCTTCACTGAAGATGAACAAGGACCTGTTAACGGTGAAGCAGTTCTGTTTGACAGGGATGGGGTTATACAGAGCCATAGTCCTCGCCCTCTGAGCCATGGACTGCTTGTACATCCTTTGGCCAGCTTGAGGTCCACCTTGCCGGCTGCTCCCTCTTCCAGGCCCCCCAGGCACCCCAGTTCCATAACGGGTGGGCAGATCATCTCCAAACCGGGCCATTCTAGAATTGCACAGGAGCAAGTGTTAGAATCCAAACTGGCAGCCAAGGTTGGGGGCTGTACACTCATCCCCATGCACTGAGCTCATCACACTTTGCTTCCTTTCATGAGAAGAGAATCTCTGCTGAGCAGACAAGGCTTCCCACTGAATGCAACACCCTCAAGCTGCAATCCTAGAGCAGAAACCCAGGAGCAGATCAGGCTTCTCCTCCTCCTCCTCTGAAATGATCCTTAAAAGAGTAAAACACAATGTAAAAAAAAAATCTTAAAAATCAATCTGAGCTTTAGATGGTGGAGACAGTGTCCTTGGCAGCTTCCTGTACTGCTGCTCATGTGCTGGATGCTGCTTTCTCCAGTGGGAATGCCCTCCCTGCTCCAATGATTGCTTCCAGCGCAGGGAAAGGAGCTGGTCCCTGCACAGACACTTAGTTACCAGATGAACACAGTAAAGCAGTTTGTGAACCTCAGCCCCTATAAGAGGCAAGACATGTGATACACACCAGCCAATAAGCTGGGGGCTCCACCTAAGCCAACAACCCCTGGAACAAGCAAAATAGTCTTCTCCAGGCATATACTCTGCAGTCCTCCCTCCTTTTTCAAAAAAGACCCCAAATCAAGGGGGAATACATATACCCCTTGCAAAGCAACTCAATGCAAATTGCTCATAGGGCTGACCTTTTTTATTTTATTTTTTATAAAAGGAAAACACTGCCCTAGGATTGCAAGGGTTAAATGCACACTCCCTCCCTTCCTCCTCCTTCCTTTTTGCCTGTAGACACAGAAATATCAAGCACTAGGTTGCTAGTCAAGGAGAAAGCTAATCCACTTGATGGGCTTACAGATTAATCAGTGCCACTCCTGTGTCCACCACCCACCACCATCCTAAAACTCTGGGGTCCTATCAAAGGATGGGTGGGTGGGCAGGCATGGGGTTGGAATGTGGCAAGGCTGGAACCCTACAGAGATACCAGGGTGGAGCCTACACACTTCTGGGAGCTGTCCAGCTGCTGAAAGCTGTCAACGACGACCCAGTAAGAAGTGGTCATTAATGTCAGAACGATGGGAGACGCTTGGGGTGGGCTTCTTATTCATAATCGCTAAGCCATGCCGGATCTGCAATTAGCAGAGGATCTCATAGACTGGAGATAGCAATTTGTGGCTCTGTTGTGACACATCGGAATTAAGGGGTGAGGAATTAGTTGGATGGTAAATTGGTTCTGCTACACAATGGGTGACACATAATAAGCCGATATGTGCACTATATAAAAATTAGCCTGGGAACAGTGCATATACCTGAAATCTGACTGATCTAACATTGTTTTTAGCATCAACTCATCAGCAAACTCATCGCAAGTTCAGTCTTCTATATTTCACAAATGCTGTAACACCACCTTTGGCATAAGGCCTGAAGAGCTCATGAGAAAATAAGCACCTATGTAATATATCTTATCAGAGAAATCCAATTCTTTCTCCTTCTGGACTGATCAATCATTCTCAATTCATGGGTAAAAATCTGTGTTTAGTGACGATGTTCGCAATACGGAAATAGAAAATGACAGTTGGTGCTTTTAAAATTCAATGGAGGAGGAGGAGATAGAAGCACACATTCTACTGACAGTTACAGTTATCAATAGCACTTTATAAGTGCCATCTGCCATTTCCTATCTCGGTAATTGAAAAATCTGTAAATGGTTTCTCTGAGTTTTGCAAACTGGCCATAAATGTTCTTTTTTTTGTTGGCAAATTGCATCACTTTTTATAGAACCCACTGACATTATATTGACTATTAGGTTACCTGATGTGTCTGCCCTCCAATATCTCCTATGAAAGGGCCATGGATCTGACAGCTTAGATTTTAGGCTATGTGCACACGTAGTTTTAGGTGCTGCGGATTTTCCGCGTGGATTTGGAAAAATCCGCAGGTAAATTCTCTGGTCAAGAGTCCAGCGGCTTACCTGCGGTTTAGCCCTGCGGTTTCACACCTCTACAATGGAGAAGGTGTGAAACCGCTGCGGATTCCGCACAAAGAATTGACATGCTGCGGATTTGAACCCGCAGCAAATCTCCGTGGAAAAATCTGCAGCATGTGCACTGCATTTTTCAGATTACCATTGAAAACAATGGTACTGTACAACGCAGCTAAATGTGCTGCGCACCCGCAGAGCCTGATACGCTGCGGATCCGCAGCAGAATCTGCACCGTGTGCACATGGCCTTAAACTTTTTGATCCCATGTTTTTACAACAGATAAGCGGTCCCTAGTTGTATTGCAAACACTTAACATCTTTTCCTTTCCGAAATAACATGCACAATAAACCTAACATACATGTTTTATTAAGTTAATTAGGACTCAGATACAATTTATTCCCGAAATCCTGAGTCTGAGGTTTACAAATAGAATGTTAATTTCCAAAAGTAATTTCCCCTTTTTAGTGAAAATCTAAATCTTCCCTGATCTGAAGGATTGCATACTTTTATAGATTGCAGTAAATAGACCTCCACTGATGTCAATATTATTAAATACTTACAATCCCCTCCTCCCGCCCCCCCCCAAAAAAAAACAACTATTTAATAGCATTTTGGGTTGTTGCTCTGTTACTCATCCTGTAAATGTATGAATAAACTTGCAACTGGGTTTTGCCATTTTTCTTGCGTAAAGGGTGTTCCGTTACACAGTCTCACACTGTTCAATCAGGGCTAGCAGTGTCAGGATATGCTGTACTGCCTAAGGGAATGGTAATGTATAGTCGTTTATTCAATACAAATTACTCATACATTTCCAGGAGGCATTAAAGAGGTATGGGACAATAAAAAGACATGTTATATGAAAGGGTTTCCCAATCTGTTGAACCTGCTTTGGGCTTCCCAATAGCATTAGGGTGCCAAATAATGTTTGTTTTCTCCTTCTATATGATATCAGTGTATCATATAAGGTGTAAGGAGTATAACAAAATAGGCAGTAACCATATTTTCTTGACTGTCTACATACAAAAACATGCAGTAATGATAGTTCTGGTGCTGTATTCATCACCAGAACCATCATCAGTACATGGATATGAAACAAAAATCATCATGAGTACATAAATAGAATATCAGAAACATCAACTGTACATGAATACAGCACCAGAACAATAATCATTAAATAGGTCACTTCAACCACTATCAGTATATTAATGTGGCACCAGAACTACCATTAGTACATGAACACATCACCAGAACCACCATCAGTACATGAATATATCATGAGAACCACCGTCAGTAGATAAATACATCATCAGTACATGTATACATCACAAGAACCACCATCAGTATGTAAGGAGGAAGATCGGGCTGCAGGTGCCTGCATCACGCTGGGTCCGGAACTGCTGAGGCTGCGTCTCATGTTGCCCGGGGGAAAGAATAGGGGACAGGACAGGCTCCATGACCCCGGAAGAGGGGGCGTGACTAAACCAGGCAGTGAGGAGAAAGTGCGCAAAGAAACTGAGTTTCCCGCTGGCAGCAAGGGCAGAGGCAGGTGTGCGGTGCGCTCCACAGTATGAGAGACAGCGCGGGGCAGAACTGCGGCAGAGCTTTCGCGTACGGGTCACTGAGCCAGTGAGAATGCTGAGCACCAAGCACCAGGTTAAGCAGAGTGCAGCACTCGCGCGGGAAAGTGAGGGCCCTGTGCAGAATCCTGAGGCACGTCCCCCATTGCTGACAGATGCACAGCGGCACCCATGTGGGACAGAGACTACTGCAGCGATCCTCACTTCGGTGGCACATAGAGAAGCCCACGTCCGAGCAGAGCCGTGCAGAGCAGCCATTCAGGTGACGGCGCTGCTCAGAGAGACACGTGTCACGAAGAACCTTACGGAGAGCTTTACTCTTTTGCGCCTCCGCTTTTCCCGCTTTGATTGCGAGGGCTAATGGAATAGGGGCTCAGTGGGTAAAACCGGAGACAGCCCGCTGCCACCAGAAGGCAGATTGTTAACTTTGTACTCCATCTGAGGACCCTACATTGGCCGTTGCCGGTACTACTACTTCCATTGGACTGTGGACTAAGGACCCCACCAGGAGCTACGATAAGTGTTTGAAACTTAAACTGTCGCACTTGTTTTGCTTATTTCATTTAACCCTTCTTGTTCCAATAGCTCTTTGCTACTACCTATTAACTCCCTGCGAGGAGATTACTTTAACTCTTACTGTTAAAAGAATAAATAGTATTGTTATACCGTACTGCTCTGCAATCCCTGCATACTGCATCCATTTAACCTGCTTACAAGTACATGAATGCATCACCAGAACCTCAATCCAAACATGAATACATGAGAACCACCATCAGTAGATAAATACAACATCAGTACATGTATACATCACCAGAACCACCATCAGTGCAAGAATTCATCACCAGAACCTCAATCCGTACATGTATACGTCACCAGATCCACCATCAGTATATAAATACATCATCAGAACCTCAATCAGTACATGAATACATCACGAGAACTATGGTCAGTAAGTAAATAAAACTCCAGTACCATCATCCCATCATCAGTACATGTATATGTCACCAGAACCCCCATCACTACATGAATACATCATCAAACTTAGTACAGCAATCAATTGTAATGCTAAGTCAGGCCCATATACTGTATCTTTGTTATCTCATGAGCCTACAACTTCCAGTATTTCCTTAACAATGGTAAGGAGATGCTGGGAGTTTTTGTTATCAGTCTTTATCAGACTGTAGACCATACAGGAACCATAGTACTCATGAGACATAGTATCAGCAAGAAAACATCTACATCCGGGTACCTTATTGCTGATTTATTCTGTGGTTAAGTTGTTTCTTTCTTTTCGTCTCCATCTTATCCTGACCCCATGATGACTTTTCACATCCACAGGTCTTCCCTCCAAATTACTTAAGCGGGAGTCACACACAGCAATCTCGGTAGCGATATCGCTGCTGAGTCACAACTTTTATGACGTAACAGCGATCTCACCAGCGAGATCGCTGTGTGTGACAGTGATCAGCGACCGGCCCCCCTGCTGGTATCGCTGATTGTTGTAAGAAACCTCTGGACATTTTTTTGGTCGCTGGTCTCCCGCTGGCCAGCACGCATCGCTGTGTGTGACAGGCGGGAGACCAGCGATCAGCTGTAAAAAATAGAATTAAAATAAGAAATATTGTAATTCTCACCTTCCGACGTCCCGCGCAGCATTCCCGCCTCTCTCCACGCTCCGGTCCCAGTGATCCTTTGCACGAATGACCGTGAGACTTCGTGCTTCCGCGAGACCGTGACGTCTCATGGTCATTCTCGCAAAGGATTACTGGGACCGGAGCGTGGAGAGAGGCAGGATGGCTGCGCGGGACGTCGGAAGGTGAGAATAACAATATTTTTTATTTTAATTCTATTTTTTACAGGGATGGCAAGCGATGCCGGGCGCTCGGCATCGCTGTGCTGATCGCTGGTGAAGCTGTCTGTGTGACAGCTCACCAGCGATCACATAGCGACTTACCAGCGATCCTGACACCTTGATATCGGTGTCGGTATCGCTGGTAAGTCGCTATGTGTGACTCCAGCTTTAGTCTGCAGCATATACCAACACGGTCCCCTTAACAATATGGGTGTCATTATAATGCTCTCTGCATAAAAATATCTGTCCATACTATGCCCAAAATAAGCCTCTAGTGGTATATGGCCTCCACACTGTATCATTATCAGTTATAGCCACTGTATGCCATCATTAGATATAACCGCCACACCGTCCGCCCTTATGAACCACAGCCTATACCATGGTTCTCCCCCTTCACTGTTTTCTCTTACACTCTAAATCACCACAGTCTACCCACCATGCTAACCTCTCTCCATTCTGTGCCCCCATTTCATGCTGCCCCTTCTCCACATCCATTCTGTGCTCCATTTTCACACTATATTCTCATACTGCCCACTACTTTGTCGTCTTCAAACTATGCCTCCTCCTCACACTCATCAACAAGAAAAATGATAGAAAAATTGTTTGCCGATAATCCCCCTTCTTTAGTGACATTATTGTTTGTCTTTCCTTATCTATTTTTACTTAAATATATTAAAATTTGGAATTTTAAGAAGTTTTGGACAATGGTATTCACCTGCTTTCTCCTCCTCACATTGTCCCCCTACACGGTATGATGGTCACTACAGCAGCCAAAATCATATGATATCCACAACATTCCCCAATATACACTATGATATACACCACAGCCCACCATGCAGTACAATGTCCACCACAGCCCCTATACAATATGGTCACCTCAACCCCTATACAGTATGATGTCCTCAACAGCCTCCTGTACAATATGGTCACCACAGCCCTCTTTTCAGGCTCTAATATAATGTCCCCCATAATCCCCTAAAATTTATGATGTTCTGCACAGCCAGCCTATGTAGTATGATGCCCTCCACAGCTCCTAGTACAATATCCCCCACAGCCTCCTATACAGTATGATGCACCCCACATATCGTATATAATATGATGTCCCCACAGGCCAGGTATAATGTCCCACTACAGTTTCCAGTATAATGTTCCCCACAGTCTCCCATTTAATATGATGTACCCCCATAGCTCCTCTTGTAATGTCCCCACAGCCAGCCCCTCTTGTAATGTCCCCAGAGCCAACCTCTCTTATAATGTTCCAACAGCCAAACTCACACATATGTCCCCATAGCCAGCCCTGGGGCCACCATCAGGGCATTACTGCTCTTACTGGCATATGGGGCCCAGTGAGGAGGGGGACCCAGTCTGGGCCCACCTCCTCCCAGACACAAGGGGCAGTATTCGGCCTTGGTCACAAGTTCAGTTGAAATCTATTGCTTTGCAGGACCGCTTCCTTCACTGCAATAGAAGAGCCGCCAGCCAATCAGAGGCCAGCAGCTGATATCAACACACACGTCACGGGTGTCACTGTCATGCACCAGCACATCCGAAATGGTTGAGGAAGAGGATGTTGCTGGACCCTGGCCAGGTAAGGAGATCCTTTTTTTTATTGAAAACCGCAATATGGGGGCGGGGCAGGATGAGAGGACACAAATGGGGGTAGGATGGAGATATATGGGGGGGCAGGATGCAGAAATACATGGGGCCAGGATGAGAGAACATATATGGGGGCAGAATGGAGATCTATTGGGGGACAGGATGGGGACATATGGTGCCAGGGTGAGCGGACATATATGGGGGCCTTTCATGTAAGGGGCATGATGGAGACATGTGGGGCCAGGATGAGAGAACATATGGGGAGGGGACAATGGAGACATATGGGGGGCAGGATGGAGACATATAAGGCCAGGACCAGAGAACATATGGGGTGCAGGATAGAGACATATTGGGGGCAGAATGAACTCCTATGAGGCCAGGTAGGGAGCACATATGGGGGGCAGGATGGATATATATGGGGCCAGGATGGGAAGACATATAGTGGAGGCAGGGTGGAGACATATGGGGCCAGGATGGAGACATATGGGGGGGAAGGATGAGAGGACATATGCAGGGAAAGATGGAGACATACATGGGGCTGGATGGAGACACATGGGACCATGATGAGAGGACATATATGGATCAGGATGGGAGAACACATGGGGGGCAGGATGCAGACATACAGGGCCGGGATGAGAGGACATATTTGGGGGCTGGATAAGAGTACATATGTGGGGGTAAGATGGAAGGACATATGGGGGGGCAGGATGGAGACCTATCGGGCCAGGATGAGAGAACATATATGGGGGAAGGATGGAGACCTATGGTGCCAGGGTTAGAGGACATATATGGGGGCCTTTCATATGGGGGGACATGATGGAGACATATAGGGCCAGGATCAGAGGACATATGGGGGGGCAGGATAGATACATATGGGTTGGAGCAGAATGGAGATATATGAGGACATAAGGGGTCAGGATGGAGACATATGGGGCCAGGATGGGAAGACATATGGGGGAGGCTAGATGGAGACATATGGGGGGCAGAATAGGGTACATTATTCCAGGAAGGTGCCAGGATGTAGGACATTATTACTGTATGGGCTAATTAAGTGATATTATTACTGCTGTGATATACTTTATTTTTGAGGATACTGTTGTCATGTCGGACGCTGTTCACACCACAGCATCCGGCAGGCAGAGGTAGTTCCACCTCCAGCCACTATAGCCTCAGTGGCGCCGGCCTGATCTTCAGGCTCTCGGGGGTTAATCCTGCTGGAGACCAGGTTGGATGGTTAGTCACGCCCACGGTCTTTAAATAGTCATGCTGGCCTATGGGCGTCGCCGATTATAGCTTGTGTTTCATACCAAGTGGTTCCGGTCTGGAGTGGAGGTGTTCAAGAGAGAGATTCATATCTGGTGTCGTATGATCCGTCGTTATCCTTTCTCCTTCCCATATTTGTGTTTAGTTGTGCCCTGTTCACATTACTGTTTATTCCTGTGTGTGTGCGGCGCAGTGCAGTTTAAGTTCTCCCTGTCTGTCATTATTTGTGTGGGAGCTTTGGTGGTGACTTCTCACTGGGTGGAGGGTGGAGGGTTAAGTGCAGGGCTGAGCAGGAGATGAGGAAAGGTCGGAGGCTCAGGCATTTGCACCTTCAGCAAAAACCCTGGGTTGAGGGTCAGACAGGGTTTCCCCTAGTAAAGGGACACCACAGGGGCCCCGGGTATTTCAGCCTTAGTTGAACTAAGCCCCCGTGACATTATAATCGGCCCACATTTTTTCAGGAGTCCATGGATCCATTAGATTCCATAACCCGCCAGTTGGCGGCGCTGTCCATACAGGTCTCCGAGTTGAATGGGGCAGTTCAGCAGCAGGGCCTGGTAGTAGCAAAGGTGCAAACGGCATCTGCAGGTATCGGTGCAGAGCCGAAGTTTCCGCTGCCAGAACGATTTTCAGGCGATCGCAGCAAATTTGTCGTATTTCGGGAGGCCTGCAAATTATACTTCCGCATGCGGCCAATATCCTCAGGTAATGAGGCCCAGCGAGTAGGGCTGGTGTTGTCATTACTGAGTGGTGACCCCCAAGCATGGGCATTTTCCTTACCACCTGACTCTGCTACATTTCATTCGGTCGATAATGTTTTTTCTGCCCTCGGGCTCATTTACGATGACCCTGACCGACTGGCTCTAGCGGAATCTAAAATCCGCGCCCTCCGCCAGGGGGAGCGCTTGGCAGAGGACTATTGTTCGGAATTTCGCCGCTGGGCTGTAGACACACAGTGGAATGACCCAGCACTGCGGAGCCAGTTTATTCATGGGGTATCAGGGAGGGTGAAACAAGCCCTTCTGATGTATGAGACTCCGGCATCATTGGAGTCTGCCATGAGTTTGGTGATACGTATTGATCGCCGTTTTCGTCAGGGGGCACAGGAGACGCTACCTCTGGGGGAAAACAGAGGTGCAGGTGTGGTTGAAGTAGATGAGTCCCCTGAACCTATGCAGATTGCTGGCGTGGCACAGGTTCAGCCTCGCGCTCCGGGAGTCCGGAAGTCCGGAGCATGTTTCTACTGTGGTAAAGGAGGTCATTATGTTAACGTTTGCCCGGTACTACCTAAGAGGGTCACACCGGCGGAAAACTGTTAAGCTCAGAGGGTATGGAGGAGACCCAACTGAGCGTATGCATATCCTCCATGATGGTATCTCAATGTATGCTCCCTGCCAAGGTTATTGTCGCCGGCAGAGAGCTACCTATATCAGTGTTTGTGGATAGCGGTTCCGCCACCAATCTCATAGATGAGGAGTTTGCACACACCGCCGGGTTTAAGATTGAAAAACTTCCTCACCCCATACAGGTGGTGACCATTAATGCTGTTCCCCTCCCTCAAGGGGAGATTACTGAGTTTGTGGCAGAGGTGAAACTCCACATTGGGGTCCTACATTCTGAGTCGGTTACATGTAGGGTCCTCCGTAATCTCCCAGCTCAAATGGTCCTGGGTTTTCCATGGCTGTCCGGGCACAACCCGGTAATTGATTGGAAAACTCAGGACATAGTACAATGGAGTGGTTTCTGCCAAGACAAATGCTTGGCCACATGTGTGTCCACCGTGACGCCCAGCCTGCCGGAGGCTTGGCAGGATTTCGCGGATGTTTTCTCTGAGAAGGGTTGCTCAGAACTGCCTCCACATAGAGCCTATGACTGTGCTATTAGGTTAAAACCCGGGGCCAAATTACCTAAGGCCAGGATGTTTAATATTTCTGGTCCTGAGAGACAAGCTCTGAAAGACTACATCGCGGAGAGTCTGAGCAAAGGTCACATCCGGCCTTCGTCCTCGCCTGTAGCCGCGGGGTTTTTCTTCATTAAGAAGAAAGATGGGGGGTTACGCCCGTGTCTGGATTTCCGAGAGTTAAACCAGATTACTATCCGTGATCCCTACCCAATGCCGTTGATCCCGGATTTGTTCAACCAGGTAGCGGGGGCAAAATGGTTTTCCAAGCTGGACCTCAGGGGGGCGTATAACCTCATAAGGGTCCGTCAGGGGGATGAGTGGAAGACGGCGTTTAACACTCCTGAGGGTCATTTTGAGAGTCTGGTTATGCCGTTTGGGTTGACCACCGCGCCTGCCGTTTTCCAACATTTTATTAATGATGTCTTTGCTCATGTCCTGGGGAGATTTGTGATTGTATACCTGGATGATATCCTCATTTATTCTAGCGATCGGGACACTCATTTGCAGCATGTTAGGCAGGTGTTACAGTTGCTCCGGGAGAACCAGCTCTATGCTAAGCTGGAAAAATGTTTATTTTTTGTCCAGGAGTTGCCCTTTTTGGGATATATTGTGTCCGCAGCTGGTTTTAAAATGGACACCGCTAAGGTGCAAGCGGTGTTGCAATGGGAGAGGCCGGAGAGTCTGAAAGCACTCCAGCGGTTCCTTGGGTTTGCGAATTATTATAGGAAATTTATAAAACACTTTTCGACTGTCGCCAAACCGCTCACGGACATGACAAAAAAGGGTGCCGATCTGGCGAACTGGCCTGAGGTGGCTATACGTGCATTTGAGCGTCTGAAGAATAGTTTTGCTTCAGCCCCCATTCTGGTGCAACCAGACGTGTCTAAACCTTTTGTGGTAGAGGTTGATGCGTCGGAGGTGGGAGTGGGGGCAGTACTGTCTCAAGGCTCGTCCTTGAGCGAGATGCATCCATGCGCCTACTTCTCCAAGAAGTTGTCGCCGGCCGAACGGAATTATGATATCGGCAACAGGGAGTTGTTGGCCATCAAACTGGCTTTTGAGGAATGGCGACACTTCTTGGAGGGGGCGGCTCACCAGGTCACAGTTATCACCGACCATAAGAATCTGCTCTACCTGGAGTCGGCCAAGCGTCTGTCTCCTAGGCAGGCTCGCTGGGCATTGTTTTTTACTCGTTTCAATTTTCTTGTGACGTACCGTCCCGGGGCTAAAAACACCAAGGCGGATGCTTTGTCTAGGTGTTTTCCGGGGGGAGAACCTCGGGAAGAGCCGGTACCCATCCTCCAGAAAGGGGTAGTGGTCTCGGCTCTCACGACTGAGGTAGAGGCGGAGATTGCCGAGGCCCAAGAGGAGGTACCACCAGGACTTCCCGCCAACAAATCATTTGTACCCCTGCATCTTCGGCCTAAGGTGTTGAAGGAACACCACGATTCGGTACTGGCTGGTCACCCAGGGGTGAAGGGCACCTTAGAGCTGGTATCGCGTCGTTTCTGGTGGCCCAAAATCCGGCAGGACGTGGTCTCGTACGTGGCAGCTTGCATGACGTGCGCTAGGGCTAAGTCACCCCGAACCCGTCCTGCTGGCACGCTACAGCCTCTGGGGGTACCCAATAGGCCATGGACAGAAATCTCCATGGATTTTATCACTGACTTGCCAGCCTCGGCAGGGAACACGGTCATCCTGGTGGTGGTTGACCGTTTTTCAAAGATGGCGCATTTTGTGGCGTTGTCCTCTTTGCCCAATGCTAAGACGTTGGCTCAGGTATTTGTGAAGGAGGTGGTCAGACTCCACGGAGTACCGTCTGACATAGTATCTGATAGGGGTACGCAATTTGTGGCGAGGTTTTGGAAAGCTTTTTGCTCAAGGTTGGGGATCAAGTTGTCACATTCATCGGCGTTTCATCCACAGTCTAATGGACAAACTGAGCGCATGAACCAAAATCTAGAACAGTATTTACGATGCTTTGTGTCCGACAACCAGGAGGAGTGGTCTACTTTCCTTCCTCTGGCCGAATTCGCATTAAATAATCACCGCCAAGAGTCATCAGGAGAGTCTCCATTCTTTTGTGTGTACGGTCAACATCCTCAGTTTTGTACCTTACGTCAGGGTGACTCCGGGGGTGTCCCGGAGGAGGATCAGCTAGGAGCCCAATTGTCATCAGTCTGGAGGCGGGTGAAACAGCGTTTGTTGAGCATGAGTGCCAGGTACAAACGGGTGGCTGACAGTAGACGCGTGCCAGGTCCGGACCTGTGTGTGGGTGAATGGGTGTGGTTAGCTACGAAGAACATAAAACTCAAAATCCCTTCTTTAAAACTGGGTCCAAGGTTTATTGGGCCTTTTAGGATTTCTGCCATCATTAACCCAGTAGCTTATCGGTTGGAACTTCCCGCGGTGTACAAGATACACAACGTGTTTCACAGGGCTTTATTGAAAAAGGTGGTAGGCTTGGTGGACACGACGCCGATGCCACCTCCAGTCATGGTGGATGGCGAGTTAGAGTTCGAGGTCGCCAAGGTAGTGGACTCTCGAGTAGTACGCCGTACTCTTCAGTATTTGGTGCACTGGCGGGGGTATGGTCCAGAGGAGAGGTCTTGGGTTCCAGCCTCAGACATACATGCGGATCGGCTGGTCAGTTCTTTTCACCGTCGTCATCCGGACAAGCCGGGTCCTATGAGTCTTGAGGGCCCTGGGGTCCCTCGTAGAAGACGGGGTACTGTCATGTCGGACGCTGTTCACACCACAGCATCCGGCAGGCAGAGGTAGTTCCACCTCCAGCCACTAAAGCCTCAGTGGCGCCGGCCTGATCTTCAGGCTCTCGGGGGTTAATCCTGCTGGAGACCAGGTTGGATGGTTAGTCACGCCCACGGTCTTTAAATAGTCATGCTGGCCTATGGGCGTCGCCGATTATAGCTTGTGTTTCATACCAAGTGGTTCCGGTCTGGAGTGGAGGTGTTCAAGAGAGAGATTCATATCTGGTGTCGTATGATCCGTCGTTATCCTTTCTCCTTCCCATATTTGTGTTTAGTTGTGCCCTGTTCACATTACTGTTTATTCCTGTGTGTGTGCGGCGCAGTGCAGTTTAAGTTCTCCCTGTCTGTCATTATTTGTGTGGGAGCTTTGGTGGTGACTTCTCACTGGGTGGAGGGTTAAGTGCAGGGCTGAGCAGGAGATAAGGAAAGGTCGGAGGCTCAGGCATTTGCACCTTCAGCAAAAACCCTGGGTTGAGGGTCAGACAGGGTTTCCCCTAGTAAAGGGACACCACAGGGGCCCCGGGTATTTCAGCCTTAGTTGAACTAAGCCCCCGTGACAACTGTTTTCAGTGTGGGGTGGGCTCCTGTTTCTGTGCTTCTTTTCTTCATCTGGTGTAGTGTAGAAGTTGGAGAAGAATTGGAGAATGTGCTTTAGAAAACTGCTTATAAATATATCACACTTTGGCTACAGCGCTACTAGCATGTACTGTATATTCTTGGAGTATATACTGAGATCATGTTGCTCAAAGATTTGGAAGGCTTCTGCACACTAAACGAACGTGCAGATAATGTGGCACTTATTTCTGAGTGCCCGGAGAAGCTGGCTGTCTGTTTTTACTACGTAGATGTAGCACTGGGACTTGGTGAGCTGAGATGGGGAGCGTCCTCCCGGTCGGGAATTTTTCCCTATACGAGTGTGAAATTATTCGGGCAATATGTGGTGGTAATATGTGGTCTGGTCACGGTGTGACTGTATTTGTCCCTGTATGTGGTATTGTTCGGTCACTATGTGGTGGTAAATGTAGTCCAGCCATGTGTGAGTGTATTTGTCCATGTATATAGTATTATTCAGTCACTATGTTGTGGTAATATGTTGCCTGGTCACTGTGTGGTGGTATTTGTCCCCTCTATGTGAAATTATTTGGTCACTATGTGTTGGTAATATGTGGTCTGTTCATGGTGTGGTGCTATTTGTCCCTTGTATGTTATATTATTCAGTCACCATGTGGTGGTAATATGTGATTTGGTCATGGTGTGGTGGTATTTATCCCTGTATATGGTATTATTCGGTTACTATGTGGTGGTAATATGTGGTCTGGTCACAGTGTGGTGGTATTTGTCCCTGTATGTGGTATTGTCCAGTCACTATGTGGTGGTAATATGTGGTCCGGCCATTGTGTGACTGTATTTGTCCCTGTATATTGTATTATTTAGTCATTATGTGGTGGTAATATGTGGTCTGGTCATGATGTGGCAATATTTGTCCCTATATGTGCTATTATGTCACTGATCATGTTGTGGCGGTGGTTTGTACCTGTATTTAGTATTATTTAGTCACTGTGGTGGTAATATGTGGTCTGGTCATGGTGTGGTTGTATTTGTTCCTTGTATGTTTTATTATTGGTCATTCCATTTAAAGAAAAAATCTATATATACCTAAAAAGAGTATTAGATATTTTAAGAAATGTTTAATAAGTTACAGTAGAGTAGAGCCCGGCCAAAAGAGTCTACCTTGTCGTGGTGGCGGCTTAAAAAATCTTTTGTCCAAAACAAAAGCACCTGGCTATGTATGTGATAGGGTGTTCAATGGGAACGATTAATGTGTGATTGGTGAGGATATGGTGTAGAAGTTTTCCAAGGGTGGATGGTGGGACTGTGTAAGGTCCGTGGGGTGGAGGAGGAGTGACGTGGATCCTGGGAGGAGTCTCAAGGGGCTCAAAAATTTTGCCAGTATTGGGCCCTGAAATTCCTGGAGGCAGCCCTGAGCAGCCCCATGGATATGTCCCCACAGCCAGCCCCACGTATTTGCCCATAGCTAGTCCTCCATACTGTATGTCTCCACAGCCAGCCCCTTTAGGAGAAATAAAAAATGCTTATACTCACCTAATCCAGGCTCCCTGTCCAGCATAGACTCCGTCTCCTCTTCTTTTATTCTGTACAGCAGAGGAAGCTGGATGGCGTGATGACGTCAGTGCATCGTGCCATGCGACGTCCCCTGCATGTACCGTCTCCAACAGGGCACAGGCTGGAAGTGACACGTGTCCTGCTGGAGTTTCTGGTGGAGATGGGAGCTAATTACAGCACCTCTGCTCCTGTCACAGCAGTGTTCACAGCAATTCTATTTGCTTCTGACAGAATGCCTCACTGTGCTGAATGCCTGCGGCTGGAGGAAGGTACCTTGTGGCCGCAGGCATTCAACGATGTCATTTTTTTCCCCCAAAGTGTGCCCCCTCTGGCAGGCAGCACCGTAACCTGCCTACCCCTTGTCCTGGCCCTGGATGAATAGATATATTTCTCAAAAACAGGTAGAACACCAAATCCAAATGCAAAGTGAGACAGACTTTTTTTCAGCCCATGTGGTAACGTTTCACAAAAGTACTTAAGGGCTTTTCTTGAGTTTTTCTTTTAGGGAAGCACATATGAAGAGATTCTTGGTGGAATCCTGAAGGGCCTTACACTCATTCATGACAATTTTTATTGTTGGTTTGGTACTGCTTCACTTTTTTTTTAAATAGGTAGATATGAGATATTTCTTGGAGAAAGAATGATCGGACATGTTGAATTTTTTACAGCTGATCTTTTTGTTCTCAGGGGAGATACGGTAAGTCGCCACCAGAAGTGTTTGATGGCGGATTATGCTTCTCTCCCCATAGAAAACATGTCTTTACTTGGCCGACATTAATGTATATTGGGGAGTCTAGGAAGACAAGCAATGCCGCCTTTAGTTTACCCCCCCCCCCCCAGCCTGACAGCTTTTGTAGGCTCCTTTCGCTGGACCTTTCATTTTACAGTTTAATCTTTCCAATAACTTGTTACCATGTTTTCAGGGAGTGAAATAACCGCTCGCCCCACACGGCCTCATCATTCTGTGGAACAGAGAAGCTTTTAACTCTCTGGCATTTGTCTACCTCTGCAATCCTTCCTATAATTAGGTGTTAATGTATTGGAAATGGTGCCGCTCTGCTATTTGTCACTTATGGGTTTTTGTCTTAAATTCAAGCAGTGTCTTGTCCAAAATCATTCATATATCTCTCAAGTAAGACTGCATCCATACTACTGCTTAATATAACTAATAGATATAGCCGTGCTGAGTTTGTTAGATGTAGCAGAGCTCAGTTTGTTAACTGGAAAAAGACCAGTTTTATCCGTTATTTTACTGGAGCATTAGCTTATGTCGCCCCTTTGAAGAGTGCTAGCAGGAACGCGGGATGCAGTAACGGACAAAGGCAGAGCAAGGGTTAAATGAGGTTTAATAATACAATGGATACTCCACGCAGGGAGAAGTAGGGGAAAGGGCAGATTTAAACAGGGGTATTTTAACTTTAAAAAGGGCGATTAAACGTATATTAGGCAAAAGGTTCAAAGATCATAAACTTATTCAACCAGTGGCTTCAGTAGGCTGAGTCCTGGGGATAAAGGCATCCTGGATCCTGACATGGGTGTCGATTCCTTGTAGTCCTGGTGTGGGTGTTGATTCCTCGTGGTTTTGGCGTGGATCCTGTGTCTGAATGATGGAGGGAAGGTGTCTCTTTCCCGTGCAGAATAAAATGCCGCACGGCGGTTATATGCAGGCTCAACAGGCCTCAGTTCACAGGGGGGTCACCCGGCTTCCCTGCTGGGTAAAGAGCGTGTCTGAATGACCAACACGGGCCGTACGGCTCAATGTAGGCGGTGTCGGCAGTGTCAGCGGTGTCAATACCTGTTTCTGTGGTACGTCTCCTGCAGTGACGCTGAGGCCTCTCTGGATCCGGTCAGCTCTAATGTCATGCCCCGGGGTCGGAACGCTGACACATTCCCCCTGCATGCTGCACATACCCGCCAAGACTACCCGATTTCCCGAGCCCTGCGGCTTTTTAAGCTTAGCCATGCCCCCTACCACTGAATGCAAAGGACGGTCATGGGCCTTTTGTCTTCCCCCGTGCAACATAGGTGACAGCCCCAATGGTTCCAAATCCTTCTCAGAAAAGGCACGCCTGACTCAGCTATTCTCCTCACACCATCTTGAACATTGGGGTCTGTATTTCTATGTGCTGCTATATGGTGCCTACATAGCCTTATTTTCCCTGCATCTCTAACTATTAAAGTCTTCTTGCCTGTTCTATATTGTAACTAAGCCTGCATGCCATTCTTCCCTCCCCCAACAAAATATCTTAAACTCATTACGTGCCCCCAAGGATTTTGACTCATAACACAAGATGCATTGGATGCCATTAACATCCTTATTGTCTTTACGAAGGCAGTACAGAAATGATGTAGCCTTCCCCGGCACAGGGATGACTGTCTTATGATTATACCACTTTCTGAGCTGCATCTCTTGTCTTAGACACGTGGATTTGCTGCTGATTTCACCCCATGTAATGCAAGGGGTAAAATCCGCTGTGAAAATCTGCAGGTGTATTGGCAATCATCCACTCACAAGAACTGAGCTATATACCTGAGTGCTCTAAAAAAGTGACGAAAAGTTCCACAAAAAAGTGCACAAGGATGTAGGGCAGTCATAGTTCTCGCCAACAGGAAAAAGCCCCCAATAAGTGATACCCTTCCCTTCTAGCCGGAAGGCCACAGTGAATTCAGGGACTAGCGGCCTCCCCCAGCCAAAGCCAAGGGAGATTAAATTTTTCTCACAGCGTCCACCTGGGCTAGGAGCCATCTAGGTCAGCTCCCCATCCGAGAGAGGAGAGCCAGGGGTTTTACAAGGGGAAGCGGAACCTGATGGAAACACCACCCCCCTAGACCATTCCGGAGGGATCCAATGATGGAACCGCCGCACCCTGAGAAGTCCTAGTGACAAGACACTGTGTGATAAGGTGACGGACAAGTGAAAACCATTAAATACTGTAACTAGAGAAGACTTTCTAGTGTAATACTAGCCGAGCCTTCCAACAGGAACTTAAAAATTCTCCATCTTAGCCAAAAAGGCCCGGAAAAGGGTGTGTGCTGAAAAAGAATGAAAAGGTACAATTCAAATGTGCCATGAACTTAAGTGGTTTTCCCATGCCCAGTAAGTGAAGCCACCCAAGGGTCACCACTTCGGGGGGCACTTCGCACCTTGATCCTAGAGGAACAGGGTCTCCAATGGAGATAACAAATGTGCGCCTAACTAACAGATCTGTATTTTATCTAAAATAAAGCTCATTTTAATTTATTCTCACTCGATAAAACTGAAAATAACCGCCGCCCGTACATCTCCTTAAAATGTCAACTTGGCTGTAGCAGCATTTGGAGGTATTTTAGGAATCCCAAGTGAAATATTCATTCGGTATTAGACAAGATGTATCATTCTGTGCATTAATGGAGATATATTGCTCCTTTTTTTAAAGCATCACCCAGAATCAGAGCTGCTATTTCCAAATGAGATCCTGCCCCCTCCTTCTTCCCTGTTCATGTCAGGAAGAAACCAGATGAGATGACAAAAGGAAGACGAGATCAGCAACCAACTCCTGCTATTCACAATGTGACATCAGGCAGCAGCAACCTGTCCCCTCCCCTTTAAACTCCGCAGATTAACCCCATCTTCTCCAGATGCACAGGCCGCCGTTGCATCCAATGGTCGCCTATCAGTAAATGGGGGACATTTCCGTCATCTGTGATAATTGCACATGTGGGACTTGACCGGCTCGTGTAATGCACGATCACAATTTATTGATCTGCCGAGCGACCCCCCACTACTATCACATTAATTATTGATTGATATCAGAGGCGTAAATTATTTACTGTAACGCGGATCCCTGACGCTGGAACATTGGATGGGGGGACTCAGGAAGAGATCATTATCTAGGCGTGACCATGTATGTAGAGCAACCGTCTGTTTTAAAAGTGCCAGCAGATGACCTGGTCAATGTATGAAGAGCGGTGGTCTCCAACCTGTGGCCACTCTGCTCTTAAAAGGGGATGTCTGGTGAAAACAAGTTGTCACCTATCAATATTCTTATTGATCGGTGGGGGTCAGACCGCTGGGACCTGTACAGATCTGCAGAATAGGGCACGTGTATCCCCATTGGAGCGGAGCAGCAGTGCACATACCTGACCACCCCGACTCATCGGGGATGCAAATTGCCCATTCTATCGATCGTTGCTGGTCCCAGCGGTCCAGACCCCCCCAATCAGTAATCTATCATCTGTCACGCAGATAGATGATTATTTGGTGTAATTTGACAATCCCTTTAAGTAACTACAACTCCCAGCAGGTGACCAGAAAACATGTACTATTTAGAGTCCTGGGCTTCTACCTGTGGTTCTCTGTCTCTACTAAAAGTACAACTCTCAGCAGGTCACCTAATGGATTTATGTATAATATTGGTCTCCAATCTGTTGTTCTCAGGCTGTTATGGAACTACAACTCCCAGCAGATGACCTGGACTCATGCATTTAGAGCAGTAGTTTCCAACCTGTAGCCCTTTAGGTCTTACAAAACTATAACTCCCAGCAGATTACCTAGTCAATTTTATATACAGAATTGGTCTCCAAGCTGCAACCCTTTAGCGGTAAAGAAACTACAACACCCAGCAGATGATCAGAAAACATGTATTTAGAGTAATGATTTCCTACCTGTGGCTTTCTAGCAGGGGACCTAATCAATTTCTGTACAGTATTGGTCTCCAAACTGATGTTCTCAGGCTGTTATGGAACTACAACTCCCAGCAGGTCCCCTAATCAATTTATGTACAGTATTGGTCTCCATTCTGTTGTAGTTCCATAATAACCTGAGAACAACTCCTATCAAGTCCCCTAATCAATTTATGTACAGTATTGGTCTCCAATCTCTGTTGTTCTCAGGCTGTTGTGGAACTACAACTTTCAGCAGGTCACCAAATCAATGTATGTACAGTATTGGTCTCCAATCTGTTGTTCTCAGGCTGTTATGGAACTACAACTCCCAGCAGCTAACCAGGACCCTTGTGTTTTAAAAGCAGTCTTTGCAAACATGTGGCTCCCCAATTGTTATAAAACTACAACTCCCAGCAGGCATCCTCGGGTAATAAATGTAGATCACTGGCCTCTAATTTGTAGCTTTCCTAGTGTCCTGACCTAGTAGGGCATGCTGGAACTTGCAGTTTCAGATGTGTCATAGTCTTACAAGTCGAAGACCACATATAGATCCATAGGTGATCACCTGATAGGGAAGTATTTCAACAAGGGCTCATACCAATCAGCATGAATAAAAAAGGTCTGAAGTTGTTCCTGAAAAGTCGGACGAGTGTCATGCAAGTGGCATGCGATTTTCATGCAAGCACAATACGATTTTTCTCACCTAGCATCCATATGGCATCGAAAAGACATGTGTATGCAATGCGATTTTAATATTAGCTTTTACATAGAGTAATTCTCTGTTATTTAAAGGTAGTTTTCAAGTTAAATATTCTTCAATACATATATAGATATAGATAGATAGACAGAAATATGTGAGTGAGATGTGTAATCAATGCTTTGTCTGTTTAGCTTACTGCACATGTATTTAATTAATAAATCAATAAATTTAAGAAAATGGCGTGGTATCCCCCCAAATTTTGTTAACCAGCAGAGGGAAAGCAGACCGCTAGGTGCAAATCTTTATAGCCTGGGAAGGGGGTAATAAACATGGAGCTTCCCAGGCTATTAATATCAGCTCACAGCTGTATACTTACCCTTAACTGGTTATTAAAATGGGGGACCCCCACAAAAAATGATGTGGGCCCCATCCTATAATTAATAACCAGCAAAGGCTAGGCAGACAGATGTGGGCTCGTATTAATAAGCTAGAAAGGGGTAATGGATATTGGCCCCCTCTCAAACTAAAAACATCAGCTTTCAGTTGCCCAGAAATGACACATCCATAAGTTGTGCCAATTCTGGCACTTAGCCTCGCTCTTTCCACTTGCCCTGGTGCAGTGACAAGTGGGGTAATAGTTGGGGGGGTTGATGTCAGTTTTGTATTGATAGCTGACATCAAGCCCTGGGGTTAGAAATGGAGACGCCCCCATTATTAACCCTATAGTTATAGTTTAAATAAAGAAAAACTCCGAATAAAGTAATTTAATTCAAATAAAGACACAAACTCCTTTATTTTAATTTAAGATAATAAAAAAGTTATGCTCACCTCTACGCCTAATCCACTGAATCCCATGTCCCCTGTAAAAGACCAAAAATAATAAACAACCATATCCCTCACCTGCTTGATGCTATGATAATCCTCTGATGCCCATGTCCCATGTAAAAAAAGAAAAAAATAACCATATTTCTCACCTCTCCGACAAGAAGATAATAATCCATTTGTCCCTTGAAGAGTCTAACACCGCTATATCTAGTTGCTATGCTGAAGGCTGGCATGATTTGAGCATTCAGCCTGGCAGCCAGCAGAGACACTGAGCTGCGCGCTATAGCTCATGAAAATCGCATGCCACTCGTCCGACTTTTCAGGAACAACCTCGGAATGTTTTTATTCAGGCTGATGGGTATGAACCCTTAGGGGGGTTGTAGAGGATTAGAAAAATACATCTATAGTAACCTCATACTATCACCATGTAGAACCACATCTGACCATAGTTTGCGCCTGGTGTTGCAGTTCAGCTCCATTGAAGTTGAACTGCAATACAGCAAATGACCTGTGCACAAGAGTGGCGGTGGTTTTGGAAAAAAACAGACATGTTTCTATTTTTTTATAACCTATAAATAATTCACTTGTTTTAGATTTTTTTTAATAGTAATCTATGTTCAAAGTGGTCATTGAAACCTTGGTTTGACCTGGTAACGGCAACTGCTCTAAGCCTTTGATGTTGTCATTTTTCTAGCAGCTAATTTATTTTCAGCTCTAAAATAGTTCAATCATTGAAATCCTATGCGTAAAAATAAAGAGGCAGAATAGTTTTTATTTTTTAATTTTTCACTTGAAATATAATTTAGTTGCCAATACCTGCCCGTGGCTTAAAGGGACAATCCCAGGATATAAAATATTTCCCTTCTTTAGTGTATCCAGGTGGGCTGAGCTAAAATATACAGTCATGGCCAAAAGTTTAGAGAATGACACAAATATTATATTTTCACATGATCTGCTGCCCTCTGGTTTTTATGTGTTTGTCAGATTTTTTTTTTGTCACATACAGAAATATAATTGCAATCATATTATGAGTAACAAAAGGTTATATTGACAGTTAGAATGAGTTAATGCAGCAAGTCAATATTTGCAGTGTTGACCCTTCTTCAGGACCTCAGCAATTCTCCCTGGCATGCTCTCAATCAACTTCTGGATCAAATCCTGACTGATAGCAGTCCATTCTTGCAAAATCAATGCTTTTATTTTGTCTGAATTTGAAGGTTTTTGTTTGTCCACCCGTCTCTTGATGATTGACCACAAGTTCTCAATGGGATTAAGATCTGGGGAGTTTCCAGGCCATGGTCCCAAAATCTCTATGTTTTGTTCCCTGAGCCATTTAGTTATCACCTTTGCTTTATGGCAAGGTGCTCCATCATGTTGAAAAAGGCATTGTTGATCGCCAAACTGCTCTTGGACGGTTGGGAGTAGTTGCTCTTGGAGGACATTCTGGTACCATTCTTTATTCATGGCTGTGTTTTTAGGCAAGACTGAGAGAGAGCCCATTCCCTTGGCTGAGAGGCAACCCCACACATGAATGGTTTCAGGATGCTTGACAGTTGGCATGAGACAAGACTGGTGGTAGCGCTCATCTGATCTTCTCCGAATAAGCCGTTTTCCAGATGTCCCAAACAATCGAAAAGGGGATTCATCAGAGAAAATGACTTTACCCCAGTCCTCAGCAGTCCACTCCCTGTACCTCTTGCAGAATATCAGTCTGTCCATGATGTTTTTTCTGGAGAGAAGTGGCTTCTTTGCGCCCTGGAGCCTTTTTGGCAACAAGAAAACCTCTCTCCTTGAAGTTCTTGATGATGCGATAGATTGTTGACTGAGGTGCAATCTTTCTAGCTGCGATACTCTTCCCTGTTAGGCCATTTTTGTGCAGTGCAATGATGACTGCACGTGTTTCTTTAGAGATAACTATGGTTAACAGAAGAGAAACAATGATGCCAAGCACCAGCCTCCTTTTAAAGTGTCCAGTGGTGTCATTCTTACTTAATCATGACAGATTGATCTCCAGCCCTGTCCTCATCAACACCCACACCTGTGTTAATGGAGCAATCACTGAAACGATGTTAGCTGGTCCTTTTAAGGCAGGGCTGCAATGATGTTGAAATGTGTTTTGAGGGATAAAGTTAATTTTCTAGGCAAATATTGACTTTGCAAGTAATTACTGTTAAGCTGATCACTCTTTATAACATTCTGGAGTATATGCAAATTGCCATTAGAAAAAATGAAGCAGTAGACTTTGTAAAAATTAATATTTGTGTCATTCTCTAAACTTTTGGCCATGACTGTAGAGAGTTGTGTAATGGGAGCTAAATCCAGCAAAGTGATGTATGCAACGTAAAGGGGTCCCAAGAGGTCCATGCAACTTAAAGGGGTCCCAAAAGGTCCATGCAACATAAAAGGGTCCCAAAAGAACCACGCAATGTAAAGCAGTCCCAAAAGATCCATGCAACAAAAAGGAGTCCCCAAAAGATCCACGCAACATTAAGGGGCTTCAAAAAGTCAATGCGCAACATTCAGAGGTCCCAAAAGATTCATACAATGTAAAGGGGTCTCAAAGGGTCAGTGCAACATGCAGAGGTCCCCAAAGATCCTTGCAACGTAAAGGGGTCTCAAAAACTGCATGCAACATAAAGGGGTCCCAAAAGAGTCATGCAAAGTAAAGGGGTGCCAAAAGGTCCATGCAACATAAAGGGGTCCAAAAGGTCCATGCAATGTAATGGGGTCCCAAAAGGTCCATACAACATACAGAGGTCCCAAAAGGTTCACGCAACATAAAGGGGTCCCAAAAGGTCCATGCAACATAGAGAGGTTCCAAAAGATCCACACAACTTTCAGGGATCCAAAAAAATCCTTGCAACATAAACAGGTCTCAAAAGATTTACACAAGACACAGGGGTCCCAAAAGATCCATGCAACTTACAGTGGTCCAGAAAGATCCACGCAACTTACAATGGACCCAAAAGATCCACACCTAGTTGGTTTATCCTCCTACAAACTTCCATGACCCCCGGGGCTTCCCCAACTCTCGTTTGCTAATAACACACTTCCTAAATGAAAGGTGTCCCTGGACAGGTTCTCAACACCTAAACTGATTCTCCCCCCCCCCCGCAACCCCGATCTTCACCGGCCGCATAGTAAGTACACAGTCAGCTTCCCTAGCTTGGAGGTGAATGCAGTTTTATAACAATACAAAAAATATATATACATTATAAATATATATATATTGTTGCAAAACTATGGAATGGCGAACCCAAAAATTCTTATTATTTTTTTGGGAAGACTTAAAGCCCTGATTCATGATTGCTTCTGCATATTTTTTCTAGAGTAAAAAGGCGCTTTATTTAGTATTTAGTTTTTGCCCTTTTTAAGTCAACTTTAATTGGTTTTGTCGCTTATTTATATATTTTTTTGTTCAGCATTATGCATATATTTTTAGCTATCCAGATGCTGTAATCTCATCCATCATTTGTGAATTTTCAAAATGTCAGAAAATGTATGTGCAATTGTACTCAAGTCCCCTAGTGCAATGCAAAATCTACATTTTTTTGCCCAAATAATGGGGTTACGGTTTTAGGCAAAGTGGGACCCTAGGCAAAGTTTAAAATGGGGCCCCAAATGCTAAAATATTGCACATCACACAGAAGCATTTCGATTGTATTTACTTGCGCTGAGTTCAGGCCGCTAAATGAGTGTGATCGACAATATTTATGTCGTTCAACACTTGTTTCCCGGCCTCTTTCCACCGTCTGAGAAAGAATGATGGGGACAGAACGATCACTAATGGATCAATCTGTCCCCATACAGTATCATGTTATCAGCAGCACATCTACAGTGCACACCCCATAGTCCTCCATATAATATAATGTGCCCCATAGTCCTCCATATAGTATAATACACTCCTCAGTCCTCCATATAGTATAATACACTCCCCATAGTCCTCCATATATTAAAATACACTCAGTCCTCCATATAGTATAATAAACTCCCCATAGTCCTCCATATAGTATAATACACTTCTCATAGCCCTCCATATATTAAAATACACTCAGTCCTCCATATAGTATAATACACTCCTCATAGTACTCCATATAGTATAATACACCGCCAGTCATCCATGTAGTACAATTCATTTCCCATAGTATAATAAACCCCATAGTTCTTCACATAGTATAATGTATTCCCCATTGTCCTCGATACAGTATAATGCAGCCCACATATAGTATAATGCAGCCACCCCATAGAGCATAATGCAGCCACCCCATAGAGCATAATGCAGTCACCCCACAGAGTATAATGCAGCCCTGCCATACAATATAATGTAACCCCCCATAGAATATAATGCAGCCCCCCCTTATAGTATAATGCAGCCACCCCTTAGAGCATAATGCAGCCACCCCACAGAATATAATGTAACCCCCCATAGAATATAATGCATCCCCTCCAAAGAATATATGGCAGCCCCTTTATAGAGTATAATGCAGCCCCCCATAGAATATAATGCAGACCCTTATATAGTATAATGTAGCTCCTCCATAGAATACAATATAGCCCTCCTCATATAGTATAATGCAGCCCTAATAGAATATAATGTATCCCCCTCATAAAGTATAATGAAGCCCCCATACAATATAATCTAGCCCCCCATAGAATATAATGCAGCCCCCCATAGAATACAATGTAGCCTCCTCATATAGTATAATATATCCCCCTCATAGAGTATGATGCAATCACCCCCCATAGAATATAATACAGCCCCTCCATAGAATATAATGTAGCCCCAAATAGAATATAATACAGCCCACCTGCCCATAGAATATAATGTAGCCCCCCATATTATATAACACAGCCTCCCCCATAGAATATAATGTATAATGTACCTCCCATAGCATATAACACAGCCAGATAGTATATAGCACAGCCTACATAGTATATAGCACAGCCGCATAGTATATAATACAGCCCACATAGTATATAACACAGCCCACATGGTATATAGCACAGCATCACATGGTATACAGCACAGCACCATGGTATATAGCACAGCCCACATGGTATATAGCACAGCCCCACATGGTACACAGCACAGCACCATGGTATATAGCACAGCCCCACATGGTATACAGCACAGACTCCCCTCCCCCAGCATAGCACCATGGTATACAGCACAGCACTATGGCATACAGCACAGCTCCTCCAGCACAGCATCATGGTATACAGCACAACACCGCATGGTATACAGCACAGCACAGCCCCCCTCCCCAGCACAGCACAGCCCCACATAGTATACAGCACAGCACAGCCCCCTCCCCCAGCACAGCACCATGGTATGCAGCATAGCCCAACTTGGTATACAGCACAGCCCCACATGGTATACAGCACAGCCCCCCAGCACAGTACCATGGTATACAGCACAGCCCCACACAGTATACAGCACAGGCCCCCTCCCCCAGCACAGCAACATGGTATACAGCACAGCCCCCCAGCAAAGCACCATGGTATACAGCACAGCCCCCCAGCACAGCACCATGGTATACAGCACAGCCCCCATCACAGCACCATGGTATACAGCACAGCCCCCCACAGAATGGCCCCACAGTCCAGTACTCACTGTTGCATTAAAAAAACAAAAACACACTCCTCACCTCTCCTCGTGCCCACGCTGCTGGCTGCTCCCGGCTGCTCCCGGCTGCTCCCGGCTCCTGTCTCCTGCTCTGCCTTGTACACGGTAAGTGCACGATGACGTCATCGCACACCCGCAGTGTCAGAGGCAGAGCGGGAAATGATGCGAGAGGCAGAGCGGGAAATGATGCGAGAGGGAGCGTCAGCTGACGCTCTTTCCTCCACCATTGCTTTGAACTGTACTTGCGTCTGTGACGTGGCGGCAGGGGGATTCGGCGCTGGCGGCAGGCTGGCCCCCCTGCCTCACGGGCCCCATAGTGACTGCGTGATGTTCTGCTAGCTGGGGGACCCCTGGGGGAGTGGCAGCTGCCTTGGTTGCCTGCCCCTAACGCCAGCCCTGCTTTTTTGCACTTAATGGATGTATTTTGAGATAAAAATAATTTTTGCTATTAATTTTCATTGAAATTTTGCACTGTTTTGACTTTTACAGGATCTTTGTTTTCCTTACTTATTTAATTTTGCTGTGGTCTGTGGTCATGTATCAGCTGAGAGGAGCTAAAGTAAAAGACAGATATAGGAGTTACAAACTCTCCTTGGAAGTCAGAAGACACTCACTTGCAGAGTCTCAGTTAACTCATTCTGCAGTCATTCATAGAAAGTGCAAACTTTTTAATGAAATCCAATTACAAAAATTATTTTTGTCCAAAAATACATGTATCGTATTTAAGTAAGAAAAACCTATTATCCCTAAAATTAAAGACCAGCATGCATAAATGCATAAATGCAATACTTACTGTGAGGATCATGCAACTTTTGACTCTAAAAAGTCAGAAAAAAAAGCAAAAGGTTGAAAAATAAGCATTTTTGAATATCTGAATCCTTTGTATTCATCAAACTCGATGCACCAATTTTGATGTATTTGTTGCAGAATATGCCTGCACAAAAAGAAAAATAAGAAAAAACCCCAAATGATGATGTTAGGTTCCGGAGTTGATGTATGGTCCTGGTCTTGGAGTAGTGGGTAAGGAGATTGTCGTTCACTACTCACAGTTTGCTCTCTTCCAGTATCAGTTGTGTAACTTAATGCTTCTGAGCCCCAGTACAAAATCTGTAAAAGGGTCCACCGCCCTCCGCCACCAGATCCCATTTATAATAATGAAGTTTTCTTATGTGGCAGAGGAGTCTGGGTGTGCCATGTGCCACTGCTATACAAATCTGCTACAAAGGGGCTCTTAAAACTATTGCTTTCCAATATAGAAAGTCAATGGTCAGAACTAGAACTGGCATATAACTCTGGAAACTGCCTATTACGTAGTCACAATATGGCAGTCATAAATACCAGTCATGAACAAATCTTTTCAAAATCACCAGCTATTACAAAAAAAATATTGATTAGTTGCCCTCAACATACTGTATATAGCTATGGGTAAACTGATGGGTAACTATTCACTGCTGTGCTATCACACCCTATCTGTACAGTTTCTTCAGTGTTTTATGGTCTTGTATCCCTACCTCTACGGCTAATCTGTGAGCTGTGTCATCCTCTCACCATCTAGATTCACCACAAACTGGCAGCTGCATTCCCTGCCTCTGCTTTTATACTGGCTATGATAGTTTTTCCTGATGGGCTGTGCTATACCAAGGGATGTGATAGCCGCAAGGCATTTTATGAAGCTCTGTCTGCAATGTAAGAAATGGCATTATGTGCAAATTAAATTGCAAAATGTTCAAATTCACCAGGTCCAACAAATCTAAAAAAAATTAACACAAATTTGACTCACATTGAATCAATTCGCTTATCTCTGATGAATACGGTAGATGTGAAATCCACATTAATTTTGAAGACTGGAGTTGGCTTGGGTCTTAAGGATAAAATCATCAGAAATGTATATAGGACAGAATCTAGTGTTATCTCTCCCAATATTTCATGTTTGGACCTTGTTTTGACCTGTTGACCTGATAAAGGATCAAGCTCTGATTCTAGAGAGGAAACCAATATCACGAGAACCCCAGGAAGCAGCTTGCAGACTCTGCACTTTCCTTCATTTATTAAGCTCGGAGCGTCAGCAGCAGCTGCAAGGCCTCGGAGGCATGTGAGCGAAACTGGGGCAGTACCCCCTGGGGAGATGGGCACCCGAGAGGAGGAGGAACTTTTACTCTCAGAATTAACCAATGGCTTCCTGGCTTATAATAAAACCGTAAACACATTAAGGCTAGTCTTAAGGCCCTTTTACATTTAGCGATGCACCAGCGATCCCGACCACGATACGACCCGGTCAGGATCGTTGGTGCATCGCTAAATGATCGTTAGTGAGCTTTCATACAGAAAGATCTCACAGCGATGCAGCAGCGACGCAGCGCATGATACTCACCTTTCACACACAGCGATCCTGCGTCCTCCCGCCCGCCTACACGCGTCGCTCGTCGTCACAGCAGGAAGCCCAGCAGGAAGCAGACGACGAGAAATGGAGCCGGACATTCTCGCGCGATCAGCGATGGACAGCGGGGGAGCCGGTCGTTGGTAAGTATCACACATAGCGATATCGCTAGCAATATCGCTATAACGTCACAAAACCAGTGATGTTTTAGCGATATTGCTAGCGATATCCCTTAGTGTAAAACCCCCTTTACACTTTAATGCAATTCTATAAAGAATAAACACTGATAAAAGGTAAAAGCAGTGGGTGAAATGTTACAAGAAAAATTGTAGAAGTCTCTATATTGTTGTCCCCATCGTGATTGACAATAGAGTATACATTTTAAATTACTTTTATTAGTAAGAACTGTGCTCGATGTCGACCCCTACTGTATAATGCACTAATCTGCCAAGAGGAGTAAGAGTATTCACACTTTTAAGTCAGCCAAAAGTAAGAAAGGAGCCAAAAAGACGAACAATCATAATAGAGCTTTTTGTTTCTCATTTTCCCTTAGAAAATGGAATCATGAATACAAATGGATTAGATCAATTTAAATTTATTACAATAGCACTAACTACTATAACACTGCTCCCTATGTACAAGAATATAACAAATATAATACTGCCCCCTATGTACAAGAATATAACAAGTATAATACTGCTCCTATGTACAAACATATAACTACTATAATACTGCACCTATGTACAAGAATATAACAAGTATAATGCTGCCCCCTATGTACAAACATATAACTACTATAATACTGCACCTATGCACAAGAATATAACTACTATAATACTGCCCCCTGTGTACAAAAATATAACTACTATAATACTGCTCCTATGTACAAGAATATAACTACTATAATACTGCTCCTATGTACAAGAATATAACTACTATAATACTGTCCTCTATGTACAAAAATATAACTACTATAATACTGCCTCCTATGTACAGGAATATAACTACTATAATACTGCTCCCGATGTACAAGAATATAACTACTATAATACTGCTCCTATGTACAAGAATGTAATGACTATAACACTGCCCCCTATCTACAAGAATATAACTACTGTAATACTGCCCCCGATGTACAACAATATAACTACTATAATACTGCCCCCTATGTACAAGAATATAACTACTATAATACTGCCTCCTATGTACAAGAATATAACTACTATAATACTGCTCCCTATGTACAAGAATATAACTAATATAATACTGCTCCTATGTACACGAATATAACTACTATAACACTGCTCCTATGTACAAGAATATAACTACTATAATACTGCTCCTATGTAAAGAATATAACTACTATAATAAACTACTATAATACTGCCCCTATGTACAACAATATAACTACTATAATGCTGCCCCCTAGGTACAAGAATATAACGACTATAATACTGCCCCCTATGTACAAATATATGACTACTATAATACTGCTCCCATGTACAAGAATATAGCTACTATAATACTGCTCCTATGTACAAGAATATAACTACTATAATACTGCTCCTATGTACAAGAATATAACTACTATAATACTGCTCCTATGTACAAGAATATAACTACTATAATACTGCTCCTATGTACAAGAATATAACTACTATAATACTGCCCCCTATGTACAAGAATATAACTATTATAATACTGCTCCCTATGTGCAAGACTATAACTACTATAATACTGCTCCCATGTACAAGAATATAACTACTATAATACTGCTCCTATGTATAAGAATATAACTACTATAATACTGCTCCTATGTACAAGAATATAACTACTATAATACTGCTCCTATGTACAAGAATATAACTACTATAATACTGCCCCCTATCTACAAGAATATAACTACTACAATATTGCCCCCTGTGTACAACAATATAACTACTATAATACTGCCCCTATGTACAAGAATATAACTACTATAATACTGCCTCCTATGTACAGGAATATAACTACTTTAATACTGCTCCTATGTACAAGAATATAATGGCTATAATTCTGCCCCAAAGGAAAAGAATATAACTACTATAATACTGCCCCCTATCTACAAGAATATAAATACTGTAATACTGCCGCCTATGTTCAAGAATATAACTACTATAATATTGCTCCTATGTGCACGAATATAACTACTATAATACTGCTCCTATGTACAAGAATATAACTACTATAATACTGCTCCTATGTACACGAATATAACTACTATAATAAACTACTATAATACTGCCCCTATGTACAACAATATAACTACTATAATACTGCTCCTATGTACAAGAATATAACTACTATAATACTGCCTCCTATGTACAAGAATATAACTACTATAATACTGCCCCCTAGGTACAAGAATATAACAAGTATAATACTGCTCCCTATGTGCAAGACTACAGTCATGGCCAAAAGTTTTGAGAATGACACAAATATTATATTTTCACATGATCTGCTGGCCTCTGGTTTTTATGTGTGTTTGTCAGATGTTTTTATCACATACAGAAATATAATTGCAATCATATTATGAGTAACAAAAGGTTATATTGACAGTTAGAATGAGTTAATGTAGCAAGTCAATATTTGCAGTGTTGACCCTTCTTCTTCAGGACCTCAGCAATTCTCCCTGGCATGCTCTCAATCAACTTCTGGATCAAATCCTGACTGATAGCAGTCCATTCTTGCAAAATCAATGCTTTTATTTTGTCTGAATTTGAAGGTTTTTGTTTGTCCACCCGTCTCTTGATGATTGACCACAAGTTCTCAATGGGATTAAGATCTGGGGAGTTTCCAGGCCATGGTCCCAAAATCTCTATGTTTTGTTCCCTGAGCCATTTAGTTATCACCTTTGCTTTATGGCAAGGTGCTCCATCATGTTGAAAAAGGCATTGTTGATCGCCAAACTGCTCTTGGACGGTTGGGAGAAGTTGCTCTTGGAGGACATTCTGGTACCATTCTTTATTCATGGCTGTGTTTTTAGGCAAGACTGAGAGAGAGCCCATTCCCTTGGCTGAGAAGCAACCCCACACATTAATGGTTTCAGGATGCTTGACAGTTGGTATAATAATAATAATAATAATAATAATTTTTATTTATATAGCGCCAACATATTCCGCAGCACTTTACAATTAAGCGGGGACATGTACAGACAATAAATTCAATACAAGTTAAGACAATTCAATGAGACAAGACTGGTTCTAGCGCTCACCTGGTCTTCTCCGAATAAGCCGTTTTCCAGATGTCCCAAACAATCGAAAAGGGGATTCATCAGAGAAAATGACTTTACCCCAGTCCTCAGCAGTCCACTCCCTGTACCTCTTGCAGAATATCAGTCTGTCCATGATGTTTTTTCTGGAGAGAAGTGGCTTATTTGCTGCCCTCCTTGAGACCAGGCCTTGCTCCAAGAGTCTCCGCCTCACAGTGCGTGCAGATGCACTCACACCTGCCTGCTGCCATTCCTGAGCAAGCTCTGCACTGCTGGTAGCCCGATCCGCAGCTGAAACACTTTTAAGAGCCGGTCCTGGCGCTTGCTGGTCTTTCTTGGGCGCCCTGGAGCCTTTTTGGCAACAAGGGAACCTCTCTCCTTGAAGTTCTTGATGATGCGATAGATTGTTGACTGAGGTGCAATCTTTCTAGCTGTGATACTCTTCCCTGTTAGGCCATTTTTGTGCAGTGCAATGATGACTGCACATGTTTCTTTAGAGATAACCATGGATAACAGAAGAGAAACAATGATGCCAAGCACCAGCCTCCTTTTAAAGTGTCCAGTGGTGTCATTCTTACTTAATCATGACAGATTGATCTCCAACCCTGTCCTCATCAACACCCACACCTGTGTTAATGGAGCAATCACTGAAACGATGATAGCTGGTCCTTTTAAGGCAGGGCTGCAATGATGTTGAAATGTGTTTTGGGGGATAAAGTTAATTTTCTAGGCAAATATTGACTTTGCAAGTCATTGCTGTTAAGCTGATCACTCTTTATAACATTCTGGAGTATATGCAAATTGCCATTAGAAAAAATGAAGCAGTAGACTTTGTAAAAATTAATATTTGTGTCATTCTCAAAACTTTTGGCCATGACTGTATAACTACTATAATACTGTCCTCTATGTACAAGAATATAGCTACTATAATACTGCCTCCTATGTACAGGAATATAACTACTATAATACTGCTCCCTATGTGCAAGAATATACAATGTACAACAATATAACTATGTACAAGAATATAACTACTATAATACTGCCCCCTATGTACAAGACTATAACTACTATAATACTGCTCCTATGTACAAGAATATGAATATAACTACTATAATACTGTCCCTATGTACAAGACTATAACTACTATAATACTGCTCCTATGTACAAGAATATAACTACTATAATACTGTCCCTATGTACAAGAATATAACTACTATAATACTACTCCTATGTACAAGAATATAACTACTATAATACTGCTCTATGTACAGCTCTGGCAAAAATTAAGAGACCACTTTCATATGTTCAGTTTATCTAATTTTTCTCTTTATAGCTATATATTTGAGTAAAATTTAAATTGCTCTTTTAGTCTATAAATTTCTGACAACATGTCTCTGAATTTGCAAGCAATAAATTTTGTATTATTTTTCTGACAAAGAAAAATTGTCAAAATTAAAAAAAAACAACAAGTGCTTTCAGACCTCAAATAATGCAAAAAAAAAGTTCATAATGATTTAGAAACAACAATACTAATGTTTTAACTCGGGAAGAGTTCTGAAATCAATATTTTGTGAAATAACCATGATTTTTAATCACAGCTTTCATGTGTCTTGGCATGCTTTCCACCAGTCTTCACACTGCTTCTGGTGCAATAAAATAAGCAGCTCTTTGTTTGATGGCTTGTGACTATCCATCATCCTCTTGATTACATTCCAGAGGTTTTCAATGGGGTTCAGGTCTGGAGAATGAGCTGGTCATGACAGGGATTTGACGCAATGGTCTCTTAATTTTTTGCCAGAGCTATATAAGAATATCACCACTTAAATACAGCACCCTATGTATAAGATAATCACTACTATAATACTGCCTCCTATATCCAAGAATTTTCAGTGGGTACAGAAAGTATTCAGATCCCTGTACATTTTTCACTCTGTTTCATTGCAGCCATTTGGTAAATTCAAAAAAGTTCATTTTTTTTTCTCATTAATGTACACTCTGCACCCCATCTTGACTGGAAAAAAACAGAAATGTAGAAAGTTTTGCAAATTTATTAAAAAAGAAAAACTGAAATATCACATGATCATAAGTATTCAGACTCATATTTAATAAGTCACATGCTGTCCATTTCCTTGTGATCTTGAGATGGTCCTACTCCTTCATTGTAGTCCAGCTGTGTTTAATTAAACTGATAGGACTTGATTTGTAAAGGCACACACCTGTCTATATAAGACCTCACAGCTCTCAGTGCATGTCAGACCAAATGAGAATCATGAGGTCAAAGGAGCTGGCCAAGGAGCTCAGAGACAGAATTGTGGCAAGGCACAGATCTGGCCAAGGTTACAAAATATTTTCTGCAGTATTCAAGGTTACTTCTTAGTAACCTTGAATACTGAAAGTAGCCTCCATAATCCTTAAATGGAAGAGGTTTGGGACCACCAGAAGTCTTCCTAGACCTGGCCGTCCAGCCAAACTGAGCAATCGTGGGAGAAGAGCCTTGGTGAGAGAGATAAAGAAGAACCCCAAGATCACTGTGGCTGAGCTCCACAGATGCAGTAGGGAGATGGGAGAAAGTTCCACAAAGTCAGCTATCACTGCAGCCCTCCACCATTCGGGCCTTTATGTCAGAGTGGCCCGACGGAAGCCTCTCCTCAGTGCAAGACATGTGAAAGCCCACAGAGAGTTTGCTAAAGGACTCCCAGACTATGAGAAATAAGATTCTCTGGTCTGATGAGACGAAGATAAAACTTTTTGGCGATAACTCTAAGCAGTATGTGTGGAGAAAACCAGGGACTGCTCATCACCTGCCCAATACAATCCCAACAGTGAAATATGGTGGTGGCAGCATCATGCTATGCAACCAGTCGTCCTATCAGCTGCAGTGATAGGACGACTGGTTGCAATTGAAGGGAACATGAATGTGGCAAAGTACAGAGATATCCTGGATGAAAACCTTTTCCAGAGTGCTCTGAACCTCATACTTGGCTGAAGGTTCACCTTCCATCAAGTCAATAAGCACACAGCTAAAATAACAAAGGAGTGGCTTAAGAACAACTCTGTGATCATTCTCGACTGGCCCTGCCAGAGCCCTCACCTAAACCCAACTGAGCATTTCTTGAGAGACCTGAAAATGACTGTCCACCAACGTTCACCATCCAACCTGACGCAACTGGAGAGGATCTGCAAGGAAGAATGGCAGAGGATCCCCAAATCCAGGTGTGAAAAGACTGTTTCATAATTTCCAAGGAGACTCATGGCTGTACAAGCTCAAAAGGGTGCTTCTACTCAATAATGAGCAAAGGGTCTGAATACTTATGACCATGTGATATTTAAGTTTCTCTTTTTTAATAAATTTACAAAAATTTCTACATCTCTGCTTTTTTTTTTCAGTCAAGATGGGGTGCAGAATGTTAATTAATGACAAAAAAATGACTTTTTTGAATTTACCAAATGGCTGCAATGAAACAAAGAGTGAAAAATGTACTGCCCTTATGGTACAAGAATATAGCTACTATAATACTGCCCCCTATGTACAAGAATAGAACTACTATAATACTGCTCCTATATACAAGAATATAACTACTATAATACTGCTCCTATGTACAAGAATATAACTACTATAATACTGCCTCCTATGTGCAAGAATCTAACTACTATAATACTGACCCCTATGCAGGGCCAGACTGGCCATCTGGCAATTCTGACAAATGCCAGAAGGGTCTGTCTGGTCATGAACTGCCATGTCTGCTACATTGTTAACAGAATTGGTGTTCTCAAGACACCCATATTGTTAAGATTTGTGATGGAGCACAAAGTCGCTGACTCCGTCACTTACCCCATCAGGCCACGGGTATCATTAGAAATATTGGTCTTGAAGAAAATCTTCCTTTCCTCCATCCAAGGTAATATTAGTAATATATCCCATCTGGTTCATGTGAACGGGGAATTCCAGCCCCAGTCCGCACCTGCCCCTATGTACAGGAATATAACTACTATAATACTGCCCTTATGTACAAGAATATAACTACTATAATACTGCCCCTATGTACAAGAATATAACTACTATAATAATGATCCTATGTGCAAGAATATAACTACTATAATACTGCCCCCTATGTACAAGAATAAAGCTACTATAATACTGATCCTATGTGCAAGAATATAACTACTATAATACTGCCCCCTATGTACAAGAATAAAGCTATTATAATACTGATCCTATGTGCAAGAATATAACTACTATAACACTGCCCCCTATGTACAAGAAAAAAGCTACTATAATACTGATCCTATGTGCAAGAATAAAACTACTATAACACTGCTCCTATGTGCAAGAATATAACTACTATAATACTGCTCCTATGTACAAGAATATAATTAGTATAATACTGCCCCCTATGTACAAGAATATAACTACTATAATACTGCTCCCTATGTACAAGAATATAACTACTATAATACTGCTCCTATGTACAAGAATATATCTACTATAATACTGATCCTATGTGCAAGAATATAACTACTATAATAATGATCCTATGTACAAGAATATAACTACTATAATACTGCCCCTATGTACAAGAATATAACTACTATAATACTGCTCCTATGTACAAGAATATAACTACTATAATACTGCCCCCTATGTACAAGAATATAACTACTATAATACTGCTCCTATGTACAAGAATATAACTACTATAATACTGATCCTATGTGCAAGAATATAACTACTATAATACTGATCCTATGTACAAGAATAAAACTACTATAACACTGATCCTATGTGCAAGAATATAACTACTATAATACTGCTCCTATGTACAAGAATGTAATTAGTATAATACTGCCCCCTATGTACAAGAATATAACTACTATAATACTGCTCCCTATGTACAAGAATATAACTACTATAATACTGCTCCTATGTATAAGAATATATCTACTATAATACTGATCCTATGTGCAAGAATATAACTACTATAATAATGATCCTATGTACAAGAATATAACTACTATAATACTCCCCCCTATGTACAAGAATATAACTACTATAATACTGCTCCTATGTACAAGAATATAACTACTATAATACTGCCCCCTATGTACAAGAATATAACTACTATAATACTGCTCCTATGTACAAGAATATAACTACTATAATACTGATCCTATGTGCAAGAATATAACTACTATAATACTGATCCTATGTACAAGAATAAAACTACTATAACACTGATCCTATGTGCAAGAATATAACTACTATAATACTGCTCCTATGTACAAGAATATAATTAGTATAATACTGCCCCCTATGTACAAGAATATAACTACTATAATACTGCTCCCTATGTACAAGAATATAACTACTAAAATACTGTCCCTATGTACAAGAATATAGCTACTATAATACTGCTCCTATGTACAACAATATAACTACTATAATACTGCTCCTATGTACAAGAATATAACTACTATAATACTGCTCCTATGTACAAGAATATAACTACTATAATACTGCCCCTTTGTACAAGAATATAACTACTATAATACTACCCCTATGTACAAGAATATAACTATTATAATACTGCCCTTATGTACAAGAATATAACTACTATAATACTGCCCCTATGTACAAGAATATATAACTTCTATAATACTGATCCTATGTGCAAGAATATAACTACTATAATACTGCCCCCTATGTACAAGAATAAAGCTACTATAATACTGATCCTATGTGCAAGAATATAACTACTATAATACTGCCCCCTATGTACAAGAATAAAGCTATTATAATACTGATCCTATGTGCAAGAATATAACTACTATAACACTGCCCCCTATGTACAAGAAAAAAGCTACTATAATACTGATCCTATGTGCAAGAATATAACTACTATAATACTGATCCTATGTACAAGAAAAAAGCTACTATAATACTGATCCTATGTGCAAGAATATAACTACTATAATACTGCCCCTTTGTACAAGAAAAAAGCTACTATAATACTGATCCTATGTGCAAGAATATAACTACTATAATACTGCCCCTTTGTACAAGAATATAACTACTATAATACTACCCCTATGTACAAGAATATAACTATTATAATACTGCCCTTATGTACAAGAATATAACTACTATAATACTGCCCCTATGTACAAGAATATATAACTTCTATAATACTGATCCTATGTGCAAGAATATAACTACTATAATACTGCCCCCTATGTACAAGAATAAAGCTACTATAATACTGATCCTATGTGCAAGAATATAACTACTATAATACTGCCCCCTATGTACAAGAATAAAGCTATTATAATACTGATCCTATGTGCAAGAATATAACTACTATAACACTGCCCCCTATGTACAAGAAAAAAGCTACTATAATACTGATCCTATGTGCAAGAATATAACTACTATAATACTGATCCTATGTACAAGAATAAAATTACTATAATACTGATCCTATGTACAAGAATAAAACTATTGCATATTTATTGATATAAGTGTTGGGCATAGCGATACCACTTATCCCTCAGAAGAGTAGGCATATAGAATCTGAACGTGTCTCACCCTCAGCTGGGGGATAGTTGTGCCCCTTTAGCTCCCCTATAAATGGACCTGATCTTAGACTATGAATATCCCTTGCCCCACTGCAGCCTGTTCCATGCAGTTCCCCATGACTGGCAGTAATGCCCTGTAGTTTTGCCAACATTCAATGATTTAACCATTCTGAGTCTGTAACTAAGTTACCAGAATTAATCCGCGCTATGATGTCACTGGTGAGAGCCGGAAACAATCTGATCTTCATTAACAGAACTATTCGTCAGGGTGACAACACAGCACTTTCCTTGTGAATTCATAAGAGCTCATTCCAAGCCTCTTACCCATCACCCTCGTATTAATCCTCCTCATGTATTATGCAGCAGTTCTATCATTCACCCATCAAGATTTCCAGCTGTCCTCTTATTCTAAACTAATTAAACTCTATAATGCACCAACTTACATGGCGGCCCCGTTAGCCCAAATTTTCCAATACCCAAGGTGACTTTTGCACCACCTTCCATTTTTTCTACTGTTCTGCCTGGTTACATGTCAGTCTTCACTGTCATTCTGGCATCTTATTCATGAACCAAGATATTCAGTATGCAAAAAGCCATGCATTCTTCTAGATAGAGGACTGTTTCAGTGCATTTTCAATATGAAGTACAGAAAACAATGTGTATGGTGTCTGCTGCATTGTTGGAGTCCATTATACCATAATATACCGTCATACAGTGTACAAAACAACCCCATACAACACTGAGTCTACATATCAGCTCTATACAGTATGGGATATATATAATAACAGTTTTTGGTTCAAAAACCATATTGTAGAAAAATAATATACTATATAGTGCCTAAGTGGCAGTGCCACACAATGCATAAATACCGCCATACTGTGCTCAAATAACTATACAACACAGTGTCTAGTTATCAGCTCTGTGCAGTATAGTACCTAAATAATAATGCTTACTGGATGATAGTCTGCAAGAAATAGTAAACTATACGTTGCTTAAATAGCAGTGCCACACAGGGCATAAATACTGCCATACAGCACTCAAATAGCTATACAAAACAGTACCTAATTATTATATCTATACAATAGGGAGCCAAAGTGACAATACTATTGAAGACTTCACCACTATATGCTGCAAAAATAAGATAATTTACATTGGCAAACTAACTGATGTACTATACCTACTGTAAATACCGCCATACAGCACCCAAATAACCATACAGCATAGTGTCTAAGTATCTGCTCTCTACAGAATGATGCCTACATGACAATGCTTTTGATGTTTCAGTAACCAAATTATACAAAAAATAATATACTGTAAGTTGCCTAAATAGCAGTGCCACATAATGCATAAATGCCGCCAAATAACCATAAAACACAGCATCTAGTTATTAGCTCTATTCAATAGACTACTTAAATATTAATGATAATCAATGATTCCAAGACTATATTCTACAAGCAAAAATATATTGCACAGTTCCCAAGTAGCAGCGCCACGCAATGCATAAATACCGCCAAACAGTACACAAATAAATATACAACACTGTCTAGTTATCAGCTCCATACAGTATGATGCTTCAAGGGCGATACTATTTGATATTTCAGTGACCACATTCTGCAAAGAAGAATCTACTGTACAGTCCCAAAAAAGACACCATACATAAATGCTGCTATACAGTGCTCAAATAATACTAACTCATAGTGACCAATTAACGGAACCATATATGAAATAACGTAATGTAAATTTAAATCTGTTGTACAATAATTTGAAGAGTCCCGCTGATCATCGGTGCGACCCCTCTCCCTCATGGCTGTATGGGGTATACAGAACTCGTGCCCCTAATGCCATGCCAAAGTGATTTTCATCAGTAAGCAATGCTACATGTGTAGAGCGTTAATAAATAGCATTCTGAAACATAGAGGGTTAAATATTCCCTTAGTCCCCAGCTCATTTTTAATGTTGTCTCACATCTCTGGGAAGGAACTCTCAGGGGGTTGCGACAGGACATTTAAAAAAAATGTCAGATTGCATTTCTTTCCCATCCTTGTTTTTTTTTTAATCCAGATTTGCTGTAATTAACCTGAGAAAATGGAATGTCTCATCTGAGAGTAAGAACAAGTCAGCGCAGTCACTGATCTGTGGAGTCGAATTCTTCTCCTGCCCAAATTGTGTGCTAATGGTTATCTAAATGAGGGTTCTGCTAAGATTATCACTGGTGCAGAACATGGGGGTCTGGCCCTTGCTTTTCACTGGTGGCCACTTGTGAACAGTTTCTCTGTATTGTAGTCTTTTTATTTGTTTGTTTCCATGAGTCTATCTTGATTCTACTAGGGGAATGCTCAGGACAGAATTTTTAAGCCCCCATCACACAAGCTCACCAGCGATCATGTAGCAACTCACCAGCGATCCTGACAAGTTGATATCGTTGTCGGGATCTCTGGTGAGTCGCTATGTGTGACGGGGCCCTTAGTCTCCTTCCCCCTCAAGCAGCAGACAATGCGCAATCTGGGGGTCTGGCCCTTGCTTTCACTAGTTACCGCTACCATCCTCTGCATTGAAGTTATTTATTTATTTTTTTGCTTCTGTGTGTCTTTCTTGATGCTGCTGCCAATCTGTACTGCTAGGGGCATGCTCAGGACAGAATTAGTCTCCTTCCCCCTCTGGCAGTTGTCAATGCAGGACCTAGGGGTCTGGCCCTTGCTTTCATTGATGGCCACTCATGGACAAATCCCTTGTAATTTATTTTATGTGTCCATCTTGATGATGCTGCTGCTAATATGTGCTGTTATGGGCAAGCTTTTGACAGAATTAGTTTCCTTCCCCCTCTGGCAGCAGACTATATAGACCCTTCTTACTTCCCCTGCACATGGAGTCTTTTCTGCTATTTTGCCATACTACTGATGAAACTCTGCTCCTTTCCTGACCAGCAGGCCTGGAAACTATCCCAATAAACAAAAGAAGCCAATACCTGGCTTTGGGGGTAGTGACTGAGCTTGTGTGTCCTGCAGCTTGGGATCCTATGGTGGACATATACATTACTAAACACTGTGAAGACCACGTGGCGCCAATCTACGTAAGACAATGTTGTCTGCTCACATGTATGGCAAACATTCTTCATGTTTTATGATCTATACAGTGAACCTGATGTTTAATGGTGGGAGAACCCCTTAATGACCATGTCATCGACTTGGAGCACCCACAAAACCCCTTTCTAAGAAGGTTGTAATTCAGACCCAGAAAATCTCACCCATCTCCCTGGTCACTCATGAATAGTTTATGTTTCTCGTGGAAATCCACCAAGTCGTGCAATTCCTGGTCCACATTTTCTTCGGGACTGTCTGTGACCTTGTTCATGACTCGCAGTTGGTGGACTGAATGATAGAAGGTCTGGTGGTCGAACCCTTCATGAGACTCCGCTTCCAGGTGGACCCGAGTCTCTTCTGCCATTGGTTTTCCACATGATCTCTCTTTATTGAATTTAGACCAAGAACCTCCATATTCAACTCCCAGAGCCAGAAGATTCCAGCTGTTGTATCCCACGGATCGGAGAGCTGCAAGGAAAAAAGTGAGGGAGAGAAGCCATGATTGTACGGCCACACTGGTAGAAGTCGTCATCCAGCGGCAGATCACTGAGGGTGGGCAACTACAGGTGCATCTCACGAAATTAGAATATCATTAAAAAGTGACTTTATTTCAGTTCTTCAATACAAAAAGTGAATCTCATATATTATATAGAGTCATTACACACAGTGATCTATTTCACGTGTTTATTTCTGTTATGTTGATGATTATGGCTTACAGCCAATGAAAACCCAAACGTCATTATCTCAGCAAATTAGAATACTCTAAACACCAGCTGTTAAAATGATTGTAAACTCCGAAATGTTGGCCTACTGAAATGTATGTTCAGTAAATGCACTCAATACTTGGTCAGGACTCCTTTTCCATCAATTACTGCAACCATGTGGCGTGGCGTGGCATGGAGGCGATCAGCCTGTGGCACTGCCGAGGTGTTATGGAAGCCCAGGTTGCTTTGATAGCAGCCTTCATCCTCATCTGCATTCTTGAGTCTGGTGTCTCATCCTCCTCTTGACAATACCCCATAGATGGGGTTAAGGTCAGGTGAGTTTGCTGGCCAATCAAGCACAGTGATACTGTTGTTTGTAAACCAGGTATTAGTACTTTTGGCAGTGTGGACAGGTGCCAGGTCCTGCTGGAGAATGACATTTCCATCTCCAAATGCTTGTCAGCAGAGGAAAGCATGAAGTGCTTTAAAATTTCCTGGTAGACGGCTGTGCTGACTTTGGTCTTGATAAAACACAGTGGACCTACAATGGCAGATGACATGGCTCCCCAAACCATCACTGATTGTGGAAACTTCACACTAGACCTCAAGCAGCTTGGATTGTGGCCTCTCCGCTCTTCCTCCAGACTCTGGGATCCTGATTTCCAAGGTCTAGTGTGAAATTTCCACAATAAGTGATGGTTTGCGGAGCCATGTCATCTGCTGGTGTAGGTCCACTGTGTTTTATCAAGACCAAAGTCAGCACAGCCATCTACCAGGAAATTTTAGAGCACTTCATGCTTCCCTCTGCTGACAAGCATTTGGAGATAGAAATGTCATTCTCCAGCAGGACCTGGCACCTGTCCACACTGCCAAAAGTACCAATACCTGGTTTACAAATAACAGTATCACTGTGCTTGATTGACCAGCAATCTCGCCTGACCTTAACCCCATAGAGAATCTTTGGGGTATTGTCAAGAGGAAGATGAGAGACACCAGACCCAAGAATGCAGACGAGCTGAAGGCTGCTAACAAAGCAACCTGGGCTTCCATAACTCCTCAGCAGTGCCACAGGCTGATTGCCTCCATGCCACACCGCATTGATGCAGTAATTGATGCAAAAGGAGCCCCGACCAAGTACTGAGTGCATTTAGTGAACATACATTTCAGTAGGCCAACACTTCGGATTTTAAAATGATTTTTCAAGCTGGTGTTATATAGTATTCTAATTTACTGAGATAATGACTTTTGGGTTTTCATTGGCTGTAAGCCATAATCATCAACATTAACAGAAATAAACACGTGAAATAGATCACTGTGTGTAATGACTATATAATATATGAGATTCACTTTTTTTTGTATTGAAGAACTGAAATAAATTAGCTTTTTGATGATATTCTAATTTAGTGAGAAGCACTTATAGAAGGGTCTCATGGAGGAAGAACATCCTAAAGACATTCTGTATAGCTATGGTGGAGCTGTGTATTATGTGATTCTGCAGCAGCTGAGATGGGAATAGCGAGGTTCTGCATTAGCTAGGGTAGTCTGAAGTTCTGCAGCAGCTGAGCTATGTATTATGAGGTTCTTCATCATATTATGAGGTGTGTATTATGAGGTTCCTCAGCATGTGATGTGTATATTATGATGTTCTGCAGCAGCTGAGCTATGTATTATGAGGTTCTTCATCATATTATGAGGTGTGTATTATGAGGTTCCTCAGCATGTGATGTGTATATTATGATGTTCTGCAGCAGCTGAGGTGTTCATTGCAATGTTATGTAGCATCTTAGGCATGTATTATGCTCTGCATCTGCTGAGTTGTGAATGTTAGGGTACAGACACAGAGAAGAGAGGATGTGAACCTGCGCTGCCGAGGATCCAATATACAATAAGAGGCCGGATGTGGTTTTATTTGTCAGCGTGTCTCGAGGTGATCGTACCTCTTCATCAGGACATTGTGGTTTTATTGTACATTGGACCTCGGCAGCGCAGGTTCACATCCTCTCATCTCCAAGTTTGTGCCCTATATTTTTGGTGGATCTGCAGCAGCTGTTTTCATACAAGTTTACAGAGGAGTTGTGACTGTCACAGCCCCCAGGAAAGGAAATGACACTTTACTCGTTCCTTTGTAATCCGGATAAGACCCTGTGGCGCTTATTATCATTCCAGTTTTATCTATAAAAGAGTTGTGAATTAGGAGGTTCTGCAGCAGCTGAGCAGTGTATTAGGAGGTCCTGCAGCAGCTGCAACACATCGCTATATAATACCGCCTTGCAGATGCTGAAGAAGCTCTTGAAGCATGAAGGAGCCCGGCTTGTTGGTCGCTTAGTGGTTGGCTCAGGGGACAGAGCTTCTCTGACAACCTCCTTCATTAGGAGAGATGAGCAGCGCCTGTGTCACTGGCATTAGCCACCATGTCGTTGGCTGACCACACGTGTCCGTCATGGGCCTACCTGACTGCACGTCGGACATTCTGCCTTTGCTACTTTCCTACAGTTTTTGGGAAGTTCTCGTTGAAGTCACACATTTAATTTTCTCTTGCAATGAAATCAATTGCATCCGGCATTAATAATCCATCTCTCACCGCAGAAGTAATTAAACCATAAATTCTAATAATTACCTTTATGATGAATGTGACTGTCCCCCGATATAGTCGCTGCATCCAGACGACTCAATTAGTCATTTAGTCTCAGTCATTTTATTACAGATCACGAGTCAATACTTTTTTGGTGACGGGTATACGGATTAACCCTAAGTGTCCATTTTAATGAGCCAAGTGTCCGGCTGCCCAGCCTCGTGTATCACCTATCACCTGATTCGTATAGGAGGCTGCAGTACCACAGATGACCACCAGGTGGTCTTATTAATGCAGTGTAAATTGTACATTACTTCTGCCAGGATGAGTATATACCATGACTTTGTATCATTTGTCTCTATGTGTTCTTGATTTAAAGGCATATGGAGAAGTCTGCTTAACTTGTAATTTAAGACTGTCCGGGTTCACAATATCAGTTCAATGGCTTAAAGGCATCATCAATCACATCCCATCAGAAAAAAATAGTTTGCAACTATCCTAATAGACAGATTGCAAGCTGGATCTTCATAGAAGAAGCATCTAAACCCAGACTAATAATTTCCAGTGGTTGGTACACACTTCCATATACCATCAGCAGAGGGAGCACTTCACTATATATGGGCAATTCATGACACCACACCCGGCAGGAGCTAAAGGTGGCAGAAAAAAGCTTGCAGACCCCAAGCTTGCATTGCTTAGGAGAGCGATATTGATGAGGACCTTTCACATCATGACTTTATATGCACTTTCCCCCCTGTCTAACCAAGGCTGGAAGTGCACTGGGGACGTGTCAATACAGTTCTTAAGCGCAGACACGCCCCCAGTGCACTTCCAGTCTGATTTGCATATGATGTTTACATTAGATTTCTCATGACTGGCACATCAGATCTCTAAAAAAAAAGTGTAATTTATATGGAGACGAGTTTGTACACACAAATACCACTACAGTCATATGTAAAAAAAAAAAAAAGTGCTGAAGGGATCCGGCCATGGAAAAATGAAACTACAATGATTGCAAACAGAATTTTTTGCAGTAGTCTGGAAATTCACTTTAAATCTTTAATCATGTTGAAAGGCATCAAGAAAGTGAAAGCTTTAGGGTTTACATGTGGTTCATTTACTAGGGAAATGCTGGATGCGGGTGGCTTCCTGCGCCACTTCCTCTTGTATTGTGGGTAGTAATGTATCAATAAGTAATTATCCCACGCACTGACTGATGGCCCCATATAGGGTCACATATGCAACAACCCCAAAGACCAATGCCCCATATACCACGTATCACCGGGAACATATATGAGCCATCACCTACGTTTATTTTACAAATGAAAGCCAAATAGTGATACAAATGTCATATATATATATTTAATATATTTATCTAATATATAAAGCTGAATGTGTGTGTGTATGTATGTATGTATGTATGTATGTGAGTATGTCTGGGATTGGCATCTGCACCGTCGCAGCTACAGCCACAAAATTTTGCACAGTCACACATCTGGACCCCGAGAGCGTCATAGGCTATGTTGTGAGGCGAAATTTTAACCCCGCGCATTCCAATTCACCAAACAATTTTGCCTATTATTCTTATCATTTCTATGGTGTTATCGTCCCTCTGTAAAGCTGGAAATAACACAATTTATTACCGTGCCAACACAGACCACCCTCTGACACAGACTGCAGGGGGAGCCCAGTATCACACAGGATAGGATTAGATACACAGCTCAGCAGTCAGTATCACACAGGATAGGAATAGATACATGGCTCAGCAGTCAGTATCACACAGGATAGGATTAGATACACAGCTCAGCACTCAGTATCACACAGGATAGGATTAGATACACAGCTCAGCAGTCAGTATCACACAGGATAGGAATAGATACACAGCTCAGCAGACAGTATCACACAGAATAGTATTAGATACACAGCTCAGCAGACAGTATCACACAGGATAGGATTAGATACACAGCTCAGCAGACAGTATCACACAGAATAGGATTAGATACACAGCTCAGCAGTCAGTATCACACAGGATAGGATTAGATACACAGCTTAGCAGTCAGTATCACACAGGATAGGATTAGATACACGGCTTAGCAGTCAGTATCACACAGGATAGGATTAGATACACGGCTCAGCAGTCGGTATCACACAGGAGAGGATTAGATACACGGCTCAGCAGTGAGTATCACACAGGATAGGATTAGATACACGGCTCAGTAGTCAGTATCACACAGGATAGGATTAGATACACAGCTCAGCAGACAGTATCACACAGGATAGGATTAGATACACAACTCAGCAGTCAGTAACACACATGATAGGAATAGGTACATAGCTCAGCAGTCAGTATCACACAGAATAGGAATAGATACACAGCTCAGCAGACAGTATCACAGAATTGGATTAGGTACACAGCTCAGCAGTCAGTATCACACAGGATAGGAATAGATACACAGCTCAGCAGTCAGTATCACACAGAATAGTATTAGATACACAGCTCAGCAGTCAGTATCACACAGGATAGGAATAGATACACAGCTCAGCAGACAGTATCACACAGAATAGTATTAGATACACAGCTCAGCAGTCAGTATCACACAGGATAGGAATAGATACATAGCTCAGCAGACAGTATCACACAGGATAGGATTAGATACACAGCTCAGCAGACAGTATCACACAGGATAGGATTAGATACACAGCTCAGCAGTCAGTATCACACAGGATAGGATTAGATACACGGCTCAGCAGTCAGTATCACACAGGATAGGAATAGATACACGGCTCAGCAGTCAGTATCACACAGGATAGGATTAGATACACGACTCAGCAATCAGTATCACACAGGATAGTATTAGATACACGGCTCAGCAGTCAGTATCACACAGGATAGGATTAGATACACGGCTCAGCAGTCAGTATCACACAGGATAGGAATAGATACATGGCTCAGCAGTCAGTATCACACAGGATAGGATTAGATACACAGCTCAGCACTCAGTATCACACAGGATAGGATTAGATACACAGCTCAGCAGTCAGTATCACACAGGATAGGAATAGATACACAGCTCAGCAGACAGTATCACACAGAATAGTATTAGATACACAGCTCAGCAGACAGTATCACACAGGATAGGATTAGATACACAGCTCAGCAGACAGTATCACACAGAATAGGATTAGATACACAGCTCAGCAGTCAGTATCACACAGGATAGGATTAGATACACAGCTTAGCAGTCAGTATCACACAGGATAGGATTAGATACACGGCTCAGCAGTCAGTATCACACAGGATAGGATTAGATACACGGCTCAGCAGTGAGTATCACACAGGATAGGATTAGATACACGGCTCAGCAGACAGTATCACACAGGATAGGATTAGTTACACAGCTCAGCAGTCAGTATCACACAGGATAGGATTAGATCCATGGCTGAGCAGTCAGTAACACACGATAGGATTAGATACACAGCTCAGCAGAAAGTATCACACAGGAGAGGATTAGATACACAGCTCAGCAGTCAGTATCACACAGGACAGGATTAGATACACAGCTTAGCAGTCAGTATCACACAGGATAGGATTAGATACACGGCTCAGCAGTCAGTATCACACAGGATATGATTAGTTACACAGCTCAGCAGTCAGTATCACACAGGATAGGATTAGATACACAGCTCAGCAGTCAGTATCACACAGGATAGGATTAGATACACAGTTCAGCAGTCAGTATCACACAGGATAGGAATAGATACACGGCTCAGCAGACAGTATCACACAGGATAGGATTATATGCACAGCTCAGCAGTCAGTATCACACAGGATAGGATTAGATACACGGCTCAGCAGTCGGTATCACACAGGAGAGGATTAGATACACGGCTCAGCAGTGAGTATCACACAGGATAGGATTAGATACACGGCTCAGTAGTCAGTATCACACAGGATAGGATTAGATACACAGCTCAGCAGACAGTATCACACAGGATAGGATTAGATACACAACTCAGCAGTCAGTAACACACATGATAGGAATAGGTACATAGCTCAGCAGTCAGTATCACACAGAATAGGAATAGATACACAGCTCAGCAGACAGTATCACAGAATTGGATTAGGTACACAGCTCAGCAGTCAGTATCACACAGGATAGGAATAGATACACAGCTCAGCAGTCAGTATCACACAGAATAGTATTAGATACACAGCTCAGCAGTCAGTATCACACAGGATAGGAATAGATACACAGCTCAGCAGACAGTATCACACAGAATAGTATTAGATACACAGCTCAGCAGTCAGTATCACACAGGATAGGAATAGATACATAGCTCAGCAGACAGTATCACACAGGATAGGATTAGATACACAGCTCAGCAGACAGTATCACACAGGATAGGATTAGATACACAGCTCAGCAGTCAGTATCACACAGGATAGGATTAGATACACGGCTCAGCAGTCAGTATCACACAGGATAGGAATAGATACACGGCTCAGCAGTCAGTATCACACAGGATAGGATTAGATACACGACTCAGCAATCAGTATCACACAGGATAGTATTAGATACACGGCTCAGCAGTCAGTATCACACAGGATAGGATTAGATACACGGCTCAGCAGTCAGTATCACACAGGATAGGAATAGATACACGGCTCAGCAGTCAGTATCACACAGGATAGGATTAGATACACAGCTCAGCACTCAGTATCACACAGGATAGGATTAGATACACAGCTCAGCAGTCAGTATCACACAGGATAGGAATAGATACACAGCTCAGCAGACAGTATCACACAGAATAGTATTAGATACACAGCTCAGCAGACAGTATCACACAGGATAGGATTAGATACACAGCTCAGCAGACAGTATCACACAGAATAGGATTAGATACACAGCTCAGCAGTCAGTATCACACAGGATAGGATTAGATACACAGCTTAGCAGTCAGTATCACACAGGATAGGATTAGATACACGGCTCAGCAGTCAGTATCACACAGGATAGGATTAGATACACGGCTCAGCAGTGAGTATCACACAGGATAGGATTAGATACACGGCTCAGCAGACAGTATCACACAGGATAGGATTAGTTACACAGCTCAGCAGTCAGTATCACACAGGATAGGATTAGATCCATGGCTGAGCAGTCAGTAACACACGATAGGATTAGATACACAGCTCAGCAGAAAGTATCACACAGGAGAGGATTAGATACACAGCTCAGCAGTCAGTATCACACAGGACAGGATTAGATACACAGCTTAGCAGTCAGTATCACACAGGATAGGATTAGATACACGGCTCAGCAGTCAGTATCACACAGGATATGATTAGTTACACAGCTCAGCAGTCAGTATCACACAGGATAGGATTAGATACACAGCTCAGCAGTCAGTATCACACAGGATAGGATTAGATACACAGTTCAGCAGTCAGTATCACACAGGATAGGAATAGATACACGGCTCAGCAGACAGTATCACACAGGATAGGATTATATGCACAGCTCAGCAGTCAGTATCACACAGGATAGGATTAGATACACATCTCAGCACACAGTATCACACAGAATAGTATTAGATAGATGGCTCAGCAGACAGTATCACACAGAATAGGATTAGATACACGGCTCAGTAGTCAGTATCACACAGGATAGGATTAGATACACAGCTCAGCAGACAGTATCACACAGGATAGGATTAGATACACAACTCAGCAGTCAGTAACACACATGATAGGAATAGGTACATAGCTCAGCAGTCAGTATCACACAGGATAGGATTAGGTACATGGCTCAGCAGTCAGTATCACACAGGATAGGGTTAGATACACTGCTAAGCAGTCAGTATCACACAGGATAGGATTAGATCCATGGCTGAGCAGTCAGTAACACACGATAGGATTAGATACACAGCTCAGCAGAAAGTATCACACAGGAGAGGATTAGATACACAGCTCAGCAGACATTATCACACAGGCTAGGGTTAGATACACATCTCAGAAACAGGGTTCTGCCAAAAGAGAGGACATTTTCATTCCAAGAATTCCCCTCATTCCATCTGATTTGTTTTTTATTTTAAACGCCTCCAGTTTGTAGTTCAACTGCTATTTGCAATGTCCATTAACAATGCTCATGGACAGTCCTTGAAAGTAGTAGGGATTGATTTGCAATCTCCATGCTTTTCTCATGGTCAACTTAACATGGTCTATTCAAGAGTTGGAACTGCCAAAAATCTGTTCATCTTTGCAGCGAAAGGAAAAACCAAAAATGTTGTTAATCAAAAGGCTCTTGAATGATATGAAAATAAAATACTATCAATACTTGGGTAATCGTTTAGTTAATTTGTGTTGCAAATGTGTAGTGTTGAATATATGATGTGAAATGTTTTTATGTGCAATATAATCATTATAATTTGTTATCACTAACCACACTTGGTTACTGTGCCCCGGCAACATCAGACTCTTCAGATAGTACATTATATATATGTCATTTTTATTTCTGATATATATTTTTATTCTGTTTTCAGTACATGGATGGAGCCTGCAGATGGAAGAGTGAGAAAAGGTGAGCTGTGATATCACTTACTGTGAGTGGTGGATCATGTGTTATCAGTCATTGTACAGGAGGAGGTGGTGAGCTGTAACATCACCTATTGTGAATGGTGGACCCTGTGTTATCTACTGTATATAGAGGTGTTGCTATCAGTCATTGTACAGGAAGAGGAGGTGAGCTGTAACATCACCTATTGTGAATGGTGGACCCTGTGTTATCTACTGTATATAGAGGTGTTGTTATCAGTCATTGTACAGGAGGAGGAGGTGAGCTGTGACATCACCTATGGTGAATGGTGGATCCTGTGTTATCTACTGTATATAGAGGTGTTGTGATCAGTCATTGTACAGGAAGAGGAGGTGAGCTGTAACATCACCTATTGTGAATGGTGGACCCTGTGTTATCTACTGTATATAGAGGTGATATCAGTCATTGTACAGGAGGAGGAGGTGAGCTGTGACATCACCTATTGTGAATGGTGGACCCTGTGTTATCTACTGTATATAGAGGTGTTATCAATCATTGTACAGGAGGAGGAGATGAGCTGTAACATCACCTATTGTGAATGGTGGACCCTGTGTTATCTATTGTATATAGAGGTGTTGTTATCAGTCAATGTACAGGAAGGGGGTGAGCTGTGACATCACCTATTGTGAATGGTGGATCCTGTGATATCTACTGTATATAGAGGTGTTGTTATCAGTCATTGTACAGGAGGAGGTGAGCTGTGACACCTATTGTGAATGGTGGACCCTGTTATCTATTGTATAAAGAGGTGTTATCAGTCATTGTACAGGAAGAGGAGGTGAGCTGTAACATCACCTATTGTGAATGATGGAGCCTGTGTTATCTACTGTATATAGTGGTGTTGTTATCAGTCATTGTACAGGAAGAGGAGGTGAGCTGTGACATCACCTATTGTGAATGGTGGATCCTGTGTTATCTACTGTATATAGAGGTGTTGTTATCAGTCATTGTACAGGAGAAGGAGGTGAGCTGTAACATCACCTATTGTGAATGGTGGACCCTGTGTTATCTACTGTATATAGAGGTGATATCAGTCATTGTACAGGAGGAGGAGGTGAGCTGTGACATCACCTATTGTGAATGGTGGATCCTGTGTTATCTACTGTATAAATATGTGTTATCAGTCATTGTACAGGAAGAGGAGGTGAGCTGTAACATCACCTATTGTGAATGATGGAGCCTGTGTTATCTACTGTATATAGAGGTGTTGTTATCACTCAATGTACAGGTAGGGGGTGAGCTGTAACATCACCTTTTGTGAATGGTGGACCCTGTGTTATCTACTGTATATAGAGGTGTTATCAGTCATTGTACAGGAGAAGGAGGTGAGCTGTAACATCACCTATTGTGAATGGTGGACCCTGTGTTATCTGCTGTATATAGAGGTGTTATCAGTCAATGTACAGGCAGGGGGTGAGCTGTGACATCATCTATTGTGAATGGTGGATCCTGTGTTATCTACTTTATATAGAGGTATTATCAGTCATTGTACAGGAAGAGGAGGTGAGCTGTAACATCACCTATTGTGAATGGTGGACCCTGTGTTATCTACTGTATATAGAGGTGCTGCTATCAGTCATTGTACAGGAAGAGGAGGTGAGCTGTAACATCACCTGTTGTGAATGGTGGACCCTGTGTTATCTACTGTATATAGAGGTGTTGTTATCAGTCATTGTACAGGAAGAGGAGGTGAGCTGTAACATCACCTATTGTGAATGGTGGACCCTGTGTTATCTACTGTATATAGAGGTGTTGTTATCAGTTATTGTACAGGAAGAGGAGGTGAGCTGTAACATCACCTATTGTGAATGGTGGACCCTGTGTTATCTACTGTACATAGAGGTGTTATCAGTCATTATACAGGAGGAGGAGGTGAGCTGTGACATCACCTATTATGAATGGTGGACCCTGTGTTATCTACTGTATATAGAGGTGTTGTTATCAGTCAATGTACAGGAAGGGGGTGAGCTGTGACATCACCTATTGTGAATGGTGGATCATGTGTTATCTACTGTATATAGAGGTGTTGTTATCAGTCATTGCACAGGAAGAGGAGGTGAGCTGTGACATCACCTATTGTGAATGGTGGATCCTGTGTTATCTACTGTACATAGAGGTGTTGTTATCAGTCATTGTACAGGAGGAGGTGAGCTGAGACACCTATTGTGAATGGTGGACCCTGTGCTGTCTACTATATATAGAGGTGTTATCAATGTACAGGAAGGGGGTGAGCTGTGACATCACCTATTGTGAATGGTGGATCATGTGTTATCTACTGTATAAAGAGGTGTTATCAGTCATTGTACAGGAAGAGGAGGTGAGCTGTAACATCACCTATTGTGAATGATGGAGCCTGTATTATCTACTGTATATAGAGGTGTTGCTATCAGTCAATGTACAGGAAGGGGGTGAGCTGTAACATCACCTATTGTGAATGGTGGACCCTGTGTTATCTACTGTATATAGAGGTGTTATCAGTCATTGTACAGGAGAAGGAGGTGAGCTGTAACATCACCTATTGTGAATGGTGGACCCCGTGTTATCTACTGTATATAGAGGTGTTGCTATCAGTCATTGTACAGGAAGAGGAGGTGAGCTGTAACATCACCTATTGTGAATGGTGGACCCTGTGTTATCTACTGTATATAGAGGTGTTGTTATCAGTCATTGTACAGGAAGAGGAGGTGAGCTGTAACATCACCTATTGTGAATGGTGGACCCTGTGTTATCTACTGTATATAGAGGTGTTGTTATCAGTTATTGTACAGGAAGAGGAGGTGAGCTGTAACATCACCTATTGTGAATGGTGGACCCTGTGTTATCTACTGTACATAGAGGTGTTATCAGTCATTATACAGGAGGAGGAGGTGAGCTGTGACATCACCTATTGTGAATGGTGGACCCTGTGTTATCTACTGTATATAGAGGTGTTGTTATCAGTCAATGTACAGGAAGGAGGTGAGCTGTGACATCACCTATTGTGAATGGTGGATCCTGTGTTATCTACTGTATATAGAGGTGTTGTTATCGGTCATTGCACAGGAAGAGGAGGTGAGCTGTAACATCACCTATTGTGAATGGTGGATCCTGTGTTATCTACTGTACATAGAGGTGTTGTTATCAGTCATTGTACAGGAGGAGGTGAGCTGAGACACCTATTGTGAATGGTGGACCCTGTGCTATCTACTATATATAGAGGTGTTATCAATGTACAGGAAGGGGGTGAGCTGTGACATCACCTATTGTGAATGGTGGATCATGTGTTATCTACTGTATAAAGAGGTGTTATCAGTCATTGTACAGGAAGAGGAGGTGAGCTGTAACATCACCTATTGTGAATGATGGAGCCTGTGTTATCTACTGTATATAGAGGTGTTGCTATCAGTCAATGTACAGGAAGGGGGTGAGTTGTAACATCACCTATTGTGAATGGTGGACCCTGTGTTATCTACTGTATATAGAGGTGTTATCAGTCATTGTACAGGAGAAGGAGGTGAGCTGTAACATCACCTATTGTGAATGGTGGACCCCGTGTTATCTACTGTATATAGAGGTGTTGCTATCAGTCATTGTACAGGAAGAGGAGGTGAGCTGTAACATCACCTATTGTGAATGGTGGACCCTGTGTTATCTACTGTATATAGAGGTGTTGTTATCAGTCATTGTACAGGAAGAGGAGGTGAGCTGTAACATCACCTATTGTGAATGGTGGACCCTGTGTTATCTACTGTATATAGAGGTGTTGTTATCAGTTATTGTACAGGAAGAGGAGGTGAGCTGTAACATCACCTATTGTGAATGGTGGACCCTGTGTTATCTACTTTATATAGAGGTATTATCTTTCATTGTACAGGAAGAGGAGGTGAGCTGTAACATAACCTATTGTGAATGGTGGACCCTGTGTTATCTACTGTATATAGAGGTGCTGCTATCAGTCATTGTACAGGAAGAGGAGGTGAGCTGTAACATCACCTGTTGTGAATGGTGGACCCTGTGTTATCTACTGTATATAGAGGTGTTGTTATCAGTCATTGTACAGGAAGAGGAGGTGAGCTGTAACATCACCTATTGTGAATGGTGGACCCTGTGTTATCTACTGTATATAGAGGTGTTGTTATCAGTTATTGTACAGGAAGAGGAGGTGAGCTGTAACATCACCTATTGTGAATGGTGGACCCTGTGTTATCTACTGTACATAGAGGTGTTATCAGTCATTATACAGGAGGAGGAGGTGAGCTGTGACATCACCTATTGTGAATGGTGGACCCTGTGTTATCTACTGTATATAGAGGTGTTGTTATCAGTCAATGTACAGGAAGGGGGTGAGCTGTGACATCACCTATTGTGAATGGTGGATCCTGTGTTATCTACTGTATATAGAGGTGTTGTTATCAGTTATTGTACAGGAAGAGGAGGTGAGCTGTGACATCACCTATTGTGAATGGTGGATCCTGTGTTATCTACTGTACATAGAGGTGTTGTTATCAGTCATTGTACAGGAGGAGGTGAGCTGAGACACCTATTGTGAATGGTGGACCCTGTGCTATCTACTATATATAGAGGTGTTATCAATGTACAGGAAGGGGGTGAGCTGTGACATCACCTATTGTGAATGATGGAGCCTGTGTTATCTACTGTATATAGAGGTGTTGCTATCAGTCATTGTACAGGAAGAGGAGGTGAGCTGTAACATCACCTATTGTGAATGGTGGACCCTGTGTTATCTACTGTATATAGAGGTGTTGTTATCAGTCATTGTACAGGAAGAGGAGGTGAGCTGTAACATCACCTATTGTGAGTGGTGGACCCTGTGTTATCTACTGTATATAGAGGTGATATCCGTCATTGTACAGGAGGAGGAGATGAGCTGTAACATCACCTATTGTGAATGGTGGACCCTGTGTTATCTATTGTATATAGAGGTGTTGTTATCAGTCATTGCACAGGAAGAGGAGGTGAGCTGTGACACCTATTGTGAATGGTGGACCCTGTGTTATCTACTATATAGAGAGGTGTTATCAATGTACAGGAAGGGGGTGAGCTGTGACATCACCTATTGTGAATGGTGGATCCTGTGTTATCTACTGTATAAAGAGGTGTTATCAGTCATTGTACAGGAAGAGGAGGTGAGCTGTAACATCACCTATTGTGAATGATGGAGCCTGTGTTATCTACTGTATATAGAGGTGTTATCAGTCAATGTACAGGAAGGGGGTGAGCTGTAACATCACCTATTGTGAATGATGGATCCTGTGTTATCTACTGTATATAGAGGTGTTATCAGTCATTGTACAGGAAGAGGAGGTGAGTTGAGACATCACCTATTGTGAATGGTGGATCCTGTATTATCTACTGTATATAGAGGTGTTATCAGTCATTGTATACGAGGAGGAGGTGAGCTGTGACATCAACTATTGTGAATGATGGATCCTGTTATCTCCTGTATATTGGACATATTCATACAGACATTAAGTTAAATGATCATATTCTGATTGCCTTCTGCCACCACTAGGGGGAGCTTACTGCATACAGATGTTTACAGTTCCTATTGAATGTATGTATGTAGTGAGCTCCACCTAGTGGCGCCTAAGAGAAGTCAGAATTTTTTCATAACTCTGTCTGCAGTGACATGGGGAGTTCATTTTCTAAACTTTCTTGCTGCTGATGATGCTCATTATGAGTAGAGATGATCAAACCCAAACTATAAAGAGAGAGAATGAGACTTTTTCAGCCCCCTAGCCAGTACCATGACCATTATACAGCACCAAAGTTTGGGTCTCCATTGATTTTTATGGGGTCTAGCTTCAAGTTTGGGTAGAGTTCTGGTACCCGAACCAAACTTTGGACTAAAGGTCACCCAAACCCGATCATCCACGGGTCCGCTGATCCCTAATTATGAGCCCAATACATGTTCCATCAGTGGCCTAGTGAGGTTTCAGGGTACAGATCGTCTATGGCCATGGTATTATCCTTTGGTCTTCCTACAGTTTCTTACCAATCAGTGGGTTAATGTGAAGATCTTGCATCAAGCTTCTGGGTGCCAACGCCAAACCTGTATCAGATTTTGTATTGATTTCTATGGGGCCCAATAAATTCCCATTTACATAGCCCCCCATTACTCTCAGCTGCAGGTGTTAAAGTAAGACCCCCATCATCCCATCTGGCTGGACAACTCACCGTACTCCACGGAGCACTTAGTTTCTTTCCAGCGAGAGGGTCGGATCAGTGTTTTCAGCATTTCGGCAGAACGGGGAGAAGTGTCTCTGATCTGGGCACTGCGGGGAAGCATCTACCAGTCAAGAAGAGGATGTACAGCGAGCCTCAACCCAAATCCTGTTCCGAGGAGGAAAAAGGAAGCTCTCCTTTAACCCTTTCATTCCTTTCCAGGGTCACGAATGGTTGTCTGCTTTGGGTAACCCCCTTTGGAGTATTTAGATTGAATGGCCATTATACAGGAACCCCCAAAGTTGTGCATCATTTCAGGGAAAATTTAAGCCTGGGGTAATGGGGTTCCCCTTAATGAGGCCTTTTAGTGGATTTTGGAGCAGGCTGATGTTGTTCGTGACCCCTTCTCGCTCTCAGTTGTGAGGGGGCATGCAGAAAAGGGGGGTATATACCTTTGGATTTCATGTGTGCTTCTTCCCCAAGGTTAGCTGTGCTCCTTACTCCAATCGGCCACGTGGGTGCATGTATGTAACTGCTTACATATACACGAAAACCACTCCAGGAGCTAATACATCTCCCTTTAGGCCGGGATCACACATGCGAGAAACTCGGACAAGTCTCACATCTTATTATCCGGTACTGCTGCCAGCACTCAGATCGGAGTGTGCGGCCGCATAGAAATACATGGAGCCACACGCTCCGCTCCCGAGTGCCGGCGGCAGTGCCGGGTATTAACATGCGAGACTCGTCCAAGTTTCTCGCATGTGTGTTCCTGGCCTTACATGTGTCCTATTACACGAGCCGAGGCATTTTCTGATTTGTATCAACTCCCATTGCTCCAGTATCTAATCATCCCAGAATTGTAAAATATTTATAGTTTGGCACCTGCAAGGTCAAAAAGCCGGATTTAAATGGGCTATTTCCATTTTCACAAATGCATATTATTGGACAGTACCTGTAAAAACAAGCACTTACAGCTCATTGCCTAGGAGACCGACCACCGCTGGTTGTAAGCACTGCGCTGAGGCGGCCGGGATTAGGAGGTAACAGTGTGCTCCAATGCTCCTGGCCAGCTTCAGTACAATGCTTACATGCTCAATAGAAAAGAGCGTGTCAGCACTGTACGTGTTCTGCTGTCTAGCAGCGGTGGTCGGTCTCCAGGGCAACAAGCTGTAAATTAAAGAAAAGTGTTAATATTTCAAGACCTATTGTCTGTCCTCGTATGCTTGGTATAGCAAATATGCCCATTCCCATGAAATGACAATTCTGGATCATTGATCATCTTAGGAAAATGCATTGTGCCGTTCCTCCGTTATTTCTCCTGGTAATTTATAAATAAATTGACAACTAGGTATTCGTCTTGTCAAGTGGGCGTATCACGTCTGATCCTGGCAGCTCTGATTGGACATGCCCCCCACTGGTAACACCCAGTTGGGAATTTCCAGGAGGAATAACAGAGGAACTGAACAATTGCATTTTAAAAAACCTAAGAATTGTTATATTAATAGGAATTCAATTATTTACTCAGACAGACCTGTCTGGATAGCAGCAGATCCTCGGTAATCTTTATGTACGACATGATGAAAGATCAGCTATGCAGCTGTCTCTGCCGATCACCAGATCTACGCTGAGGACGCTTCATTCCCACTTGGGTGATTTTTCGTCATGTTGTGTTCCAGTCCGGTAATTTTTAGACCTTATCTACATTATTGCCATGTACTTCCAGGCGGGGGGGCTGTTGTGGGGAGAATTATGAAGCCTGGCTGATGGTGATGGCCATTTACATACCATTTAGTCACGGCTGTCTCAGTAAATGTAGTAAGGATGGGGATGAAATCCTATAGTAATGCTGGATAATAGGAGATGTCTAGGAGGAGTGAGCAGGGGCTAAGCATGTCCAAGAAGCCGGGAGACTCTGTGACTAAGTCATGACCTCACTGTGCCTAGAAATGGCCAATGGAACTCCTAGATTTATGGGAAAGATCGTGGTGACAGGAAGGTTCCTACATCCTAACAGCTCAATCTCCATGGCATTGTTAGGGCAGAATTTGCCTGATAACTGACTCTGTCCTGGACCTAACAGCCAAGAGTTGTCGCTGGCCGGGGTCCTGGTACTTGTGTTACAGTCAGTCCTGGTTGATATGGGCATTGCTGGAAGGTGCCAAGCAGGGCTGTAACTATAGTGGGCCCTGGAGCCTAGTGGGGGGTCCATAGGTTTTTTTGGCTCATGAGAAGACTGGTGCTACTAGAAATCATGATAGTTGGGGACCCTGTAGGAGAATTTGCATTGGGGTCAATGAGGTTCACGTTACGCCACTGACACCAAAAAGCCACTTGCCAACACGTCTCATCCGAAGCATAAAAAGGCAGGGTTGATGCAAAGGTCATCTTATAAAAGGCCATGGACTTTTAAAGGGGTGGTCCTAAACGGGGCATTAAAATGTTGTTAAGTATGGGTTAAAGGTAGTCTAACTTTGTGACCACCTCCATATTGGAGATAGGGGAAAAATGAAAACGGCATAAACAAGGCCCAGAGTGGTACCCATAGTGATGCAGCAGCCCTACAGTGTGAATTGGTAATGCCCCCAGTGCCATTTGTCACAGAAGTGTCCCCACTAGAAATACCCCACAGCTGAAACAGATGGCACAACCTCCAAATTGGCGCTCTTGGCAGTGATATTACAGCCCTGATATATGTATAGGGGACCGCTCCCGTAATTGATATTGACAGGGGAGCCATCAGGCTCAGGGCAGAGGATGTGAGCAGTGTGAATCGATAGCGCTTACCATGTCAGGTGGTCACATTTCAGTTTTATGTGGTCAGGAAGCCTTCTGCTGGCCGGGCGGCTACGTCGCCATAGACCCTATATGTCCATATGGCCGATCAGTGTATTTCATTGACTTGTGTATTTAATAGGATCATCTTCCCCTCCGCGGTGGCTGTGCACTACATACCTACAGACAATACTGGATTCCTCGCAGACGGCAGGAACAGCGCCCTGGGGACACGTTCTCGCAAATACTTTGGAAAAGCTTTTAGCTCTGCAGCTACTGAAACCTTTTAATGGGTCACAGGAAAGATGCAAACAGGACTGAGACGCATGGCGAATCCACAGTGACTTACAGGCCGAGAAAACATCCGCCGCGCAGCCTCCACCTCCAACGCTTCCTTCCACATTATTGGGCTGAGATTTTTTTTAATCATTATTCTCCGTGTCCAAATCAGGGGTTTCTATATCGCCAAAATGCGGCTTCTACAGGGTTGAACAGACAGGATTAGAGTTACTCAGATGCTGGTGGTCCCAGGTCAGCTGTATAATACAGAAGGGTGGGCACTTCCTGGCCAGAATGCCTGTAGGAGATGGTGCTCCCATTTGTGCCATGGGGCTAAAGCAACACTTCGGGCAGCAGTGATACATTGTGATGTTATTAGTGATATTGCTTGGAATGAGCCCTTAGGCTACTTTCACATGTACGTCGGTGGCATTCCGGCGCTGTGTGGCAAAAAGATGGAGTGCCGGATCCAGCCGTGAACGGAAGGACCGGAAGTATATGCGGCGCATCTTACGGCGCCTGACACGGCTATGTTGCAAAGGAGTCGCCGGGGAAGAAAAGGATCCACGAGCCAGTGAACGGGGTATGAAAGAGAGAGAGAGAGACCGGGGTATGAAAGACAGAGAGACCGGGGTATGAAAGACAGAGAGAGAGACCGGGGTATGAGAGAGAGAGACCGGGGTATGAGAGAGAGAGAGACCCGGGTATGAAAGAGAGAGACCGGGGTATGAAAGACAGAGAGAGAGACCGGGGCATGAAAGAGAGAGAGAGAGCGGGGTATGAAAGAGAGAGAGACCGGGGCATGAAAGAGAGAGAGAGCGGGGTATGAAAGAGAGAGAGACCGGGGTATGAAAGAGAGAGAGACCGGGGTATGAAAGAGAGAGAGAGACCGGGGTATGAAAGAGAGAGAGAGAGCGGGGTATGAAAGAGAGAGAGAGAGGGGTATGAAAGAGAGAGCGAGCGGGGTATGAAAGAGAGAGCGAGCAGGGTATGAAAGAGAGAGACCGGGGCATGAAAGAGAGAGAGAGAGACCGGGGTATGAAAGAGAGGGAGAGAGAGCGGGGTATGAAAGAGAGAGAGAGAGAGCGGGGTATGAAAGAGACAGAGAGAACGGGGTATGAAAGAGAGAGAACGGGGTATGAAAGAGAGAGAGAGACCGGGGTATGAAAGAGAGAGAGACCGGGGTATGAAAGAGAGAGAGACCGGGGTATGAAAGAGAGAGAGACCGGGGTATGAAAGAGAGAGAGACCGGGGTATGAAAGAGAGAGAGACCGGGGTATGAAAGAGAGAGAGACCGGGGTATGAGAGAGAGAGCGGGGTATGAAAGAGAGCGAGAGACCGGGGTATGAAAGAGAGAGAGAGCGGGGTATGAAAGAGAGAGAGAGAACGGGGTATGAAAGAGAGAGAGAGCGGGGTATGAAAGAGAGAGAGAGAGAGAGAGCGGGGTATGAAAGAGAGAGAACGGGGTATGAAAGAGAGAGAGATATCCGGGCATGCGCACAGGGTAAAACCGTGCATGCGGTGGCCGGATCAGGTAGAAGCCTGATCCGGCGGCCGGAATGTGCCATTGAGAAACATTGTCCCGCAGAGCCGGAAGGGCCGCATACGTCCATGTAAGGCTTTTTTCGCCGGACAAAAAAACGCTGCAGCACCCGTCCTGTCCGGCCGCCGGGCAGAGGAATTCAGCCGGAGCCGATAAAAACCGGAACAAACGGAAGCACATGCGGCGCGATCCGGCGCATGTGCTTCTCAATGACAAAAAAACGCATCCGGCGGTAAAAAAAAACGGAACCTTTTTTTACACACATGCCGGATTGTGCCTGACGGCATGAATAAACAGAAAGCGGGGGGATACCAGCTATACTGTGATATTACCAGCACAGGTATTTCTATGCAGCTGAACGCTCGGGTCCCGAGTGCCGGCGGCAGTGCCGGGTATTGAGACGCGAGACTCATGCGAGTTTCTAGCAAGTGTGAACCCGGGTCTTATAATAGACCTTAGGCGATCGCCCCTGGCCGCTCATGGAAAAACGTGGCCTGGCTGGCTCCATTCCTGACAACAAAGTAAAACTGCTTTGGCTCATGTATGAGAAATTACTGTCCCAGTTTCCATGCTCTCAACTTAAAGGGAATCTGTCACCCCTTTTTTGAGATACAGTCATATGTTAAAGTTTGGGCACCCCTATTAATGTTAACCTTTTTTCTTTATAACGATTTTGGTTTTTGCATCAGCTATTTCAGTTTCATATATCTAATAACTGATGGACTCAGTTATATTTCTGGATTCAAATGAGGTTTATTGTACTAACAGAAAATGTGCAATCTGCATTTAAACATAATTTGACCGGTGCAAAAGTATGGGCACCTCAACATAAAAGTGATATTAATATTTTGTAGATCCTCCTTTTGCAAACATAACAGCCTCTAGTCGCTTCCTGTAGCTATTAATGAGTTCCTGGATCCTGGATGAAGGTATTTGTGACCATTCCTGTTTACAAAACAATTCCAGTTCAGTTAAGTTTGATGGTCGCCGAGCATGGACAGCCCGCTTCAAATCATCCCACAGATGTTAAATGATATTCAGGTCTGGGGACTGGGATGGCCATTCCAGAACATTGTAATTGTTCCTCTGCATGAATGCCTGAGTAGATTTGGAGCGGTGTTTTGGATCATTGTCTTGCTGAAACATCCATCCCCTGTGTAACTTCAACTTCGTCACTGATTCTTGCACATTATTGTCAAGAATCTGCTGATACTGAGTTGAATCCATGCGACCCTCAACTTTAACAAGATTCCCGGTGCCGGCATTGGCCACACAGCCCCAAAGCATGATGGAACCTCCACCAAATTTTACTGTGGGTAGCAAGTGTTTTTCTTGGAATGCTGTGTTTTTTAGCCTCCATGCATAACGCCTTTTTGTATGACCAAACAACTCAATCTTTGTTTCATCAGTCCACAGGACCTTCTTCCAAAATGTAACTGGCTTGTCCAAATGTGCTTTTGCAGACCACAGGCGACTCTGTTTGTGGCGTGCTTGCAGAAACGGCTTCTTTCGCATCACTCTCCCATACAGCTTCTCCTTGTGCAAAGTGCGCTGTATTGTTGACCGATGCACAGTGACACCATCTGCAGCAAGATGATGCTGCCGGTCTTTGGAGGTGGTCTGTGGATTGTCCTTGACTGTTCTCACCATTCTTCTTCTCTGCCTTTCTGATATTTTTCTTGGCCTGCCACTTCTGGGCTTAACAAGAACTGTACCTGTGTTCTTCCATTTCCTTACTATGTTCCTCACAGTGGAAACTGAAAGGTTAAATCTCTGAGACACCTTTTTGTATCCTTCCCCTGAAAAGCTATGTTGAATAATCTTTGTTTTCAGATCATTTGAGAGTTGTTTTGAGGAGCCCATGATGCCACTCTTCATAGGAGAATCAAATAGGAGAACTACTTGCAAGTGGCCACCTTAAATACCTTTTCTCATGATTTGATACACCTGGCTATGAAGTTCAAAGCTCAATGAGGTTACAAAACCAATTTAGTGCTTCAGGAAGTCAGTAAAAAGTAGTTAGAGTGTTCAAATCAAGAAAATGATAAGGGTGCCCATACTTTTGCACCGGTCAAATTTTGTTTAAATGCAGATTGCACATTTTCTGTTAGTACAATAAACTTCATTTGAATCCAGAAATATAACTGAGTCCATCAGTTATTAGATATATGAAACTGAAATAGCTGTTGCAAAAAACAAAATTGTTATAAAGAAAAAGTTAACATTAATAGGGGTGCCCAAACTTTAACATATGACTGTATCATATAATGATATCATTCAATTGTGTGTCACATAAGGATTCTCTTAGTACTTTTGCTTCCCCCTGACCCCGCACCTTTCATGCATAAATACCTTTTTTATATCGGTTCAGATGTATGTAAACTGGGCGGGGCTTATCCAACTGCTCCCCCCCTCCCTGTCTTGCTCTATACAAGAAAAAATGCGTGTACGCCGGTTTCCAAGGTAAACAGCGGGTATCCAAGAGCCGCGGCTCCTGGATACCCGATGTTCACATTAGAAACCAGCTTGCTTGCTGGTCCTGATCGCTGGAGGGGCTGTCTATGTGACAGCTCACCAGCGAGCAGCCTAGTGATGTCCCAGCGATCCCATCCATGTCGGATCGTTACAGTTCTTAATTAGTAAGCATCTCCGTTTCATGTAATACGATTTGGGATTCTCTGCTGTGAAATGGATTTCACATAACGGCAGACAGAAAGGTGACACCTAGTGGCTGTCGATGTTGAGTTATTTTTCAGGCGTAAGGGAACCCCTAAAGGTCTTGTACAGTATTGCAGCTCAGCCCCATTCACATTAGCGAACCTCAGCTGCAATACCGGATACGACCAATGGACCAGAGTGGCACTGTTTCAGGAAGAAACAAATCATTTTTTTTTCTAATCTTGGACAACCCCTTTAAAAGGGACTGTCCACACAGACTGATAGTTGAATCAATGTAAAAGCGGTTGGTGCTTCACTGCGCGGCCAATCATTTACGTCCACCTTCCCACCTTCTTGGTTTCCAGCTATTTCTGCCCATCTGACTCTATGAAGCCAGAGCTGTCAATCAAGAAGGGGAAGCAGAGTGGAGGTAGAGGGGAAAACAAGCCGATGGGAAAGTGTAAATCATTGGCCTCACCATGATGCACCGAGCGGAGGGGTTTGGTGTGAACAGTAATCCTGTGCGGACAGAGTCTCTTTCAGGTATCAACCCCTCCCTCCATAAAATTAAGGAAAAACCGTCAGGTCTCAGAGGCTTGTACAGCTGCCCTCACACAGTCCGCCAATTTCGGCAGCATTGGCTGACCAACTGATGGAAGGCACTGGGTAAATGAGAATGTTCAGGCTGTTGGATTTCAACATGCACAATGTGATTCTGCATCTCAAAGTGCAACTTAGCTGCTTGCAGTACTGCTTTTTCACGCAACAGCGCCCCCACTGCAGCTCTAACACACGACAGATCCAGTACAAATTCATATACAGTAAGGACAGGCATAAGCTGTCGATTAGTGGCTGCTTCTCTCACAAGGTGCACCCGGTGCCTAGTACAGAGCATGACACAGGGATTCGAAAACATGACACCAAGTGCTCCCGTGTTACGCTCTGCCACCGAGGCCAGTACTGAGCATAACACAGTATATCGGGTTTGCTTGCAGTGTTGCTATAATTTGCTTGGTGCAAATTGACATACGGCGGGTATAAGAATTGGTATACAGAAGAAATCCCACATCAGTTGTTTAACCCCCTTAAGTGCTTTGAGCAAGGCTAACTTTGGCATCTATGCGGTTAGGTCAAGGGATTCAGATTCCCTATATCCCAAGATCACAGAATGCCAACATTTCCCATAGTAGGCCTGCTGTGCCTATGAGACTATTTAAAGGGATTGTCCAAAATTAGAAAACATGGTGGATTTCTTTCAGAAAAAAATGCCACTCCCATGTTTTTATCACTTTGGCAAGGGATAAAGTAGTTGTCCAGGATTATAATCTATCATTGACAGTCAATAATACTTTTCTATATCGGCCAAATTTAAAATAAAAAAACAAAACAAAAAACTTGGCTAAATAAAAAAAAAAAAGTTACAAAAATATACATGGTAACAACCTGAATAATAAAGACAATGTGGTATTTAACACTACATTGGATGGAAAAAATGGCGCAGTTTCTTCAAAATATGGCTTTTCATGAGAACCTGCTGTTATCTTGGCATGCTGGGAGTTGTTGTTTCCCAACAGCTGGAGTGCCATAGATTGGAGACCATCTAGGACTGAGCTGATAAACCTCTTGGGGTCTGTGCACATGTTGCGGATCCGCAGCGGATTTGGCCCTGCGGGTCCGCAGCAGAATCTCCTGCGGTGTACAGTACCATTATATCCTATGTAAAACAAAAAACACTGTGCACATGCTGCAGATTTATCTGTGCAGATTTTCTGTGGATTTGAATCCGCAGCATGTCAATTCTTTTGTGCGGATCCACAGCGTTTTTACACCTCTTCCATTATAGGAATCCGCAGGTGTAAAAATGCAGGGGAAATCCGCACAAAATCTGCACAAAATCCGCAGAAAATCCGCAGGAAATCTGCAATAAATCCGCAGGTAAAACGCAGGTCATTTTGCCTGCGGATTTAACAAAATCCGCTTGGAAAAATCAGAAGCACAATCCGCAACGTGTGCACATACTCTTAAGAGTCCAAAAAATAAAAATCCCTATTTCAGCTGGATTGTATGTACTCACTGTAAAATCCTTTTCTCCGAGCCAATCATTGGGGGACACAGGACCATGGGTGTTATGCTACTGCCACTAGGAGGACACTAAGTGAATCACAGAAAAAATTAACTCTTCCTCTGCAGTATGCACCCTCTCGGTGGCTGAGATTTACCCAGTTCGGTGAAAAAGCAGTAGGAGTATTAACAAAGAACAATAAACTATGTCAAAACCTATGAACGAGACAACAAGCCAATAGGCTAACTGGGTAGGTGCTGTGTCCCCCAATGATTGGCTTGGAGAAAAGGATTTTATGGTGAGTACACAAAAATCGCTATTTCTCCTACACCTCATTGGGGGACACAGGACCATGGGACATCCTAAAGCAGTCCCTGGGTGGGGAGCAACACAACTGCTAATACCCCATGTACCACTGGCTTACCGCTGTGGTACTGCCGATTGCAGAATACGCCTACCAAGAGCTGCATCTGCAGAAGCCTGAGAATGAATGTGGTAGTGTTTTGTAAAAGCATGCAAGCTGGACCAAGTCGCAGCCTTGCAGACCTGTTCTGCTGACACCTGGTGCCGAATGGCCCAAGAGGCACCCACTGACTGAGTAGAATGCACCTTAATCCCTGCTGGGACAGGTGTGCCCCTGACATGGTAGGATTCCTGAATAGCCGAGCGAATCCACTTGGCTAGTGTGGCTTTTGAGGCGGCAGACCCTTCCTATGCCCCTCTGGAAGCACGAACAGGGCATCTGATTGCGGAAGAGAGCCGTTTGCGAGATGTACTGTCTAAGAGCCCTAACCACATCCAGGGTGTGAAGGGCCTTCTCGATATGATGGACTGGTGCCAAACAGAATGAAGGCAAAACAATCTCCTCATTGAGATGATAAAAAGACTCAACTTTGGGCAGAAAAGACGGGGACATCCTCAAGACTATCTTGTCCTGATGAAAATTCAGGAACGGAGGTCGGCAGGACAGGGCCAACTCCGAAACTCTTCTGATTGACGTAATCACCACTAGGAAAACCACCTTCTAATAAAGAAAGGTTAATGATCTGTCCTGCAGTGGTTCGAAAGGGGCTTCCTGTAAGACTCCGAGGACCAAATTAAGATCCCATGATTCCAATGGCCTTTTATAGTGAGGCGCCACGTGGGAAACTCCCTGAATAAACGTCTTCACCTGTACTCTGGTGGCAATCTTGCGTTGGAATAGAACTGACAAGGCTGAAACTTGTCCTTTGAGCAAGCCAAGCGCGAGACCCGACTTTAATCCAGATTGCAGGAATTCCAATATAGAAGGAATTGAGAACACCAGAGGAGACCGTCCATGGTCCTTGCACCATGAGAAGGTTCTCCAGGTGCGATGATAAATGCCAGCACTAATCATGGTGGAGATCACTTCATGAGAGAATCCAGTTTGTGCTAAAATCCAGGATTTAACGGCCATGCCATCAAAGCCAGGGCCCCGGAGTTCAGGTGGTAAATCGGGCTCTGCGACAGTAGATCCATGCGATCTGGTAGTCGCCAGGGAACATCGGCGACAAGTTGAACTAGTTCCGCATACCATGCCCGGCGCGGCCGGGATCACTGGTACCCCCCCTCTGCTCTGATTTTCTTGATGACCTTTGGGAGTAAGGGAAGAGGGGGAAAAATGTACGGGAGTCAAAACCGATGCCATGGCAGAACTAGGGCGTCTGCTCCGATGGCGCATGGATCGCGTGATTGGGAAATGAACTGGGGGGCCTTGTTGTTTAGTCTTGAGGCCATGATATCCACATCCGGAGACCCCCAGCGGCGGCAAATTTTCTGAAAGACTTCTGGATGAAGAGACCACACTCCCAAGGCGATGCCCTGGCGACTGAGAAAATCCGCCGCCCAATTCTCTACACCCGGGATGTGGATCGCCGAGATGGCCGAATGGTTGGTCTCGGCCCAACAGAGGATGTGAGTCACTTCGTGCATGGCCGTCCTGCTGCGGGTACCCCCTGACGGTTGATATACGCCACAGTCGTGGCGTTGTCGGATTGGATCCTGATGTGGTGACCTGCGAGATGTGAAAACTCAGTAGAGCTAGCCTGATCGCTCGTATCTCCAAGATGTTGATGGGGAGACACGACTCTCAAATGGACCGACGAGCATGAGCATGATTGGGGATGCGTCATGGGTCCATTTTCTAGAAGCCTGATCATCCCTTGACCGAGTACGACCCCTGCTGGTGGACGGTTCCTATAGACGGTCGGCAAAGAGGAGCCCCGGAGAGTCTATTGCTTTGGTCAGGGACTCCACAGACCATGACAGGGACACAGCCCACTTAGGGAGGACTAAACTCAGTAGGAACAGTGGCGACGGCGGCGCCTGGGAACATTCCGGTTGACAATTCGTGCATAATGGAGTATTGTGAGCACGGGGCGTGGCTGTATTGCACGTGGTGCATGAGGTAAAAAACACTGTTTTTTGTTAGCCTTCTCCTTAGATTGAGACATAGTGTAGCCATAGATGTTATAGGCAGAATATGGGCCGCAGGCAGAGAGAAGAGTATCGCACGTGCAGAGAAGGGGTTAATGTCACTACTCACGTGCAGAGAAGGGGTTAATGTCACTGCTGTGGTGCAGTGCAGCTTACCCACGTCCTGTTCTTGATGTCCCAGGGGAGAAATTGTGCTCTCCACAGTCCTTTTGAGTCTCCTTCCAGCATTATCCACACAGCAAATAAGTGCTCCCCTCAGCTGTCAGGAAGCAGGCTGAATGAAGTTATGGCCACCGAGATTAGGAAAGCGCTTCTCGTTCAAAACTAGAAGCTCCAGAAGTGTGTGGGGATCTAAAGGACTGCGGCCTAGACCAGCTAGAAGCCGCGAGCTCAATTTATGAGGGCCGCTGGCGATGCGCGCCAGCTGAAGATTCCGCGGCCGGACACAGCGCGAACGCCGCTGGACACCGTATCAGCACTCCCCCTGCCCCCAGAGACCAGGACCCACTGCCTGTTGCGCGGTCATGACGACTGTGCAGTGACAAGCCGTCTCAGATCGGCCCATCATATTCACGGAGGCGGATAGCAGAGCTGGAACTGCGCTGTCCTTAAAGGAATATTGCTCAATCGATCCCCCTTTACATACAGTGCCTACAAGTAGTATTCAACCCCCTGCAGATTTAGCAGGTTTACACTTTCGGAATTAACTTGGCATTGTGACATTTGGACTGTAGATCAGCCTGGAAGTGTGAAATGCACTGCAGCAAAAAAGAATGTTATTTCTTTGTTTAATTTTTTTTTAAATTGTGAAAAGTTTATTCAGAGGGTCATTTATTATTCAACCCCTCAAACCACCAGAATTCTGTTTGGTTCCCCTAAAGTATTAAGAAGTATTTCAGGCACAAAGAACAATGAGCTTCACATGTTTGGATTAATTATCTCTTTTTCCAGCCTTTTCTGACTATTTAAGACCCTCCCCAAACTTGTGAACAGCACTCATACATGGTCAACATGGGAAAGACAAAGGAGCATTCCAAGGCCATCAGAGACAAGATCGTGGAGGGTCACAAGGCTGGCAAGGGGTACAAAACCCTTTCCAAGGAGTTGGGCCTACCTGTCTCCACTGTTGGGAGCATCATCCGGAAGTGGAAGGCTTATGGAACTACTGTTAGCCTTCCACGGCCTGGACAGCCTTTGAAAGTTTCCTCCCGTGCCGAGGCCAGGCTTGTCCGAAGAGTCAAGGCTAACCCAAGGACAACAAGGAAGATCTCATGGCAGTGGGGACATTGGTTTCAGTCAATACCATAAGTAACATACTCCACCGCAATGGTCTCTGTTCCAGACGAGCCCGTAAGGTACCTTTACTTTCAAAGCGTCATGTCAAGGCTCGTCTACAGTTTGCTCATGATCACTTGGAGGACTCTGAGACAGACTGGTTCAAGGTTCTCTGGTCTGATGAGACCAAGATCGAGATCTTTGGTGCCAACCACACACGTGACGTTTGGAGACTGGATGGCACTGCATACGACCCCAAGAATACCATCCCTACAGTCAAGCATGGTGGTGGCAGCATCATGTTGTGGGGCTGTTTCTCAGCCAAGGGGCCTGGCCATCTGGTCCGCATCCATGGGAAGATGGATAGCACGGCCTACCTGGAGATTTTAGCCAAGAACCTCCGCTCCTCCATCAAGGATCTTAAGATGGGTCGTCATTTCATCTTTCAACAAGACAACGACCCAAAGCACACAGCCAAGAAAACCAAGGCCTGGTTCAAGAGGCAAAAAATCAAGGTGTTGGAGTGGCCTAGTCAGTCTCCTGACCTTAACCCAATTGAAAACTTGTGGAAGGAGCTCAAGATTAAAGTCCACGAGACACCCAAAGAACCTAGATAACTTGGAGAAGATCTGCATGGAGGAGTGGGCCAAGATAACTCCAGAGACCTGTGCTGGCCTGATCAGGTCTTATAAAAGACGATTATTAGCTGTAATTGCAAACAAGGGTTATTACACAAAATATTAAACCTAGGGGTTGAATAATAATTGACCCACACTTGTATGTTTAAAATTTATTAAAATTTAACTGAGCAACATAACTTTTTGGTTTGTAAGATTTATGCATCTGTTAATAAATCCTGCTATTGTGTGAAGTTTGAAGGCTCTAACTTATTTGCATCTTATCAAACCTGCTAAATCTGCAGGGGGTTGAATACTACTTGTAGGCACTGTAGGAGGATGGAGAGGTTGCCGCTTGCATCGGTGGGCTGCAGGACGTCATTATAGGCTTTGTCAACTATATGCCTGGGTCCAGGGGAGGAAACATGAAGGTGAGCCTCCATTTGCCTCTGCTGCCGTTGGGAGACCGGCAGGAACCATTGCCCTGAGCCTAGGCGTGAGCCCTTCGTTGCAGGAGAGGGTATGGGGAGGTATACTCTGCGTTCTTGCCTATTGATGGTTCGGGAGCGATCGGACCCCAGAAATGGCCCGTCGCCCCCTTCACCCCGTTACTTAAAAACGGGGATTTTAGTGTGTACTCACCATAAAATCCTTTTCTCGGAGCCAATCATTGGGGGACACAGGACCATGGGTGTTATGCTGCTGCCACTAGGAGGGCACTAAGTGAACACAGAAAAAATTAATTCCTCCTCTGCAGTATACACCCTCTCGCTGAGATTTCCCCAGTTCGGTGAAAAAGCAGTAGGAGTATTAAACAAAGAACAATAAACTATGTCAAAAACCTAAGAACGAGACAACAAGCCAATAGGCTAACAGGATGGCTGCTGTGTCCCCCAATGATTGGCTTGGAGAAAAGGATTTTACGGTGAGTACACACAAACATCCCTATTTCTCCTACACCTCATTGGGGGACACAGGACTATGAGACGTCCTAAAGCAGTCCCTGGGTGGGAAGCAATCACACCTGCTAATACCCAATGTACCACTGGCTTACCGCTGTGGTACTGCCGATTGCAGGATACGCCTGCCTAGAGCTGCATCTGCAGAGGCCTAAGAGTGAATTTGGTAGTGTTTTGTAAAAGCATGCAAGCTGGACCAAGTCGCAGCCTTGCAGACCTGTTCTGCTGACGCCTGGTGCCGAATGGCCCAAGCGGCGCCCACTGATCGAGTAGAATGCGCCTTAATCCCTGCTGGGACAGGTGTGCCCCTGACATGGTAGGATTCCTGAATAGCTGAGCGAATCCACTTGGCTAGTGTGGCTTTTGAGGCCGCAGACCCTTCCTATGCCCCTCTGGAAGCATGTACAGGGCATCTGACTTGAGGAAGGGAGCCGTCCGTGAGATGTACCGTCTAAGAGCCCTAACCACATCCAGGGTGTGGAGGGCCTTCTCGATACGATGGACTGATGCCGGACAGAAGGAAGGCAAAACAATCTCCTCATTGAGATGAAAAGAAGACATGACCTTGGGCAGAAAAGATGGGGACGTCCTCAAATCTGCCTTGTCCTGATGAAAATTCAGGAACGAAGGATGGCAGGACAGAGCCGCCAACTCTGAAACTCGTCTGATTGATGTAATCGCCACTAGGAAAACCACCTTCCAAGAAAGAAAGGTGATACATCCTGCAGCGGCTCGAAAGGGGCTTCCTGTAAGGCTCCGAGGACCAAGTTAAGATCCCATGAATCCAACAGCATTTTATAGGGAGGCGCCTCATGGGAAACTCCCTGAATGAACATCTTCACCTGTAATCTGGTGGCAATTTTGCATTGGAATAGAACTGACAAAGCTGAAATTTGTCCTTTGAGTGAACTAAGCGCGAGACCCGACTCTAAACCGGATTGTCGGAACGCCAATATGGAAGGGATGGAGAACAACAGAGGGGATCATCCATGGTCCTTACACCACGAGGTTTTCCAGGTGCGGTGATAAATGCACATGGACACGGGCTTCCTAGCACTAATCATGGTGATCACCTCGTGAGAGAAACCAGCTTGTGCTAAAATCCAGGATTCAATGGCAACGCCGTCAAAGACAGGGCCCTGGAGTTCTGGTGGTAAATCGGGCCCTGTGAGAGTAGATCCATGCGATCTGGAAGTTGCCAGGGAACGTTGGCGACAAGTTGGACTAGTTCTGAGTACCATGCCCGGCGCGGCCAATCCAGCGCAACTAGGATCACTGGTACCCCCTCTGCTCTGATTTTCTTGATGACCCTTGGAAGCAACGGAAGAGGGGGAAAAATGTACGGGAGCCGAAACCGGTGCCACGGCAGAACTAGGGCGTCTGCTTCGATGGCGCATGGATCATGCGATCGGGCAATGAATCAGGGAACTTTGTTGTTTAGTCTTGAGGCCATGAGATCCACATCGAGTCCCCTAGCGACGGTAAATCTGCCGAAAGACTTCCGGATGAAGAGACCACTCTCCCAAGGCGAGGCCCTGGTGACTGAGAAAATCTGCCTCCCAACTCTCTACACCCAGGATGTAGATCGCCGAGATGGCCGAATGGTTGGTCTCGACCCAACGGAGGATGTGACTCACCGTGCATGGCCATCCTGCTTCGGGTACCCCTTGACGGTTGATATACGCCACAGCCGTGGCAATGTCGGATTGGATTCTGATGGGGTGACCTGCGAGGAGATGGTGAAAACTTAGTAGGGCTAGCCTGATCGCACGTATCTCCAAGATGTTGATGGGGAGACGCGACTCTCGAATGGACCAATGACACTGTGCCGTGTGGTGGCGGAAAACTACACCCCAGCCAAGACTGGCGTCGGTGGTCACCACCAACCAACGTACTGGGAGCAAGTACATTCCTTAATTCAGGGAGGATTTCAGTGTCCACCACCTGAGGGTCTGTCTGACCCGCAGGGTCTAGGGAGAACGGGTTCTTGTCCCAAGCCAACAGCAACGCATGTTGCAAAGGGCGGAGATGAAACTGTGCGAATGGGACAGCTTCTATCGCTGCTACCATCTTTCTGAGAATCCCCATGCTGAAACGTATGGAGTGTGGAACTGGTCTGGAAAGACTCCGTGCTCCCTGTTGTAAGGCTCGGGCCTTTTCTGGAGGGAGAATGACCAACCCGCGGGAGGTGTCCAAGATCATTCCCAAAAAGGAAATCTGCTGAGCTGGTGCTGGAGAAGACTTTTCGAAGTTTATCTTCCAACCCAGGCAAGAAAGTGTATTCACTGTGATACCTATGGATTTCTCGCAGGCTGGAAGGGACGGGCCTTTGATCAGTAGGTCATCCAGATACGGAAGTACCACCACTCCCTGAGCATGAAGAATGGCCATGACAGCAGCCAACGCTTGGTAAAGACTCTGGGGGCGGTGGCGAGACCGAAAGGCATGGCAACAAACTGGAAGTGTTCCTCTCGAATTGCAAAGCGCAGGAACTGTTGGTGGGATGGACAAATTGGGATGTGAAGGTAAGCATCCTTGATATCGATGGATGCTAGGAACTCTCCTCTTTCCATGAAGGCGACAACTGTCTAGAGGGATTCCATTCTGAATCGCCGTACCTTGACAAACTGATTTAACAGCTTGAGGTCCAGTATGGGCAGCATTGTTCTGTCCTTCTTTTGGACTACAAAAAGGTTTGAATAAAACCCTTGAACCTTTTGTCGTGAGGAATCGGAATAATGACTCCGTCACTTTGCAGCGCATGAACGGCCTGAAGGAAAGCTGTTGTCTTTGTTTTGGGGGGTGAGGACCGGAAAAAACGTGTCGGGGGGGAGAAAACTCTATTTTGTATCCGGAGGACACCAGCTCTCTGACCCACTCGTCGTGGACGACCGTGAGCCAGACCTGACTGAACGAAAGTAGACGACCGCCTACTTTGTCGGTGTCCGCAGGACACCGCAACAAGTCATTGTGTAGAGGATCTATGGGATCTGGTTCCCCTAGTTCCAGATGCCCTTGACCTGGGTTTCCAGGTGCGGTTAGGTCTGTATGAGACCTGAGAATCGCTGTCTCCACGCGAGGTCTGACCTGATCCAGAAGAGAAGGTTGTGGAGGACCAACTGGAATTGCTGCGAAAAGGATGAAAATGAGTCGGCTGTTATTTCGAAACGGCCGGACGGGCCTTTGTTGGGGAAGGAATTTACTCATCCCCCAGTAGCGTCAGAAATGAGCTGATCCAGCTTTTCTCCAAATAGGCAACCAGTCTGATAAGGCAGAGAAGTCAATGATCGTTTGAAGTGGAATCTGCCCGCGGAGCCATAGGACCCTTCTAATGGAAACTGCGTTTGCGGCTGCCTGTGCAGCGCAATTGGCGGCATCTAAAGAAGCATCCACTACAAAGTCTCCTGCGTGAACTATCTGACTGGCGAGGCTGGCTGCCTCCGGAGGGAGATTGCTATCCTGAATGGCTGTCACTAACACCTCTGCCCAAGCAGCCATAGCCTTAGCCACCCAAGTCGCCGCGAAAGAAGGAAAAAGCGCCGCTCCTGAAGCCTCAAAAACTGAGCAAGGAAGGTAGTAAATCTGACGGTCAGAGGGGTTTCTGACTGAAGAACCATCAGAAATGGATAGGAGCGTCTTGGAAGCAATATGCGATATAGGGGGATCCACAGAAGGGGATTGTAACCAGTCCTTCATTAGATCTGGAGTAAAAGGGTATTTAGAATCAATAGGCTTTTGACCTGAGAACCGTTTATGTGGCCGATCCCTATGTCTCTGGACAATGCCCTTAAACTCAGTATGGCTGGCAAATACCCTGCGCACACATTTGGTCTTCTTAAAGGCCACATCGTGCTCCGGAGCGGAAATATTTTCCTCGTCCAACCTCAGAATCTTGTTGACTGACTCTATAAGAGAATCAAGCGATTCTTGGTCATTCGGGGGGTCCTGAGGTAACGACGTGTTAAGACTCATTCTGAGTCATGTTCACTGCAAACATTAGGAGAGGGTAGAGCGAGAAACAGAAGTCGCAATGCCGAAGCGCGAGCTTGATCAGGGGATGCGTCATGGGTCCACTTCCTAGAGATCTGACCACCCCTTGACTTAGTACAGCCCCTGCTGGTGGATGGTTCCCGGCCGTCGCCGGAGCCCTCCGCGGACGGTGAAGACACGATCTGACTTAGAGGAGTACCGGATAGTCTATAGCCTTGGTCAGTGACTCCACAGACCGTGACAGGGACGCAGCCCACTCAGGGGGACTAAACTCAGAAGGCACGGTGGCAGAGGCGGCAGATGGCGTTTGAGCACAAGCCGGGTCGCAATCCGTGCATAATGGATTAGTTTGGGCACTGGGCAAGGCAGTCTTGCAAGTGGCACGAGGTAAGAACACAGCGTTTCTTGGTAGCCCTTTTGGCTTCCTTAGATTGAGAAATAGTTCCCCCAAAGGGTTACAGGCAGAGCATGGGCTGCAGATGTGAATGTGCAGAGAAGGGGTTAAGCTTTCTTCCTAAGGCAGATGCAGCTTACCCATGGCCCTGATGCTGTGTCCCCAGGAGAGATATCGGTGGCCCTGCAGCAACGCTGGGTGCTGTCAGTCAGTGCGCTCCCCCCGCAGCCGTCACAGAGCAGGCTTGAGGTAAAAGACATGGCCCCCGAGACTATCAGGGCGCTAAGGACGTGGGCGGTGGCCCCAACGGGGGGCGGCGCCATGTAAATTGCGGCATAGTCTGGCTGAAAAGCCGCGGACTAAATTTCTGGGCCTGCCAGCACTGAGCGCCGATTGAAGTACAAAAACGGGGGATTGCGACAGCGCTTTCTCCCAGGGACCAGGACCCGACCCCGTACCTCCGTTCAGGTGCTCACGCAGGGCCACGCTGTCCGGGACCCAGCTGCAGATCTCATCCTCCCAGGCGATGCAACAGAGCCGGAGTTCTTAAAAGCTCAATCCATCCACCCTACAGGCAGGAGGATGGAGAGGCCATGGGGCTAAAGTAGGCCATCAGGCGGTCTTCCTCTGGTGCTCCGTGAGTTTGCCTTTTATCACTGTGGGGAGATCGGGACCGTGAAGGAACAGTCGCCTCGGAAAATTAGGTATGCCCCAGTCGTCACAGGAGAGGGTACGGGGAGGTATACTCCGAGTTCTCACCTGTTGTTGGTTCGGGGGAGAGCAGACCCTTGAAAAGAAGCTGTCGCCCCCTTCACTCCGTTAATTAAAAAATAAAAATTTACAGAAAAATTTTTTAAAAAGGAAATTAAAAACGGTGGGGTCTGAAACCCAGACCCAACTGCCTCCTACAGGCACTAAGCAAGAACTGGGTAAATCTCAGCCAGCGAGAAGGTGTATACTGCAGAGGAGTTAATTTTTTCTGATTCACTTAGTGTCCTCCTAGTGGCAGCAGCATAACACCCATGGTCCTGTGTCCCCAATGAGGCGTAGGAGAAAACTGACACTGTGCCTTTAAATCCTAACTGCACACCTTAATGTGAAAATGGGAAAAAACATCTCCCTGAAAACTACCCACATCCCTTTTAGCAGCCATGGAAGAGATAACATCCACGCTCAGATTAAAGCATTTTATTGTTTTACTGAAAACAAAACAGGAAAACGAAGACTGAATGTTGGCAATGATCGGATGGGAAGGGGGCACTTACAAATCATGATAAAAACAGGAAAAAAACAAAAACAAAACCCAGTAGCTGCACTAATGACAATTTTAAAAAATAAATGACAAATTAAAAATCCACCATAAATGGTAGGTTGTGTTTTTTAATTATTTAAAAGGAAAAAACAAAAAAAAACAAAAACAAACAAAATACAAAAGAATTGTATTCACACTACGGTTCTGCTAACATTTTTTTATTTTTATTTTTTTCTTTAAAAAAAGGTCTGCTTCTGGTAATTCATTCTAAAATCAGAATTCTGTATGGTACAGCTGACAGGAGGGATCTGTTCAGTATATAAATCAGGGCAGGGGGTATCAGCACCTTTATTTTTTTTTTTAATTTCTGGAACTTCCAAACTTGATTTTTTCTTCTTCTAGTAAAAAGATCATGTAGGAATTTATGGCATGGAAAACACAAGACGTTCCACTTGCTTCTGGTAGAAATCGGTAATGTTCAGTGTCTGTTTTTTTTCTTTTTTCTTTTAGGCAGGTCCGGTAGGTCGGTATTTGCTGCTGCCTTTGGGTGCTGCCACCACGTTAGGACCTTACAGTCTATGACCTTTACAAATGAAAAAAAAAATCTCCAAGGCGAGGCGGCGAGGGAGACTCCTTGCTAATACATGTACAAATTTTGCACACTTAACCCTTTAAGAACTGCAGGATGCCATTTTTAACATACAAACTGGCATCAATTCCTTGGCATGTTAAACCCATACTTGATGTACCTTCCAACAAAAGAGAATACTGACTGTGTGCCATATCTGACAAGCCCTACAACCTCAGAGACGGGGGAGAAAGTGGGCAGAGTATAGAGGATGTAATGTCATGGCACCCAGGACCAAACAAATGTTTGGGGGACTGTTTAAAGGGACTGTCTGAGATTAGATTTTTATTTTTTAAAAATGCTTCTTTCTTGTATACAGGTTGAGTCTCTTATTGCGGCTCAGCACTGTTCCCAATAAACAGAACAGATCATAAATTCATCGCCTACTCTGAGAATAGGTGATCCCTGGGGTCCAATGCTGGTAAAGGGTCTTCTGTGCATATTAAGCGGTATTGTGCACCCAACTTATGAGTCTATAGGACACTCGGACAGTCACTGAGCAGTGATGACGCATGTGCACTACAGCTCCATTCACACAGGGAACTTTCGGACCCCTACTCTTATGATGGGTGGGGGTCCCAGCAGTCAACCCTCCGTCTTTATCCCCAATCACATCCGTCATCCTTCATGTGACTTGCTGATAAATGCTGCTGAGGGTACAGCAAATGGAGCTGCAAAACCAAACCTGTGGAGCTGAGTGGCGCAATGTCCGTAAAGAAAAAATCCCTTAGGCCGTGTTCCCACAAATGCATTTTTTTAACGAGTATCTGTACCAGTACCAAAATAATATTACTAGATTTTTTCTACGTTTTCCCCTTTTTAGTGCTTTTTTAAGAACAGAAAAGCTGGAATTTTGCTAATAAAACCGCAGTTGTGTTTATTACGCGCCTTTTTTTTTCAGACTCTCCATAAAAGCCTAGATATGCACTGAAAAGCAAAGTGGGCAAAAGTTTTCATGAAATCGCACCCATTTTGCGTGAACAGTTAAACGCAGTGGATTTTCTGCATACAAAAAAAGACACACAACATTTCTGCTAGGTGGGAACATGGTCTTAAGAAACATCATTCTCTCACACAAACCCTCTGACATCTCATGTCTCCATTGTTCCTGTGCCCTTAAAGTCGCACATTTTAGCGGGACACAATTTTGTTACGGCACTCTGTTTGCTCCATGTTGTCATCTGTCAGGCAAGGTGCCACTGATCAGCTCCTTACAATCCGGTGTCCAGTCTTGCATATCTTAAAGGGAATGTCCAGGATTTTTTTCTTGTCCCAGAAGCTGCACCTTTCTCATCCATAGGCTGGGTTTAGTATTTACTTCTATATGAATTACCTGCAATACAAGACACAGCCTGAAAACAGGAGAGGTGCGGTTTCTGAAAAAGGAAAAAAACTAAAATCCCAGGCAATCCCCTTACTAGCATTTCAAAGCACAAATTAAGAATGCAAGACCCCTTTGAATATATGTCCCTTCCCATATGTTTGGGGACATTGACGCCTACCCTGGGTGTTGTGGGTGTGTATATATTTGCACTCTGCTTCGTTTAAGATGGATCTGTACTTTTTTTTCTACTGGTCGATGTTATGTGGCCCGTGGTGACACGATGTATGCTCAACTTGAGTGACAAGGGGTAACACAAAAGGTTTTCCCCCTGAAGTGGGGTAAAAATACTTTTCACTTGGTACCCCATTTGTCTGCCAAAGCCACTCTCCGGCAAGAAAAGGGTTCACCTTAGTCTGTGAATGCTAGAAAACAAGTGAAGGAGTCCATGAGACATCTCCTCATCGCGGTCGAAGTAAATTACATCCAGCTTGATGTAGAGAACAGGGGAAGGGTAGGGGGTATTTGTCTTTAGGGACCACGTCAGGGACTCTGGCTCCTTCTACGGATTCACACAGAAAAATGATGGTGAAGAAGGGGGAGCAAAAACAAAAAAGGAAACGTATTGGTGTCCATGTCTTCTCAGCAAAGGCTGTGTGCGGTGGAGGTGTCCGGTAGACCATTCTCTTGTGGTGCTTCTGTAGGGGTTGCTGGCTGGCAGTGGGGGACGACTTTGATCGTAGGGTGCTTGCATTTGGGGGAGCCACAGCGACAGCTGAAGAGCTTGCCCTTAATGTCCCAGAAACGATCGCCGTAGTCAAAACTGCAAAAGAAAACATAAGGTGTGAGGAGAGCGGCGTCAGGTTTCAAGACATTTTCTGGACATTGATGCCGTGTCACCAATGTTTGATGAGGCGACATTCCCCATCCTGTCCTGAAAGACCAGACATTTAGGCTTTCCACTGAGCCATACCTACTACCGCAAATCTTGCACCATTCTGCTCTTACGGGCTCCTTGTTTCCCTGCACACTGCTGAATGAGTTAACTGAGAATTCACCAGTGCACTTCTGTCAGGGCGTTTGAAATTCTTATCTGTCCTTTCTGAACGCCTAAGAGTTGATTTATGACTGCAGACTGTATCCAAGTTGCGATAGACTTTGATATGGTCATAAATCAGCTCGGAAAAAAAAAAAAAGACATAAGAGATACAAACTTTCCTATCAGCTCACTTACAGAGTCTCTGTTACCTCATTCTGCAGACAGCCATGTGCAAAGAAACAACTAGGCTGTAAAAGATGAATGGTGCACAATTTTTACTGAAGATCAAATGAAAAAAATATTTTATTATTTTTGAACACATGTATTTAAGTAATGAAAAAAATGCCCTTTTTAAGTTGTCTGTATCCTTTAAGTAGGATTTCCTGCTAAAAGTGTTGTAAAGGGATAAAAAGAAAGCAGTGGCAGACTTGTCTACAGGTTGTGTACAGTATTGCACGACTTCCTGAGCTGCAATGTCAGACACAACCTGTAGGCAGGGGTGGCACACTCGCTCTCGCGCTAGAAAAAAGAAGCCATGTTTTTTTTGCCTTACTTACGCAATTTGTTCTCCTGCATGGATGGGTCTACTGCTGAATAAAGCAATGCGGGGGAACCGCAGGTCCTGATGGGACATGAACACGCGGACGGGCATCAGGTTGGGCTCGCAGAGGTGGTTGATGAAGCGACTGATGTTGCCGTAGAACCGGGCGTCAATGCAATAAACCTCTCCATCCTGTAACACAAGGCACTGTTAGTACAGACAGAGCCGACACAGACTGGCTACTGGAACTTGTGCCTCTCCGACAAGTCCTCTGCCCCATCAGAGTCGTTCTTTATACGCTTTACAGGGATCAGATTATCAGTAACGGATAGCAGTGCATGCGCATGGTACCAAATTACTTTAGCAGTGCTGGCACCCTGCCTACTGCCGTCCACCCAGATGCCGAGCATCAGTAATTCACCGATACTTCCCCCCCAGTACTCAAGGCAGCTTTAGCCCAATACACAATCATTGAGATGATGGTGCGATTTATCTAGTCTGGTACAATACTTTGAGCCAGTGCAAATCGCAGTTAGCCCGATGTGCCACGTTCTGTAACAGGCTCTAGTACTTGTTATTGGCTTGTAACATGAGCAATGAGACAACAGAGCAGGTTGTATATGAATAGCAACCATTAAAGGGTCTGTCCAGCGATGCTCACTCCTGCATCAGAAAACATGGATTTTTGTGAGTACTCACCGTAAAATCCTTTTCTCCGAGACGCTCTTTGGGGGACACAGATACTGTGGGTGTATGCTTCTACCGCTAGGAGGCTGACACTAAGTGAAAAAAAGAGGTTAGCTCCTCCGCAGTATACACCCTTGCCCCTATTGCGGGCAGAAATCAGTTTGGTGCCAAAGCAGTAGGAGGACAACAAATCAGCCTTAATACAGGTACAACATGTCCAAAGGAAAACACCACCCTTATATCAAATAAGTAAACACATATTCATTTAAACAAGAGCCAACTGGCTAATAGGGTGGGTGCTGTGTCCCCCAATGAGCGTCTCGGAGAAAAGGATTTTACGGTGAGTACTCACAAAAATCCATGTTTCTCCTTCGTCTCATTGGGGGACAAAGATACTGTGGGACGTCCTAAAGCAGTCCCTTGGTGGGAGATTGACTCACCGATCTAAGCTACATGCACCTCCTGTTTAAAGGTGCTCCACCGTTGCTTGGAGAATCCTTCTACCCAGGCTCGCATCCGCCGAGGCCTGAGCATGGATATTATGTTTGGCAAATGTGTGCAGCCTGGACCAGGTTGCTGCCATGCAAACCTGTTCCGTCGAAGCCTGATGCCGAAACGCCCAAGAGGCGCCCACCGCCCGGGTAGAGTGCGCTCTGATCCCTGCTGGAATTGGCGTGCCTCTAATGCAGTAGGACTCCTGAATAGTCAAACGAATCCATCTGGCTATGGTCGACTTTGAGACAGCGAGTCCCTTCCTGCGTTCTTCAGGGAGCACGAACAGCGTGTCCGTCTGAGGAAAGGGTGCCGTCCGCGACACGTACCTCCGGAGGGCTCTACCAGGTCTAACGTGTGAAGAGCTTTCTTCCACACGGTGCACCGGTGCTGGACAAAATGAAGGCAAAACAACATCTTCATTGATGTGAAAAAGAGGACACGACCTTCGGCAGAAAAGGAGGGGCTGGTCTGAGGACCACCTTATACCTATGGAACGTGAGGAACGGAGCTCGGCAGGATAGAGCCACCAGCTCTGAACCCGCCTGATGGAAGTGATGGCCACTAGGGGAACAACTTTCCAGGAAAGGCACCTCAAAGCGATATCCTGAAGCTGTTCTAATGGAGCTTCCTGCAGAACACTTAAGACCATGTTAAGAACCCAGGCGTCCATCGGCGCCATATAGGGAGGTATCAAGTGGGACACTCCCCGGATGAAAAGTTTTCACCTGCAAATTGGTAGAAACCCTGCAATGGAACAGGACGGATAAGACCGACATTTGTCTCCTGCGGAAACCTGGGGTAAAGCCCGAGTCTAATGCTCTACCGACTGAGCTATCAGGGCTCTCTGAGCCCGACTGGAGAAAAACCAAGATGTTGGAGATTGAGAATCTTAGCGGAGAAACACCGCGGCCTCGACATCAAGCAAAGAACACCTTCCAGGTGTGGTGGTAAATTCATGCTGAAGCAGGCCTCCGGGCGCTAATCGTTGTAGCGACCACCTTGCTCCCGAACCCTGCCTGGGTTAGAATCCAAGATTCAACGGCCCTGCCGTCAAACACAGGGTCCCTGAGTTCGGGTGGCAAATTGGCCCTTGAGACGGTAGATCTGGGCGCTCTAGCAGGCGCCCAGGAACGTCGGCGAGCAGCTGCCTTAGATCTGCGTAACACACTCGATGGGGCCAGTCTGGGGCCAGCAGAATCGCCGGCCCCCCTTCCGTCTTGATCCCTTTGCTGACTCTCGGGAGTAATGGCAGTGGGGGAAATAGATATGGGAGGCGAAACTGGTTCCATGGCAGAACCAACGCGTCCACCGCGAATGCCTGTGGGTCCCTGGCCCGAGCGACATTTGTGGGCACCTTGGCATTCACTCTGGAAACCCTCAGGTCCACATCCGGAGCTCCCCACAGTTGACAAATCTGTTGAAGAACTTCGGGATGTAGAGACCACTCTCCGGATGCAAGACCCTGCCGGCTGAGGAAGTCTGCCGCCCAATTTTCCACTCCCGGGGATGTGGACAGCCGAAATCACCGAATGGTTTGCTTCGGCCCACTGAAAAACGTGCTCCACCTCGCGCATGGTTGTTCTGCTGTGGGTGCCCCCCTGACAAATTATGTAAACCACCGCCGTGGCGATGTCCGATGGAATCCGGACGGGGCGGCCTGCTAGAAAGTGATGAAACCTCTGCAGAGCCAGTCGAATTGCTCGTATCCCCCAATAAGTAGATCGGGAGGCATGCCTCCTGTGGCGACCACCATTTCTGGGTTGTGTGGTGGCGAAACACCGCTCCCCAACCGAGGAGACTGACGTCAATTGTCATTATCAGCCCATGACATGGGGGGAAAGGTTTCCCCTAGGCCAGAGAGGAACTGGTTATCCACCATCCGAGCGACTGCCTGACTTGGACAGTTTGCACCGCCGATCGAGCGTGAAAGGATTCTTGTCCCAGGCTGACACGAGGCGTGCTGCAGGAGGTGAAGGATGGAACTGGACGAAAGGTATCGCTTCGATTGTTGCCACCATTTTCCCTAGGATCCTTATCGCGGATCGGATGGTATGAGGGACTGGTTGGCATAGTGTCCGGACTCCCTGCCGGAGACTAGCGCCCTTTCCTGAGGGAGAATTATCAACCCTCAGCAAGTGTCGCAGATCATTCCTAGGAAGGAGATCCTCTGAGATGGCACAAGGGATGATTTCTTTGCATTGACCAACCATCTAAGCGGCAAGAGTATCTAGCGTGATGTTGACACCTTCCTCACATGCCCGTATTGACGGGCCCTTGACCAAGAGGTTGTCCAGATAAGGCAAGACGACTATGCCTCGAGAATGCAGTGTGGCCCTGACAATTGCTATAACCTTTGTGAACACTCTGGGAGCCGTGGCTAGCCCGAAGGGTAGCGCTATGAACTTAAAATGCTGAACGCTGATGAGGAAAAAATGGGAATATGCTGAAATGTGTCCTGGCTGTCAATTGAGGCCAAGTATTCTCACTGCTCCATGACCGCTATGACTGAACGGAGAGACTGCATCCGGAAATGTCTGATCCTGATGAATTTGTTCAGAAGCTTTAGGTCCAAAACAGGCCTGACAGACCCGTCCTTTTTGGGAACCGCAAAAAGGTTTGAATAGAACTCCTGAGCTCTTCCGTGTTCCGGCACTGGAACAATGACTCCGTTGTGCAGGAGCGACTTGATGGCTCCCAATAGAGCCCTTACCTGGTTATCCACCCTGGGAAGCCAGGAAAGAAAAAAACATCTTGGAGGGTATCTGACAAATTCTATTATGTAAACTGAGGACACCAATTCTTTTACCCATGCGTCGTGAGCGATGTTGGCCCAGACGTGGTGAAAACAGAGTAGGCGGCCGCCTACTTTACTGGTGTAGTCTGGTAAAGACCTCGAGTCATTTGGCCGACGATCCTTAGGATCTGGGTCCCCTCGATCTGGCCTGTTGAGCACGCATTCTCCCCAATGGGTTGGCTCTATATGACCTGCCGCTCCCTATCCTGGTTGGGGCGGCCTGAGGTGGCGGAATTGGGCCCCGTAGTCCACCCGGAGTCTTTTAATGCATGACCCCAGACCGGTCTCCTATTCGGGTCCCGGACCAGGCTCAGGCTGCTTAGCGGCCGCCACCTGACCAATGCCGTCACGCCCGGCCTAGAATGGCCGATGGCACTGCCAAAGGCCCGAAAACGTGCCTGAACCGGGTGACGAAAAAACGATTTAACCTTCTGTTGGGGGAGAAACCCGCTCTTTCCTCCTGTGGAGATGGAGATAAGTTGATCCAAAAATAGGCGGCCGCACTGATAAGGCAGGGAAGTCAAAGACTTCTTGGAAGTAGAATCGGCCCGCCATGTCCTCAACCATAGGGCTCTTCAGATAGAGATTGCATTAGCGGCAGCAAGTGCTGAACAATTGGCCGCATCCAAAGACGCATTCATTACATAATCTCCGGCTATCGTCATCTGACCTCTGACCTCCGAGATCTCTGCAGATAGATCCTGCGCGACCTTGTTTAATGTTTCTGACTATGATATCATAGCCTTGGCTACCCAAGTTGCTGCGAACGAGGGAGCGAGTGCAGACCCTGACACCTCATATACTGAACGAGCTAGGCTCTCAATAAGGCAGTCCGTGGGATCTTTAATCGAGGAAACCCTAGGGACAGATAACAGGGTCTTAGTGGCCAGGCGTGAAACCGGAGGATCCACTATCGGGGATTCCATCCATTGTTTACGGAGGTCCGGAGCAAACGGATAACATGTTTCGAGTGCCCTTTAATCCGAGAAAAACGCCGTTTTGGACGTTCTCTGTGCCGCTGCACTATGTCCTCAAACTCAGGGTGAGAGGAAAAAAATTCTGTGCGGCCGCTTCACTTGTTTACATGCCACTTTATGCCCCGTAGCTGCTGCGGTATCATCCTCAATCCCCAGGGTCTGATTGATGGCTTCTATGAGGCTGTCCACTGTTTCACGTGACTCTGGAGTGTCCAGGTCAATGGGCTCGTCTGAGTCGCAATCTGAGGTCTGCTCGCTATCAACCACTGGTGACGGGGAGCGATGTTGTGAGTTCATTTTCCCCTTCACTACTGAGGCCCGAGGAACTCCCTCTTCTGGTAAAGAAAGGTAGTGAGCCTGATTATCAAACACCAGAGTCTGATGATGATGACTGGCTGAGTGGAGTTACTGACTGGATATAAGGCTGCTGACGCCCTTCTGCCCTGCGGGTGATTTCTCTGTGGGATCCTTGGAGACCAGTCTGAATTCCTGCTCTTCTAAAGCTAAGTTTTCTGCTCGGCTTTTTGCATTTGTGCTTGACTTTGTTTTGCTTTGTTTTTCTGGATTTCTGCCATTCCCTGCCTGGGTCTGCTGAATTCCTTTAGCTCTGTCTTCTGAAAGTACCTGAGTGCTGATTTAGTTTTTGAAGCCTAGCTGCTTCAGGGTCTTTATCCATATCAGCTTGTTGGCTTATGTCTTTGATAGGGTTTTGGCAGATTGCAGACAGCAACCTTCCTTTCCTTTTCTGTTTAGTTAGCTTGGGCCCCATCGTTTGCTCAGCCTTTCTATCTGTGTGAGTGTTTTTTCATCTTGCTTCACCGTCATTATATGTTGGGGGCTGCCTTTTACTTTGGGGTCTGCTCTGGGGCAGTTTAGATTTCCTTTTCTGTCTTTAGGCTATTTAGCTCTCCGGCTGTGATCGAGGGGTCTAGGGCATCGTAGGAACCCCCCACGGCTACTGCTAGTTGTGTTGATAGGTTCAGGGGTCTGCAATCTGATAGTTGCCAACTTCTCTGGTTTTCTGGACGTAGCTTCTATTTTTGTGTCTGCCTCCTACGGTGACTCAATCATAACAGAGCGAGAAGCAGATCTTACGGATGCCGAAGGCACCGGATGGACTGGGCGACACCGTGTGGATTCGTTTCCCCCGGGTCTGCCTGGAGAGAGGGCGGCCCCTGCAGGCCGGAGGCTCCTGTGAGGTGGAGGTTCCCTCTAAAGGCGGCGAGACACTGTCCCTGCCCCTATCTGGGGCTTGAAGGGATTCTATTGCTCTCGTAAGCGACGCCATGTACTGTGACAGTGATCGGGCCCACTCCGGGGGATTTGACACATTGGTCGCGGTCGCAGGGGAGGGCTCCTGGGCGCGTTTGGATTCGCAGACTTCGCACAAACGCTTGCTCTTCGCCCCCGCGGAAACACAGTCCGACAAGAGGTGCATGCCGCGTAAAAGAACGTGTGCGTCTTTGCTTTTTTCGGACATGCTGTATCTGTCCGCTGCTGGGGATATGGGGAAGAGGTAGCCCCTCGTTCTTCCCTAGCGTGGCCTCTCGGGCAGCACTTACCCGAGTCCTGCGCCCCCCTACCTGAATGCTTCCTTTATATCGCGCGCCTAACTCCTCGCACCAGCCTGTAAAATTGCTCTAGGGGCGGTACTCCCACTTTGCGGCCTAGCCCGTGCTCCGAAGCCTCGATTTTTACCGCCGCCGAGTGCGGGGCGGGCTGCCGGAAGTGACACGCGGCCCCGAGGGTGGAACTTCCGGCCACGGCCTAGCTCCGGCCGAAGCCGCGGCCTCAATTTTTCCCCTACCCGACCGGGGTGGGGGGGCGCGGTACCAAAAAATGGCGCTACTGACCGGCGCAGCGTTTCTGTCCTGACGGATCCAGCCCTTCTCTTGCATGGCTAGTGGACGCCGTGAGGCGTGCTGCGGCTGTGGGCTCCAGCCCGAAATCTTCGCAGAAGCCCTCCCCAACCCTCTCCTCACTGATGATCCTCTTCAGCCTGAGCGCAGGTATGTGAGGGGGTCTTCGATAAAAAATAGGACGGTGCAGGCACCCTAGCTCCATCTAACCCTTTCAGGGGGTGAGGAAAGGGACCGTCCGCCACCTTGCAGCACTGCCGTCTAGCGTTGGTGGAGCAGTGGGGGCCACACAGACTAATCTTGTGCCTCTGTGCAAGCCCATGGTTTCAATACCTAGGGGTGGACAGGGCTAAGTCTGGCTTAATGTCCTACGTCGCGGGAAAGGATAAGTGGAGGAATACTCTCACGTGCTCGCCCGTTGATGGTTTGGGGAAATCGGATCCTTTCAATAGGATGCGTTGCCCCTGTCTCATCTTCATAAAATAACAAACAATAGAATAAAATAAACAATAGAAGTCTGGGGAAAAGTCCCAGATATGTCCCTCGGTGCGGGAAAGTATACGCAGAGACGATACTCAACGCGTGCTCGCCCGTTGATGGTTTGGGGAGATCGGACCCTTTCAATAGGATCCGTCGCCCCTATCTCATCTTCATAGTAAACTAGAAAACAAAATAGTCTGGAGAGATCCAGACTGTGTGTGCCTCCATATGGCACTAAGCAAAAAACTGATTTCCGCCCGCAATAGGGGCGAGGGTGTATACTGCGGAGGAGCTAACCTCTTTTTTTCACTGAGTGTCAGCCTCCTAGCGGCAGAAGCATACACCCACAGTATCTGTGTCTCCCAATGAGACGAAGGAGAAAGGACATGTGCACGATAGCCGCCCACGATGGATATGTGCAGTGCACCGTCATCAGTCACACTCGCCATCTAATGCATGATAGCCGCCCACGATGGATATGTGCAGCCCAACATCTTCAGCCACACTCACCATCCAATGCATGATAGCCGCCCATGATGGATATGTGCAGCACCACATCATCAGCCACACCCACCATCCAATGCATGAAAGCCGCCCATGATGGATATGTGCAGCACCACGTCATCAGCCACACTCGCTATCCAATGCATGATAGCCGCCTCCAATGGATATGTGCAGCCCAACGTCTTCAGCCACATTCACCATCCAATGCATGATAGCCGCCCAAGATGGACATGTACAGCCCAACGTCATCAGCCACACTCACCATCCAATGCATGATAGCCACCCACGATGGATATGTGAAGCCCAACGTCATCAGCCACACTCACCATCCAATGCATGATAGCCACCCACGATGGATATGTGAAGCCCAACGTCATCAGCCACACTCACCATCCAATGCATGATAGCCACCCACGATGGATATGTGCAGCCCAACGTCATCAGTCACACTCACCATCCAATGCATGATAGCCGCCCACGATGGATATGTGCAGCACCACGTCATCAGCCACACTTGCTATCCAAAGTATGATAGCCGCCCACGATGGATATGTGCAGCCCAAAGTCATCAGCCACACTCACCATCCAATGCATGATAGCCGCCCACGATGGATATGTGCAGCCCAACGTCTTCAGCCACACTCACCATCTAATTCATGATAGCCGGTCACGATGGATATGTGCAGCCCGACGTCTTCAGCCACACTCACCATCCAATGCATGACAGCCGCCCACGATGGATATGTGCAGCCCAACGTCTTCAGCCACACTCACCATCCAATGCATGATAGCCACCCACGATGAATATGTGCAGCCCAACGTCTTCAGCCACACTCACCATCCAATGCATGATAGCCGCCCATGATGGATATGTGCAGCACCACATCATCAGCCACACTCACCATCCAATGCATGATAGCCGCCCATGATGGATATGTGCAGCCCAACGTCGTCAGCCACACTCACCATCCAATGCATGATAGCGCCCTGATGGATATGTGCAGCACCACGTCATCAGCCAGACTCACCATCCAATTCATGATAGCCGCCCACGATGGATATGTGAAGCCCAACGTCTTCAGCCTCACTCACCATCCAATGCATGATAGCCGCCCACGATGGATATGTGCAGCCCGACGTCTTCAGTCACACTCACCATCCAATGCATGATAGCCGCCCACGATGGATATGTGCAGCCCAACATCTTCAGCCACACTCACCATCCAATGCATGATAGCCGCCCATGATGGATATGTGCGGCACCACATCAGCAGCCACACTCACCATCCAATGCATGATCGCCGCCCATGATGGATATGTGCAGCACCACGTCATCAGCCACACTCACCATCCAATGCATGATTGCCACCCACGATGGATATATGCAGCCCAAAATCATCAGCCACACTCACCATCCAATGCATGATAGCCGCCCACGATGAATATGTGCAGCACCACGTCATTAGCCACACTCACCATCCAATGCATGATAGCCGCCCACAATGGATATGTGCAGCACCACGTCATCAGCCACACTCACCAACCAATGCATTATAGCCGCCCATGATGGATATGTGCAGCACCCGTCATCAGCCACACACCATCCAATGCATGATAGCCGCCCACGATGGATATGTGCAGCACCACGTCATCAGCCACACTCACCATCCAATGCACGATAGCTGCCCACGATGGATATGAGCAGCACAATGTCTTCAGCCACACTCACCATCTAATGCACAATAGCCGCCCAAGATGGATATGTGCAGCCCAACGTCTTCAGCCACACTCACCATCTAATGCATGATAGCCGCCCACGATGGATATGTGCAGCCCAACATCTTCAGCCACACTCCCCATCCAATGCATGATAGCCGCCCACGATGGATATGTGCAGCACCACGTCATCAGCCACACTCACCATCTAATGCATGATAGCCGCCATGATGGATATGTGCAGCACCACGTCACCAGCCACACTCACCATCCAATGTATGATAGCCGCCCACGATGGATATGTGCAGCCCAACATCTTCAGCCACACTCACCATCCAATGCATGATAGCCGCCCACGATGGATATGTGCAGCACCACGTCATCAGCCACACTCACCATCTAATGCATGATAGCGGCCCACGATGGATATGTGCAGCCCAACATCTTCAGCCACACTCAACATCCAATGCATGATAGCCACCCACGATGGATATGTGCAGCACCACATCATCAGCCACACTCACCATCCAATGCACGATAGCTGCCCACGATGGATATGAGCAGCACAATGTCTTCAGCCACACTCACCATCTAATGCACAATAGCCGCCCAAGATGGATATGTGCAGCTCAAGGTCATCAGCCACTCTCACCATCCAATGCATGATAGCCGCCCACGATGGATATGTGCAGCGCAACGTTATCAGCCACACTCACCATCCAATGCATGATAGCCGCCCACGATGGATATGTGCAGCACCACGTCATCAGCCACACTCACCATCCAATGCACGATAGCTGCCCACGATGGATATGAGCAGCACAATGTCTTCAGCCACACTCACCTTCTAATGCACAATAGCCGCCCATAATGGAAATGTGCAGCACAGCGTCATCAGCATGAGCAGCACAACGTCTTCAGTCACACTCGCCATCTAATGCATGATAGCAGCCCACAATGGAAATGTGCAGCACAGCATCATCAGCCACACTTACTGTCCAATGCACAACAGCCACCCACGATGGCTATGTGCAGCACATCATCATCAGCCACACTCACCATCCAATGCATGATAGCCGCCCACGATGGATATGTGCAGCCCGACGTCTTCAGCTACACTCACCATCCAATGCATGATAGCCTCCCACAATGGATATGTGCAGCACCACGTCTTCAGCCACACTCACTATCCAATGCATGATAGCCGCCCACGATGGATATGTGCAGCCCAACGTTATCAGCCACACTCACCATCCAATGCATGATAGCTGCCCACGATGGATATGTGCAGCACCACGTCATCAGCAACACTCACCATCCAATGCATGATAGCCGCCCACGATGAATATGTGCAGCACCACGTCATCAGCCACACTCACCATCCAATGCATGATAGCAGGCCACCATGGATATGTGAAGCACCATGTCATCAGCCACACTCACCATTCAATGCATGATAGCCGCCCACGATGGATATGTGCAGCACCACGTCATCAGCCACACTCACCATCCAATGCATGATAGCCGTCCACGATGGATATGTGCAGCACTACGTCATCAGCCACACTCACCATCCAATGCACGATAGCTGCCCACGATGGATATGAGCAGCACAATGTCTTCAGCCACACTCACCATCCAATGCACGATAGCTGCCCACGATGGATACGAGCAGCACAATGTCTTCAGCCACTCACCATCTGATGCACAATAGCCGCCCACAATGGAAATGTGCAGCACAGCGTCATCAGCATGAGCAGCACAACGTATTCAGCCACACTCACCATCTAATGCATGATAGCAGCCCACAATGGAAATGTGCAGCACAGCATCATCAGCCACACTCACTGTCCAATGCACAACAGCCACCCACGATGGCTATGTGCAGCACATCGTCATCAGCCACACTCACCATCCAATGCATCATAGTCGCCCACGATGGATATGTGCAGCCCAAGGTCATCAGCCACACTCACCATCCAATGCATGATAGCCACCCACGATGGATATGTGCAGCCCAACGTTATCAGCCACACTCACCATCCAATGCATGATAGCCGCCCACGATGGATATGTGCAGCCCGATGTCTTCAGCTACACTCACCATCCAATGCATGATAGCCGCCCACGATGGATATGTGCAGCACCACGTCTTAAGCCACACTCACCATCCAATGCATGATAGCCACCTACGATGGATATGTGCAGCCCAACGTTATCAGCCACACTCACCATCCAATGCATGATAGCCGTCCACGATGGATATGTGCAGCACCACGTCATCAGCCACGCTCACCATCCAATGCAAGATAGCCGCCCACGATGGATATGTGCAGCACCACGTCATCAGCCACACTCACCATCCAATGCATGATAGCCGCCAACGATGGATATGTGCAGCACCACGTCATCAGCCACACTCACCATCCAATGCATGATAGCCGTCCACGATGGATATGTGCAGCACCACGTCATCAGCCACACTCACCATTCAATGCATGATAGCCGCCCACGATGGATATGTGCAGCACCACGTCATCAGCCACACTCACCATTCAATGCATGATAGCCGCCAACGATGGATATGTGCAGCACCACGTCATCAGCCACACTCACCATCCAATGCATGATAGCCGTCCACGATGGATATGTGCAGCACCACGTCATCAGCCACACTCACCATTCAATGCATGATAGCCGCCCACGATGGATATGTGCAGCACCACGTCATCAGCCACACTCACCATTCAATGCATGATAGCCGCCCACGATGGATATGTGCAGCACCACGTCATCAGCCACACTCACCATCCAATGCATGATAGCCGTCCACGATGGATATGTGCAGCACCACGTCATCAGCCACACTCACCATCCAATGCACGATAGCTGCCCACGATGGATATGAGCAGCACAATGTCTTCAGCCACACTCACCATCCAATGCACGATAGCTGCCCACGATGGATATGAGCAGCACAATGTCTTCAGCCACACTCACCATCCAGTGCACGATAGCTGCCCACGATGGATATGAGCAGCACAACGTCTTCAGCCACACTCACCATCTAATGCATGGTAGCCGCCCACGATGGATATGTGCAGCACCACGTCATCAGCCACACTCACCATCCAATGCAAGATAGCCGCCCACGATGGATATGTGCAGCACCACGTCATCAGCCACACTCACCATCCAATGCATGATAGCCGCCCACGATGGTTATGTGCAGCCCGACGTCTTCAACTACACTCACCATACAATGCATGATAGCCGCCCACGATGGATATGTGCAGCACCACATCTTCAGCCACACTCACCATCCAATGCATGATAGCCGTCCACGATGGATATGATGGATATGTGCAGCCCAACGTTATCAGCCACACTCAGCATCCAATGCATGATAGCCGCCCACGATGGATATGTGCAGCACCACGTCATCAGCCACACTCACCATCCAATGCACGATAGCTGCCCACGATGGATATGAGCAGCACAATGTCTTCAGCCACACTCACCATCCAATGCACGATAGCTGCCCACGATGGATATGAGCAGCACAATGTCTTCAGCCACACTCACCATCTGATGCACAATAGCCGCCCACAATGGAAATGTGCAGCACAGCGTCATCAGCATGAGCAGCACAACGTCTTCAGCAACACTCACCATGTAATGCATGATAGCAGCCCACAATGGAAATGTGCAGCACAGCATCATCAGCCACACTCACTGTCCATGCACAACAGCCGCCCACGATGGCTAAGTGCAGCAATATGCGAAAGTTAGCAGCAACTTCTTTAACTTGCTGATGACATAGCAGTGTAACAAATGGAAGCTGCCAGACACTGATATTTCCTTTTCTATTCCTATTTCTATTAAAGAAGGTAGAAAGCACTTATACTGCCCATCCAGCACTACTTATGCAAAAACGTAGCCACCGTGGATTTTCTGAAGAAATGAGGGTGAGGAAGCAGCCCAAACTGTGCCATCAGAAATTAAATAAAAAGTAGAACAAATGAGGCCAGCGCTGTGTGAGGAGGAGCCGTGTGCTTTCCTTATGTCCTGGGGAGCAGAGAGACGAGCGGAGGAAGAGGAGGGGGTCGCCTTTCTTCTCAGCAGCGAACAACTGTACAAGCCAACTTTAATTACTACTGCTAATTTCAACCACGTCGGGTCCTGGAGCAGAAAGATGCATTAAAGGATCTGGCCATGCTTTCTGGGCACATTCATAATGATCTTTAATGGACGGCCGATGCCAATGGCGCACAATTAAAGTGGTTGGTGGAGAGCGGTCAGAGAACATTTGCACAGCACCCACCGGTCTCGCATGCTCGGACAATTCCCAGAATGTAGACGCCTGTGTGTGAAGCTTTGTGCAAATACCAAAATTTCCTGGAAATGATTCACTCAATCATGGCCCGATCGTTAATGATTGCTCCCCTCGGACGTCACTCACAAGAGAGCTTCACCTGAGATGTGTGTCCAACTACAAGGTGCTAAACGCCAGTTCGAAACTCACCTTATTATCCAGATCAAACAAATAGGTGTCATCGTCACGTACATCCGCCTCGGTGTCTGAAATTAACTCTCCCACGTACCTGGCAAGAAAGATAATCAGAAAAGTAGGCAGTGAAAACACACTATGATTCTACAGGATGGCGCCTCTGCACGAAACCTACCGCCCCACGGACAAGTCCTATTACTGCTCCCCCCACCTACAGTCAAAAAATGCAACATGCTTCCTTGTCTCAACATCAGCCATTTGGGGAGAATCAGGCTGCTGAAATACACTTTGGAGGGTCGGCCCAGCCTGCAAGTAACAGTAAGATAGGGCCAAAGGTAATCTAATATACATGGGTCTAGGCCTGTCGCTAAGCTGCCGGCTATGGTGGCCATACAGAAATGATATTAATCTGCTGGTATGCAATAAATTAGTAGATTAAGAATATAACAGCCGGTTCTTAATAATCAGTGAGAGGTGCAGCTGCACATCGGATCTATTGGTGCTGGTACAATAATGTGCCATGCCATCGATGCTTCCCACCATCTGACTACCCATAGTACAAGACTTGAGTGTGGCTCTTCCCCCGAATGAGTTTTCCATTGCGCAGAAAATTCCTTCAGTGCTTAACCAGGGAAGAAAATCACGTCTCCAGGCAATGAGAAGGAAGAACACTCCGCAAACTCCACTTGGTGGAGAACGTTGGTGTGCGACGTTACACAGGGAGACGAACCACCAGGACAGTCACACCATCACCCTCCGCACAGTACAACAATGAATGGGACGGACAGACGGGCATCTCCAGACAGAGCGGTCCTGGCACATGTCCCGGGAGATATATTCACACAACTTCCTAAGGAGGCAATGTCTATACAGAGGGGAAGGTACGACAAGGAATCACTTACTCGCACACAAACGTCCCCATGGGGATCTCCTGCAGCGTCCGCACTCCCCAGCCCATATTTTTGGTCCGGTACAGCTGTAATCTGACCCTGTGGGATTGAAACAAGTGAAAAAGCAATTACAGAATTGTTAACATACATGAACCTTTTTTTGGCACAATTATATCCTGATCAAGGATTGTAAAGATTCATAAAGACTGGAAAAACAGCGGGAGGATAGACAGTGCCAGCTGTGCCATACACAAAGAGATGAAAGCCCGCTCAACCGAACCAATTTCTGTAGGATCCGGTATGTCAAGAGCAACTGTGTAAACCAGGACTACACCTCCACATTTCTACAGTCCCCCAATTACAAGACAGAGGTCAAAAGTGTGCTCCTTAGGCCAGTATGTGACAATTTACGGTTCATTTATCTGTATAGGTAAAACGCTGCTGGTGGCACGATCCTATAGAGGGTCACCGTGCAATGTGGAGCTACGATGAAATTAAACCACGGCCTCCATCCAGACTGCGGGACATAAACCTCGTAGGTGTGGACAGGTAACCGTGGTGACAAATGCAGTGTTTAGGGCTCCAGACTCTTCAGGGGTGAAGAAGAATGGAACACATTCAATTAAACATTGGTTGCTCCATTATTACCGTGGTTGGAGTATGGTAGCGGCTTATACCTCCTCACCCGGGTGAGCGTGCATGAGCAATTTGAGGGTTAGAGACTGTACGGGGACTCACTTTAGGCCATTCTGCACCACTCTGTTGCGACAGTTTCGCCAGCAGGAGCAGGCGTGGTTACATTCAAAGATCAGCGGTGGTTCTACCATGTTGAATTCTGGCAATAGGCGTCCGCTCTAAAAGAGAAGAAATATTTTAGGGACCACTGACTCAATGTGAACAGTCACAAACTATCGGTTTTCAAGAGCAATAGTCCTATCTATTAATTTATAAGGGCTGCCCAGGACCTTGGTGACTGAGGGGCCACGGTGCTCCAGCGAACGGCGTTCTTCCTCCATTGCTGACCATGCACAGCATCACGTTTGATAGCGCAGCTCAAGTCACCCGATTAGTAAATGTGTCCTTAAAGAATGTGAATCACTTCTACTTTTGGATGTTAGAGGCGATCCTGACAACTCGCACATCGCTCGCTCACCAGGTCTAGCAGGTGTTGTACGCCTGTCCTAATATTAAGGAGGCATGAATGATACCTGGGCAAGCAACAGTGCCTTTTACCACTCGATGCATAAGTGAGAGGTGCTACTCCTTTACAAAATGACAACTTTGCCTTTAAGAATTATTCACATCTTCATAGATGGATATTGTAGGATAGTTCCTGTAAATATAAACTCTTGCAATTTACAGCCTTTCTTACAATATTAACACTTTTCTACTCTTTTGTTTACAGCTTGTTACCTAGGTGACCGACCACTTCTACAGTGCGCTGAAGCTGGTCAGGATTAGGCAGTAAAAGTGATCCTGGCCAGCTACAAAAGAGTGTTTACAGGCTCAATAGGAAACAGCTTGTGAGCACTGTGCATGTTCTGCTAGCTAGCAGGGGGGGTCTCCAATGCAACCAACTGTAATCAAAACAAAACTATTAACTCCTTAGTGTGACCAGGCCAAATTTTTAAAATCTAACCAGTGTCGATTTATGTGGCAATAATTCTGGAACACTTAAACATAATCCATTGATTTTGAGACTGTTTTTTCATGAGACATTGTACTTTATGATAATGGTAAATTTATGTTGATATTTTCTGCGTTTATCCATAAAAATAACAAACTTTACAAAAATTTCCAATTTTAAAACTTTGAGTGATTATCCCTTTTATCCAGATAGTCATACCACAGAAATATTAATAAACAACCTTTCCCACATGTCTGCATTACATCAGCACCATTTGTAAAATGTTCTTTTATTTTGTTAGCATTTTAGAAGGTTTAAAAATGTAGCAGTAATTTTTCAAGGAAATTAAAATTTATTTTTTAGGGACCTATAAAGTGTTAAAGGGGTCCTATATATTGGAAACCGTCAAAATTGAGACCATTTTAAAAACAGCACCCCTCAACATATTCAAAATTGTTTTCAGCAGACTCTAAGGCCACTATTTGGCCATGAACAGCCGTTGCAAACACCAGGACCACACAATCAAGATCTCATGATGCTGATGGGGTTAAAGAGGAAGCCCCCACACTCTGTTAACCATCTAGATGATGTAGTCACTATTGACAGCAGCATCTAAGGGGTTAAACAGATATGGATGGTAAAATAGCTTAGTTACTCACCGATAACGGTGTTTCTCGGAACCCATGACAGCACCACGGAGAGAGGGGATCCGCCCTTCAGGGACAGGAAACTACAGATAAAAGGGCGGTACCTCTCCTCCGCCTTCAGTTGGTTACAGAGCATCAGAGGGTCTCCAGGTTAGTTAGACAACAGAAATATATACACAACATTATAATACTGCTTACTTATCAAAGCACCGTGCCTAAACGGAAACACTCTAACAGTAAGGGTACGTGCACACGCTGCGGAATCCGCTGCGGATTAATCCGCACGGATTTTGCAAAAACCGCAGATAATCCGCAGGTCCAAAGACCTGCGGATTATCTGCGGTTTTGCCTGCGGTTTGGCCCTGCGGACTCACTATCTCCACAATGGTGGAGATAGGAACCCGCAGCGGTTTCCGCAGAAAGAATTGACATGCAATTCTTTCTGCGGATTCAAAACCGCAGCAAATCCGAGCGTTTTTTTCCGCAGCGTCGGCACAGCGTTTTTTTTTTCCCATTCAAATGAATGGTACTGTACACCGCAGCTAAAACTGCTGCGTGTCCGCAGCGGCCAAAACCGCTGCGGAAACGCAGCGGAATCCGCAGCGTGTGCACACAGCCTTAAACGTGCTCACCATACTCGTGAAGGGGAGGGGAATAAGCGGGTGCTGTCATGGGTTCCGAGAAACACCGTTATCGGTGAGTAACTAAGCTATTCTCTCTCACCCATGACAGCACCACGGAGAGAATTTCAGAGATTGGTAGCTTAGGGAGGGACCACCGCCTGAAGGACCCTTCTCCCGAAGGTCAGGTCAGACGTAGAGGCTAGATCTAGGCGGTAGTGCTTGAAAAAGGTAGAAGGTGTTGACCAGGTGGCCGCCTTACAGATTTGTTCTATTGATACCTCAGATCTTTCAGCCCATGAGGTCGCCATTGCCCTTGTGGAATGAGCTCTCAGCCCCTCTGGGATGGTATTCCCGCTGGATGAATATGCCAGAGCGATCGCATCCCTTATCCACCTTGCCAGGGTACTCTTGGATGCTTTGAGCCCCTTCCGAGGACCCTGGAAACACACAAAGAGAGACCCTTCCTTCCTACATTTTTTGGTGGCCTCTAAGTATTGTACTAGGCACCTTTTAACATCTAAAGTATGGAATTTTTCTTCCCCTCTATTTTTTGGATTTGGGCAGAAGGAAGGAAGGACTACCTCCTGGGACCTGTGGAAATGTGACAACACTTTAGGTAAATAGGCTGGGTCCGGTTTTAGGATGACTCTATCGTCTAAAATTTTTGTAAAAGGAGGCCCTGCTGACAAGGCTTGAATATCGCTCACTCTTCGGGCTGATGTTAGTGCCACCAGAAGCACAGTTTTGAGTGATAGGATCTTTAGGGTTGCCGAGTGAATTGGTTCAAACGGAGGGCCTGTCAGTGTTGAAAGTACAAGATTCAGGTCCCATGAGGGTAATCTTTGACTGACTATTGGCCTAGATCTGGTTGCGGCTTTAATAAACCGTGCTACCCAGGGGTCACCTGCCACATCATGGTTATAGAGGGCGCCTAACGCCGCTATTTGTACTTTTAATGTGTTGACCGCCAGACCCTGTTCTAGGCCCTTTTGTAGGAATTCTAGGATTTTATCACTCTGAACGCCATCCTGAACCTTTGCCCTAGAAGTGGATAGGAATTTTTTCCATGTTCCGCCATAAGCTCTCATCGTAACCGGTTTCCTACTTTTTTGTAGTGTAGTTATCAGGTTTTCTGAAAATCCCCTGTCCCTCATCAGTGCCCTCTCAAATTCCATGCTGTTAAATGGAGGTTCGGTGCCTGAGGATGTAGCACTGGGCCCTGCGATAGCAGGTCCGGGAGATCCGGTAGGATCCAAGGGTCGGTTACTGAGAGCATTCTTAGCCAGGAAAACCAGGTTCTTTTGGGCCAGAAGGGGGCTATCAGTATCATTCTTGCCCTGTCCTCCCTGACCTTCTTTAGGACCGCTGGGATGAGCATGATAGGGGGAAAGGCATATGTTAGACTCTGTGTCCATGGGAGCATAAATGCGTCCAGAGATAGAGGATTCCCCCTGGGATCTAGGGAGCAGAAGGTGTCTACTTTTTTGTTTTTGAAATTGGCAAACAGATCTATGTTTGGGGTCCCCCACATTTTTACAATCTGCCGAAAAATGGACTGCTTTAGTACCCATTCCCTGTCGTAACTGGGTGCGGCTCAGAAAGTCTGCCCTCTGATTCTCTGTACCGCGGATGTGTATGGCTGTCAGAGATAGCAGGTTTGCCTCCGCCAGTTTGAGGATTTTGGCGGATGTGTCCATTAGGGCTTGGGACCTGGTTCCCCCCTGATGATTTATATAGGCTACTGTGACTCGATTGTCCGAAAGGATGCGGACATGGTGATTCCGGAGTAGGGGTAGGAAGTGTGTTAACGCATAGCCTACTGCTAGAAGCTCCTTTTGATTTGAGGAGGCTTTTAGTTCTTGATTTCCCCATACGCTCTGAGCCACCTCGTTGTTCATGTGTGCTCCCCATCCTGTGGGACTGGCATCTGTTGTCACTATGTGTGTTATCTTTGTTGTCCAGGGGATCCCTTTGGATAGATTCTCCTGGCTTTGCCACCAAGCTAGGGAATGAATAGTGCTTGAATTTAGGGTAATACGACCCTCTAGGTGTCCCCCTATTGATGCCTGGTTGGCCAATACGTCCCACTGGAGATCTCTTGTGTGTAACTGAGCCCATTGAACTGCTGGCAGGCAGGCGGATAGGGAACCCAACAGTGACATAGCCTTCCTTAATGTCATGGAGGGATTTTGGATTGCTCTTGCTGTAATTTGAGCGATATTCTCTTTTTTGCGGTCTGGGAGGTGACACTCCTGAATGCTTGAGTCTAATGTTAGGCCCAAGAATTCCTGTATCTTGCTGGGCTCCAATCTTGATTTTTTTAGATTTAGAAGCCAGCCCAGGTCTTGTAGAGTGTTCATCACCCTGTCTCTCTGTTCCCTGCATTTTTGAGACGAGCTGTCCGCTATTAGGAAATCGTCTAAATACGGGATTATTATTAGATCTTGTTCTCTTATATGAGCCATCATTTCCGCTACTATTTTGGTGAATACTCGCGGAGCTATCGATATTCCGAACGGCAGGGCCCTGTACTGGAATTCTTTCATTTTGCCTTTTATTGAGACGGCTAACCTTAGATATTTCCTGGAGTCTGGGTGGATAGGGATGTGATAATAAGCGTCGCTGAGGTCCAAAACCGTCATTTAGCAGTTTGGGAACAGGACTTTGGTGGTAGATTTGATCGACTCCATTTTGAAGCTCTGATTCTTGACATATTTGTTTAGTTTTCTCAGATTTATAATAGTACGAAAGGTGCCGTCTGGTTTGGTCACTAGAAAGAGGGGGGAGTAGAACCCTCTGCCCATATCCTGCCGGGGAACCTCCTGGAGGACTCCTTTTTTTCACTAGGCCTAGGACCTCGCTTTCTAGCGCTTCCTGTTCTCGCATACTGGATCTCAGCGGCGTTGTTACATATTTTTGAGGCGGGAGAGAGAGGAAGTCTATCCTTAGGCCCTCCTGGATTAGGTTTATTATCCATGGGTTTGTTGAAATTCTCCTCCAGGCTGGAAGGAAAAAGGATAACCTTCCTCCCACCCTGGGCGTACTGTCACTTGGAGGGCTTTTTGTCCCGGGGAGAGTTATTAAAGAAGAATCTTTTGTCATCCCACTTTTGTTCCCTTGGTGGTCTTCTCTGAAAAAACCTCTTATTTCGAAAGGGCCTCTTAAATGCCGCTGGCCCTAAATTTGGGAATCCTTTTTTCTTGTCCCCTGCTTTCTGGAGGATGTCGTCTAACGTTTCCCCAAAAATGAATTTCCCTTCACAGGGGATTGAGCATAGTTTCATCTTGGTCTGTAGGTCCCCTGGCCAGCTTTTAAGCCATAGTGTTCTTCGGGCCGCATTTGAAAGTGCTGCCGTTTTGGACGATAGCCTGACTGAATCGGCCGATGAGTCCGCTAAGAATGCAGCCGCTCCCCTTATTACTGGGATAGAATCTAAGATCTTATCTCTAGGTGTCCCTTCCCTCAGTTGTTTCTCAAGTTGGTCTACCCATACCATTAGGGCTCTTGAGGTACATGTCGCCGCTATCGCTGGCCTGAGGTTACCCCCTGCCGACTCCCAAGCCCCCTTTAGAAAGGTATCCGCCTTTTTATCTAGGGGGTCCCTGAGGGTGCCCATGTCCTCAAAGGGAAGGGCGAATTTCTTTGATGCCTTAGCGACTGCTACATCAAGTTTCGGGGCTTTATCCCAAGACGTAGATGCCTCCTCCTCAAAGGGATATTTCCTTTTAAGGGAAGGGACCGTAGTATTTTTTCTGTTTGGCTTATCCCATTCTTTTTTGATTAGACCCTTGACAATCTCGTTTAGCGGAAATACTCTCCGTTTTTTCTGGCTTAGTCCCCCGAACATTATGTCCTGGACTGTTTTTTCCGGCCTCGGGTCCAATACCCCCATGGTAGACCTTACAGCTTTCACTAGTTTGTCTACCTCTTCTAGGGGAAAACAATTTCGTCCTCCTGTTTCCTCGTCTGAGGATGAGGAGCCGAATTCTGAGGATTTAGACGAGATTTCTCCCGATGTGGAGGAATCTGACTGGGAGGTTTCTACCGCGTCTTTTTTCCTCGTTTTATCCTTATGTTTAAGGGATTCGAGGGCACTCTGGACCTCTGATTTAATTGCGGCCCTTAGGTCAGATGCGAAATCCGGAGTCTCCTAACAAACAATTTCTTTTGTACAGGACTCGCATAGTTTTTTCTCCCATGATACCGGTAGGGGTTTAGTGCAAGTGGGACATTCCCTGTTCTTTTTTGCCTTCTTTATTCCCTAATAAGGGAGAGGGATTTGTATTACAACGGTGAACATTCACGAAGATCACTTACCCCAAAAAGGCGCGCGGCTGCAGGTACCGGTTCGGGAGATGGAGTCAGGTCCTGTATAGGCTGATCTCCTGGTGGCGTTTTGCTCCTTGCTGCTGACGTACTACGCCGCGTGGAGTGACTGCTGGAACGGCCCTCCATGCTTCGTTCCTTCTGTCGGTGGTGGTGTTGGAGGTGCTGCTGCTGCTGCTTCAGCTGCTGCCTGGCATGCTGCTCCTGTTGCTGGTCGCTATCCTCCATTATCAGGATCGCTTCCAGCCAGGAGCTTCTGTGCCTCACCACTTTTAAATTTACCGCCCCGTGACGTCACCGCTCCACCTGCACGCGCTGGACGGGGATCGCGCTCCTGCGCATGCGCCTGGTCCCGGAAGTCGTCTTCTCTACTTCCAGGGCAGCGGTCATCTTGGTACTCTCCGTACCATGGCGCTGCCCCCCTTCCATCGGGCCCCGCAGAGCCCCGATCTCCTCTCCGGAGCGGCGACTCCGGCGTCTCCCCCCGCTCACCTGGCAGCCCGCATCGGCCCCGGCGGTGGCGGCTTCGGGCACCGCACCTGCCGCGACAGGGGCCTCCCCGCTGCCGATCCCCGGACAGGCCGGCCCCGGCTCCATTAACAGGTACGCCGTACTGTGGGTCCCTCCGTCAGGGACAGGAACCCAACTGAAGGCGGAGGAGAGGTACCGCCCTTTTATCAGTAGGTTCCTGTCCCTGAAGGGCGGATCCCCTCTCTCCGTGGTGCTGTCATGGGTGAGAGAGAAAGATATATTGGCGATCATTAACCCTTTCACGCCGCAGCCCTTATTCTTTTTTACGTTTCAGTTTTTCACTCCCCTTCTTCCCAGAGCCATAACTTTTTATTTTTCCGCCAATATGGCCATGCGAGGGCTTATGTTTTGCGGGACGAGTTGTACTTTTGAAGACACCATTGGTTTTACCATGTCGTGTACTTGAAAATGGAAAAAAAAATTCCAAGTGCAGTGAAATTGCAAAAAAAAGTGCCATCATACAGCAATTACTTAAAAAACCATCCCTCGACCAAAACTGTGCCGCTAACTATAGACCGGTCTCTAATCTTCCCTTCATCTCTAAATTCCTGGAATGCCTGGTCCACTCCCGTCTTTTCTGCTATCTCTTTGATAACTCTCTTCTCGACCCTCTCCAATCCGGTTTCCGCTCTTTACACTCTACAGAAACTGCCCTCACTAAAGTCTCTAATGATCTACTAACAGCTAAATCAAATGGTCATTACTCCATGCTAATTGTCTTGAATCTCTCTGCAGCATTCGACACTGTGGATCATCAGCTCCTCCTCACTATGCTCCGCTCCATCGGCCTCAAGGACACCGTTCTCTCCTGGTTCTCCTATCTCTCTGACCGTTACTTCACTGTATCTTTTGCTGGCTCCTCCTCCTCTCACCTTCCCCTTACTGTTGGGGTTCCTCAAGGATCAGTTCTAGGCCCCCTCCTCTTCTCCTTGTACACTGCCCCTATTGGTCAAACAATCAGTAGATTTGGGTTCCAGTACCATCTCTATGATGATGACACTCTTCTTCTCCTGACATCATGTCTGCCTTTTTGGAAAACACCAGTGATTGTCTTACCGCTGTCTCTAACATCATGTCCTCACTAAATCTGAAACTGAACCTGTCAAAGACTGAACTCCTTGTGTTTCCTTACTCTACTAATGTACCTATACCCGACATTGCCATTTCCGTGTGTGGTTCCACTATTACTCCCCAGCAACATGCCCGCTGTCTTGGGGTCATACTTGATTCTGAGCTTTCATTCACACCCCACATCCTATCACTGGCTCGCTCTTGTTATCTGCACCTCAAAAACATTTCTAGGATACGACCCTTTCTTACTTTCGACTCTGCAAAAACTCTTAATGTTTCTCTTATTCGTTCTCGTCTGAACTATTGTAACTCTCTACTAATCGGTCTCCCTCTTACCAAACTCTAACCTTCTCTAATTTGTCCTGAATGCTGCAGCCAGGATCATATTCCTCACTAATCATTACACTGATGCCTCTACCAGTCTTTACACTGGTTACCCATCCACTCCAGAATTCAGTATAAACTTATTACCCTCACCCACAAAGCTCTCCATGGCTCAGCACCACCCTACATCTTTTCCCTCGTCTCAGCCTACCACCCTACCCGTGCCCTCCATTCTGCTAATGACCTGAGGTTAACATCCTCAATAATCAGAACCTCCCACTCCTGTCTCCCAAGACTTTTCACGTGCTGCGCCAATTCTTTGGAATGCACTACCCAGGTTTATACGATTAATCCCCAATCCCCACAGTTTTAAGCGTGCCTTAAAAAGGCATTTGTTCAGACTGGCCTACCGCCTCAACGCATTAACCTAAATATCCCTGTGTGGCATTCAAAATTTTTTACCATAACCAGGATCCTCGTATCATGTTCCCACTTGCTTTCTGCATTTAATAGCCCTCTGTGTCTGTACTGTTACATACTTAGCCTGTTAACTGGTTAATGCAGCATCACAGGAACACCCGATTCTTACACTATGGCTGGTCCGAACAATAAAAGCATTTGTTACCATCCACCTTTCGTGTTTCCCCTTTTTCCTTATAGATTGTAGGCTTGCGAGCAAGGCCCTCATTCCTAATATAGGAATAGGGCTAAGCAACAGCACATGTGAAAAAGACTTGGGTATACTAATAGATCACAGACTGAATATGAGTCAACAGTGTGATGCAGCAGCAAAAAAGGCAAATGCAATTCTAGGATATATTATCAGAAGCATACAGTCTAGATCACGTGAAGTCATTATTGCCCTCTACTCCTCTTTGGTCAGACCTCATCTGGAATACTGTGTCCAGTTTTGGGAGCCACATTTTAAAAAAGACATCAACAAAGTGGAGCAAGTTCAGAAAAGAGCGACCAGAATGGTGACCGGTCTGCAAACCCTGTCTTATGAGGAAAGGTTGCAGGATTTGGGAATGTTTAGCTTGCAGAAGAGAAGACTGAGAGGAGACTTAATAGCTGTCTACAAATATCTAAAGGGCTGTCACATTGTAGAAGGAGCATCTTTATTCTCATTTGCACAAGGAAAGACTAGAAGCAATGGGATGAAACTGAATGGGAAGAGACACAGATTAGATATTAGAAAAAACTTTTTGACAGAGTGATCAATGAGTGGAACAAGCTGCCACGAGAAGTGATGAGTTCTAATTCAATGGAAGTCTTCAAACAGAGGCTGGACAGACATCTGTCTGGGATGATTTAGCAAATCCTGCTTTGAGCAGGGGGTTGGACCAGATGGCCCAGGAGGTCCCTTCCAACTCTACGATTCTATGATTCCTCTTGGTATCTGTTTTGATCTATGTTTGTTGGTATGCTGTAATTTCTATTGTCTGTAGAAGTCCCCTGTATAATGTAAAGTGCTGCGGAATATGTTGGCGCTATAGAAATAAAGTTATTATTATTATTATTATTATTATTATTATTAAAGTGCAATTCCACAACTGTTTTTTTGGATTTTTTTTTATTATCTTCACCAAATGCTAAAACTGACCTGCCATTAGGATTCTCCAGGTCATTACAAGTTCAGACACCAAACATGTCTAGGTTCGTTTTTATTTAAATGGTGAAAAAAAAAAAATCCAAAATTTGTTTAAAAAAGAAAAAAAGTGCAATTTTCCGAGCCACAAAGCGCCTCCATTTTTTGTCTTCTGAGGCTGGGCGAGGGCTTATTTTTTGTGTGCAAAGCTGTTGTTTTTAATGTAACAATTTTGGTGCAGCTATGATCTTTTGATCGCCTGTTACTGCATTTTATTTCAATGTTGCGGAGACAAAAAAAACTTAATTCTTGCGTTTTGACTTTTTTTCTCGTTACGCCGTTTACTGATCAGACTAATTCTTTTTATAGCTTGATAGATTGGGCGATTCTGAATGCGGCGATACCAAGTATGTGTACATTTTATTTTTTTTTATTGTTTTACTTTGAATGGGGGGGTGATTTGAGCTTATACATTTTTACTTTTTTTTTTTATTTTACTTTTTGCATGCTTCAATAGTCTCCATGGGAGACCAGAAGCTGCGATAACCCGATTGCCTCTGCTACACACAGGCAATCAGATCACCTGTATGTAGCAGAAATGCTCACATAGCAATCCGGCATTGACAACCACAGAGGTCTGCTGGAGACCTCTGGTTGTCATGTCATCCCATCGATCATGTGACGGGGTCACCAATGGGCAGGATTAGTGGTGCGCTTCCGGCACGATCACACTAAATGCTGCTGTGAGTGATTGACAGAGGCATTTAACGGGTTAACAGCTGCGGGTGGATCGCGATTCCACCCACGGCTGTTGCGGGCACGCCAGCTGTTTAAAACAGCTGACATGTGCCGAAAAAGATGTGGGCTCAGCGCTGGAGTCCACATCAAAGGGAGGGACACAACATGCGCCATACTAGTGAGGCTCATGTCGTGAAGGGGTTAATATCTCAAGAAAGGTTGAAAATTTTAATAAGCAGTAAATTGTAAAAGTGATGGTTTTTACAAGTACTATCCGACAATACCCATATATAAAGAAAGGAAAAACACTTTTAAAATACTTTGATCACCAAGGGGAAAATTTTCGTAATTTACTGTACAAACCAAACAGTAGTCCGCCCCCACCCTCCCCCTTTATTACTGGAGGTAAGCAATAATAGTGGTTATGACTGGCAGACACCGGCCATACGTACCTTATCATACCAACACCTCATGCTTAGCTGGCTGCACATACAGTTACTAGAGGAACAGTCGTCTATACACACACAGTACTGAGAAGAGAAAAAAATCATTCCTGGATTACCTCCTGCAGCAGAAAATGTCTTGTACCGCCGGGTTCAGTCTATAGAGGGTGCTGCCTGCATCTTACCTGAAGATGGGTAATGTTTCGGTCCACATTGAGCGGGGAGGTGACACAGTTTTGGGAGACATATTTGTAATTGATGGGGCAAGGTTCTAAGTCTTCGCCATTGATGCAAGGTATTGGGATATTCTCATAGCCCCTGGATATATCCCTTTAAAAAAAAAAAAAAAAAATGTGGACTCCAAACCAAAAAATTAAATAAACGTGATCTTTTGCCACTACTAACCTATTCATTACGATCTCCTCCTGTTTTTGCTTCTCAAATGAGTTACTTCTATTCTTGAGAGCGGTCCAGACTTGGGAGTTGGGGCTACAACACTCCAGGGGGGTTTCGCCCTCCTTGTTTTTCAGCCCAACCTCAGCACCATGACTTAAGAAGAGCCTGAAGCAAAGGATTGACAAGTAAAGTCTTACATGGAGGAGATGGACTACTGTATGCCAACAACAGAGTTAACCGGCACCGATGTCACTAATGAGGAGCTTGTATACCTACTGCTTTCATAGAAAGTATTTCCCCTTTTAAAGTGAACCTTTCAGCAGAATTGTACACAGTAACCTACACAGTGTCAGGTCGGCGCCGTTATACTGATTACAATGACACCTGGTGATGAAATCCGCCTTGTGGTTGTTTAATCTTTATTTTCAATTTTCACTTAATGATATGCCCGTGCTCCGGGCGGCCTGTGGGGGGGGGGGGTCTTTGTGTGGTGCTCTGATTAGGTATTCATCTGTATGGCTTCTGACAGGTCACTGATCCCTCACTTACCGGCCCCCTAGTTTACATAATAAATATTTTATATATCGGGGGGGAAAAATGATCGTGTGTGTACTTTGCATATACATATATAACAAAAAAAAAATTATATCATAATATATATATTATATTCATTATGTAAACAAGGGGGCAAGTCAGTGAGGGATCAGTGACCTGTTAGAAGCCATACAGATGAATGCCTATAATCAGAGCACCACAAAGGTCGCCACGGAGCAGGAGCACATCACTAATGCGAAACTGAAAATAAAAATTAAACAACAAACACAAGACGTATTTCATCATCAGGTATCATTGTAATCAGTAGAACGGCACTGACCTGACACTGTGTGTAGGTTACTGTGCACAATCCTGCTGACAGGATCCCTTTAAATAAAACTAAAATAAAACAAACAAAAAAAGGACACCTATAAATACATGTTAGTTACAGAGCTGGGTGAGCTGCAGTATGGCAGCTATCCCAGTCTCCCCAGACTCCAGGATTAGTGACTATTACGGCCTATACACAGATAGGCTCTGAGCTCCAACTTACGAGACGCATTCATATCGGTTCTCCCGAGCAGCAATGTGAAGAGGGGAATCTCCATGGATGTTGACAGCTCTCAGGTCACATTTAGACGCTAGAAGGATCTCAGCAATTTCAACAGCTCCTGCAAACGCCGCCCAGTGTAGGCAGATGTTCTCCTCCTGGAATGGGGGCAGAGAAGATGGAGAAAGAGGTATAGATCGATTCGTTGTGATGTCCACCCTACAACTCCAATGTACAGTTTACATATAGCATTAATCTGTGTACACATTATAACTTATCTAACATTGATCCTGAGTTACATCCTGTATTATACTCCAGAGCTGCACTCACTATTCTGCTGGTGCAGTCACTGTGCACATACATTACATTACTGATCCTGAGTTACATCCTGTATTATACTCCAGAGCTGCACTCACTATTCTGCTGGTGAAGTCACTGTGTACATACACTACATTACTGATCCTGTACTGATCCTGAGTTACATCCTGTATTACACTCCAGAGCTGCACTCACTATTCTGCTGGTGCAGTCACTGTGTACATACATTACATTACTGATCCTGAGTTACATCCTGTATTATATTCCAGAGCTGCACTCACTATTCTGCTGGTTGAGTCACTGTGTACATACATTACATTACTGATCCTGTACTGATCCTGAGTTGCAACCTGTATTATACTCCAGAGCTGCACTCACTATTCTGTTGGTGCAGTCACTGTGTACATACATTACATTACTGATCATGTACTGATCCTGAGCTACATCCTGTATTATACTCCAGAGCTGCACTCACTATTCTGCTGGTGCAGTCACTGTGTACATACATTACATTATTGATCCTGAGTTATATACTGTATTATACTCCAGAGCTGCACTCACTATTCTGCTGGTGCAGTCACTGTGTACATACATTACATTACTTATCCTGTACTGATCCTGAGTTACATCCTGTATTATACTCCAAAGCTGCAGTCACTATTCTGCTGGTGCAGTCACTGTGTACATACATTACATTACTGATCCTGTACTGATCCTGAGTTACATCCTGTATTATACTCCAGAGCTGCACTCACTATTCTGCTGGTGCAGTCACTGTGTACATACATTACATTACTGATCCTGTACTGATCCTGAGTTACATCCTGTATTATACTCCAGAGCTGCACTCACTATTCTGCTGGTGCTGTCACTGTGTACATACATTACAATACTGATCCTGTACTGATCCTGAGTTACATCCTGTATTATACTCCAGAGCTGCACTCACTATTCTGTTGGTGCAGTCACTGTGTACATACATTACATTACTGAACCTGAGATACATCCTGTATTATACTCCAGAGCTGCACTCACTATTCTGCTGGTGCAGTCACTGTGTACATACATTACATTATTGATCCTGAGTTATATACTGTATTATACTCCAGAGCTGCACTCACTATTCTGCTGGTGCAGTCACTGTGTACATACATTAAATTACTTATCCTGTACTGATCCTGAGTTACATCCTGTATTATACTCCAGAGCTGCACTCACTATTCTGCTGGTGCAGTCACTGTGTACATACATTACATGATTGATCCCGAGTTATATACTGTATTATACTCCAGAGCTGCACTCACCATTCTGCTGGTGCAGTCTCTGTGTACATACATTACATTACTGATCCTGTATTATACTCCAGAGCTGCACTCACCATTCTGTTGGTGCAGCCACTGTGTACATACATTACAATACTGATCCTGTACTGATCCTGAGTTACATCCTGTATTATACTCCAGAGCTGCACTCACTATTCTGTTGGTGCTGCCACTGTGTACATACATTACATTATTGATCCTGAGTTACATCCTGTATTATACTCCAGAGCTGCAGTCACTATTCTGCTGGTGCAGTCACTGTGTACATACATTACATTACTGATCCTGAGTTACATCCTGTATTATACTCCAGAGCTGCACTCACTATTCTGCTGGTGCAGTCACTGTGTACATACATTACATTACTGATCCTGTACTGATCCTGAGTTACATCCTGTATTATACTCCAGAGCTGCACTCACTATTCTGCTGGTGCAGTCTCTGTGTACACACATTACATTACTGATCCTGTATTATACTCCAGAGCTGCACTCACCATTCTGTTGGTGCAGCCACTGTGTACATACATTACATTACTGATCCTGTACTGATCCTGAGTTACATTCTGTATTATACTCCAGAGCTGAACTCACTATTCTCCTGGTGCAGTCACTGTGTACATACATTACATTACTGATCCTGTACTGATCCTGAGTTACATCCTGTATTATACTCCAGAGGTGCACTCACCATTCTGTTGGTGCAGCCACTGTGTACATACATTACTGATCCTGTACTGATCCTGAGTTATATTCTGTATTATACTCCAGAGCTGAATTCACTATTCTGCTGGTGCAGTCACTGTGTACATACATTACATTACTGATCCTGTACTGATCCTGAGTTACATCCTGTATTATACTCCAGAGCTGCACTCACTATTCTGTTGGTGCAGTCACTGTGTACATACATTACATTATTGATCCTGAGTTACATCCTGTATTATACCCCAGAGCTGCAGTCACTATTCTGTTGGTGCAGCCACTGTGTACATACATTACTGATCCTGAGTTACATCCTGTATTATACTCCAGAGCTGCACTCACTATTCTGCTGGTGCAATTACTCTGCACATACATTACATTACTGATCCTGAGTTACATCCTGTATTATACTCCAGAGCTGCACTCACTATTTTGCTGGTGCAGTTACTGTGTACATACATTACATTACTGATCCTGAGTTACATCCTGTACTATACTCCAGAGCTGCACTCACTATTCTGCTGGTGCAGTCACGGTGTACATACATTACATTACTGATCCTGAGTTACATCCTGTATTATACTCCAGAGCTGCACTCACTATTCTGCTGGTGCAGTCACTGTGTACATACATTACTGATCCTGTACTTATCCTGAGTTACATCCTGTATTATACTCCAGAGCTGCACTCACTATTCTGCTGGTGAAGTCAATGTGTACATACATTACTGATCCTGTACTGATCCTGAGTTACATCCTGTATTATACTCCAGAGCTGCACTCACTATTCTGCTGGTGCAGTCACTGTGTACATACATTACATTACTGATCCTGTACTGATCCTGAGTTACATCCTGTATTATACTCCAGAGCTGCACTCACTATTCTGCTGGTGCAGTCTCTGTGTACACACATTACATTACTGATCCTGTATTATACTCCAGAGCTGCACTCACCATTCTGTTGGTGTTGCCACTGTGTACATACATTACATTACTGATCCTGTACTGATCCTGAGTTACATTCTGTATTATACTCCAGAGCTGAACTCACTATTCTGCTGGTGCAGTCACTGTGTACATACATTACATTACTGATCCTGTACTGATCCTGAGTTACATCCTGTATTATACTCCAGAGCTGCACTCACTATTCTGTTGGTGCAGTCACTGTGTACATACATTACATTATTGATCCTGAGTTACATCCTGTATTATACCCCAGAGCTGCAGTCACTATTCTGTTGGTGCAGCCACTGTGTACATACATTACTGATCCTGAGTTACATCCTGTATTATACTCCAGAGCTGCACTCACTATTCTGCTGGTGCAATTACTCTGCACATACATTACATTACTGATCCTGAGTTACATCCTGTATTATACTCCAGAGCTGCACTCACTATTCTGCTGGTGCAGTTACTGTGTACATAAATTACATTACTGATCCTGAGTTACATCCTGTACTATACTCCAGAGCTGCACTCACTATTCTGCTGGTGCAGTCACGGTGTACATACATTACATTACTGATCCTGAGTTACATCCTGTATTATACTCCAGAGCTGCACTCACTATTCTGCTGGTGCAGTCACTGTGTACATACATTACTGATCCTGTACTTATCCTGAGTTACATCCTGTATTATACTCCAGAGCTGCACTCACTATTCTGCTGGTGAAGTCAATGTGTACATACATTACATTACTGATCCTGAGTTACATCCTGTATTATACTCCAGAGCTGAACTCACTATTCTGCTGGTGCAGTCACTGTGTACATACATTACATTACTGATCCTGTACTGATCCTGAGTTACATCCTGTATTATACTCCAGAGCTGCACTCACTATTCAGCTGGTGCAGTCACTGTGTACATACATTACTTATCCTGTACGGATCCAGAGTTACATCCTGTATTATACTCCAGAGCTGCACTCACTATTCTGTTGGTGCAGTCACTGTGTACATACATTACATTATTGATCCTGAGTTACATCCTGTATTATACCCCAGAGCTGCAGTCACTATTCTGTTGGTGCAGTCACTGTGTACATACATTACTGATCCTGAGTTACATCCTGTATTATACTCCAGAGCTGCCCTCACTATTCTGCTGGTGCAATTACGCTGCACATACATTACATTACTGATCCTGTACTGATCCTGAGTTACATCCTGTATTATACTCCAGAGCTGCACTCACTATTCTGCTGGTGCAGTTACTGTGTACATACATTACATTACTGATCCTGAGTTACATCCTGTACTATACTCCAGAGCTGCACTCACTATTCTGCTGGTGCAGTCACGGTGTACATACATTACATTACTGATCCTGAGTTACGTCCTGTATTATACTCCAGAGCTGCACTCACTATTCTGCTGGTGCAATTACGCTGCACATACATTACATTACTGATCCTGTACTGATCCTGAGTTACATCCTGTATTATACTCCAGAGCTGCACTCACTATTCTGCTGGTGCAGTTACTGTGTACATACATTACATTACTGATCCTGAGTTACATCCTGTACTATACTCCAGAGCTGCACTCACTATTCTGCTGGTGCAGTCACGGTGTACATACATTACATTACTGATCCTGAGTTACGTCCTGTATTATACTCCAGAGCTGCACTCACTATTCTGCTGGTGCAGTCACTGTGTACATACATTACATTACTGATCCTGTACTGATCCTGAGTTACATCCTGTATTATACTCCAGAGCTGCACTCACTATTCTGCTGGAGCAGTCACTGTGTACATACATTACATTACTGATCCTGAGTTACATCCTGTATTATACCCCAGAGCTGCACTCACTATTCTGCTGGTGCAGTCACTGTGTACATACATTACATTACTTATCCTGTACTGATCCCGAGTTACGTCCTGTGTTATACTCCAGAGCTGCACTCACTATTCTGTCTGTTCGCTTCAGGAAATTGAATTTCTATAAAGCAGAGGAGCTATTGATTTTTCTTACATCAGTATCTGGTGTAATAATGACACTTTCTAGAAAATAACATTCTTAGAGGAAGTTCTGAGAAGATACTGAATAAATAATGCTGGGAGATTTTAGCTCTGAAGCTCACTCAACTCTTAATGCAGCTCTGAAGTTTTCTACAAGCTGTAATCCTTACAGATAATTCCTCACATTGCTAGGTAGACTGATCTTGTATGTAAATTATAGATAAGAGAACAGAGGTGGAAAATTCACAGCGATAATTAATGAAGGAATTAAAAGGAAATCAAATTATATGAATCAAGCTTTGTGAGAGATAACTGCAGCAAAGGGGTGAGGACAGACTAAAAGGGGACACATCCGGCCGTGCACGCTGGTCGTCTTTATTTGCCCTCCCAATTCCCTAAACTGGGCGTCACTTACTGGAAACAGCAGTCAGTATCGATAAAAAAATGATACAGCACTCTCATCATCCAGTGCTACGAAAATCAATAAAACCGCACATGACTCACATTATCCCGGATGTTGAGGTCGGCTTCACTGGAATGTAACAGTTTAACTAACTCCACGTGCTTGTATTCTGTAGCCCAAATCATTGGGGTCCAGCCTCCATCATCCTAGGGGAGAAGTAAAGATTGAGGCACTGGGAACCCACTCGTCAGAGGACGGGTCTGATCTACAGGGTGTTCTCCATAGGTATGCCATCAATGTCATTATCTCATACGTAGAGGTCCTAGGACCCCAGAGAGCCTTAGAATGAAGGAATAAAAACTGTGCCTGATCAGGAACCCTCAGTGGGGGTTGTAGAGGTTGGTCCACCTCCAATCAGACATGGACAGCACATCCTAGCCATATGCCATCGGTTGCTTTACAGATTTATGAGTATAGGACCGGCCAATGATCTAATGTATATGGAGGAGGTACATTATCTACATTGATAGCAGGAAAAAGGAAGATCGGACATGTTGGATTTCAACATGTCCAATCCTTTGAGAGTAAAGCTCAGACTGACCATATGCTTTAGACCCAAATCTCCCCATCCATGCACGCTCAGCTGAACATTATATATGTATGGTCTGCCAGTGCAACAATAACAGGACCACCACTGAACGCAGCGGCAGACAATGATATGTGGGGGGGTAACAATCACATTGCAAACATGCAAATCAGAAGAAAAGGGGGCGGAGGACAATTGTCGCAGTGGGGGAATGATTTTAACTGTCTCTGAAGGCAATCACTTGAAGAATAGAAAATGTAATTCTGCCCTATGACTGATTACAAGATAATTACAAGAAGACAAAGAAAGTAAAAAAGTACAGCCAAAAAAAAAGCAACACACACACGAATGGCGGCCGTCTCACTGCAACATGATGCAGTCATGGCTTCCACTGAGGCATGCGGGCAGCCCGAGTGGCATTCTACCAGTGGCTGGTGCCCCAAAGAGTTACCTGGCAGTTGACATCCATTTGCTCATTGGTGAGCAGATGCTTCACCACCTCGAAGTGACCTTTCTTTGCAGCCAAATGCAAACAGGAGGAACCTTCAGAGTCCTAGAATCGGGCATCAAAATGCAGAAAAGTGTCATTAATGGCCATGTACAATCATAAGGGCTGTCCATGGTAATCAAGCTCCACAGTGGCCAATCTCACTATATACTATACTGTGACATTAAAGGGGTTGTTCAGGATTATAATGTCACACTAAAGGGGTTGTCCAGCACCACCATCAATTATGTATGCATATCCCTTGGACTTTGGTAGCACGCGGGGTATGGAGCTGAAACGTGACAGGTCCTGATTCTGTATTCTGATTACTCCTGGGCGGCAGTGGGGGTGACAGGCATCGAACCACCACTCATCTGATATTGAATACATATAAGGTCCTGGACTAACCCTTTAGTTAAGGTTGCACACAACATGTAGGGCAAAAGGGTTGCCACATGATGCCTCAACAGATCTTTACCTTAGGTTCCAACAAGGCTCCAGCCTTGACCAGATACTTCACAGTCTCCAAGTGATTGTTCTCGGCTGCGTCCATCAATGGAGTCCGCTGATCCTCAGAGCAGTTATCCAGGTTTGCTCCAGCCTGAAAGAGTATTAATAAATTCTCTGTATCATAAAGCAAAAGGACTCTCCGCACCCAAGAGGAGGTACAACCAGCAGCCCCCGAGCTATGCGCTGTTTCCAGCTGAACTTGACAGCAGCACAGTCAGTGAGCTCCTTCTGATGGGGGGGATTTACAACCCTCATCTTACTTCTTCAAAGATGATTTATGACCACAGGAGGCTTGAGACAAACTTTGTGCTCATAAATCTTCTGACAGGGTTTTAGAAAGTTGATAGTTATAAATTCTCCTGTTCAATCACACTTGCAGACGGGATATTCTGTAAATTCAGCTACAGCCAGTGCAACATCGATTTCTAATGAGACATCAACAATTTTTAATGAAACTCAATTGATAGCCAAAAATATGTGCATTTAGGTAGGGAAAAAATGACTCAAGGGGCAAATATCCTTTAACATGGAACCCTTTAACTCCATGCAAGACATTTAGAGCGCTAAAGAAAAACGGGGCTACTACAACAATGTAGTCAAGGGACAGATAATGTATATTGCAGAAAAAGGCAATGAGAACGACGTCGCCCAGTCGCTTACCTGAACAAGCATGTGGCAGATATCGGTGTGCCCCATCTCTGCTGCAGCGTGCAATGGGGTCCTTTTACCCTGCTGCTCCATCTTGAAATTAGGATCAATCCCATCCACTTCAAAAGGAAAAAAAAAGAACATATAATTAGAAGGCATTCAGCCATGGCAACCTCCATCTACCAAACCATTATAACCTTTCCAAAAAATTTTCTGAAATCGTCAAACATAAAGAAAAAAAAATAGATCCAATTTTCTGATACAAAGCTCCAAATCCTCTGCATAGAGCTAAAGATAATGCACTAGCTGCTTTCCACCACCAGAGGGAGATAAAGAGCGAATAAACTGGACTGGATAATAAACTTGTATGCGATGAGCTCCCCCTAGTGGTTTCTAAAGTTAGCCAGATTGTTGTGTCTTTGTATCAGAGAAATATACCTCTGACCGCTAAAAGAATATATACAGAAGTTAAATCGCTCAGAATTAAATTAATAAATGGTATAATAGGGCCGACAACCATTACTTGGCAGCCATCTCTTACAATGCATGGCCTAGTTTTCTTCATGCTCTGAGGTCTATATTAAGGCTCTTCTTCCAGGGCTTTGCCCTTTATTTGCTGCGTATCACTCCGTCAGGGTAACACACACAAATTGGAAGAAATTAAGCCTGGTGAGAAACCAATCTACCCACACAGTGCCAGGAATAGGAGGGCACAGATGAAGGCATCTGCTCCCCAGCTGGGCTGTTGGGTCAGCCCCTGGCAGTGTTCAGAAGTCTATTCTCCAGCACATCTCAAATTCTCTTTTAATTTAGTGCTGCAGCTACAGAGACCTCATTAGCAGGAAGGGAATATTGCATAGATCAGCACGTCCCTGTACTCGCCGGCCTAGAATAAGCAGCAGCCCACATTTGTGTGATATGTCTGCGGCTCTGGGGATACAGAACTTTTTCTGGAGGCTGGCAGAGAAACAAACCCATCAAGAATCCTTGCCAGAGGGGGATTATAAACATCCCCTGCAAATTTGCTGAAACAAGGGTGAGGGTCACACAGTGCTCATAGCCATTTTAGCTTGGACCTCAAAGCTGGTTGTCCACCCTGGTGAAATCTGTTTGGATTTGTCTCTGCTTGCCAACTCCAGCGGTCGTCACGGGATCACTTGAGTGCACATTTGTGGTCAATCATTATGTGGGGGTCATAAAACAGCTCCACTTCAATCCAGGTCTGGTATTGCATCTGAACCTTACCTTATATTATTTGCTTTTTCCTTAACAATCACTCTAAAAGATGGCCATGCACATTAGATGTATGTATATTGAACCCATTGATTTCAAGGGGACTAGTTGGCCATCTGATAGTCATGGGGGCCTCCCGTCCCTCACCGGATGATGGATGAAAGGGGAGATAAGGTTCGAACAATTACACTTTGAGAGAAAAGTCCAATCCTTATGATCTCGAGGAGCTAAGCTGTGGCCAATATTCTGTAAGCAGCACACTCCCATCTTTTCACTTAATACATATGCACGTTCAGCCGAATGGGGCATGCAGGTGTATGGGGCAGTTTGGAAAGATGGCTGTCAGACGAATGAGTGTTTAACCGCCTGGTGGAGCTCCTCTGTTCCACTGATCAACTGCAGCCATCACTGTTAATGTCACGTGATGAGATTGGAGGAACGGCGCCAGTCCGGGGGGTAAGTAAACAGACAACCCCTTTAAATTAACTTGTTAACAATGTATTCTAATGCGTATAAGCAGCAGGTTCTGACAAGAGGTTAAAGGGATAGTCTAGGATTAGAAAAAGGGCCATCTTCATTTCAGGAGCCGTGCCGCTCTTGCTCATGTGGTGTGTCTACCACCGTGGGCGGTGTGTCGGGCACCGTGGGATGACACAGGCCATGGACAGGAGTGGTGCCGAGCGGAGAGTAAGACACTACACCAGCTATGGACTCACCCAGCATCATCAACACTTTCTGCAGCTCTCCTTGTCTTGCAGAGAAATACAGCTGTTTGGGATGGAACCGGAGTTTCTTAGGCCTAGAAATAGAGGAGACATTGTCTCTATGACAAGTCAAAAGAAATATTTATTATGTGATTGAAATGAGAATGAATTCAGAAATGTATTAATAAAATGAGACAAAATAATCTGCTCACTTCTCTGAGTCCAGGGCAAGTAAAGCGCTCTCCAGAGTCTCCTTCACAGGTCCCTGAGACAAGACTGGAGATTTCCCTGCACCGTGAGCTTCCAAGACCTCACAGGACGGAGGAGCGGGCACGTCTGTCTTAGAATCATCTACTGCTTTCTGGGCTGTGAAATCGCTATTGAGAGACACAAGGAGACAATGCATCAGGGACAGTTGCTGACTAATCAGCAATACAATATACTGCCGGGGTTGTAGAGGCCCTAGGATGTTCATGCAATTATGTCACATTCAGAAATGTCACTGGTCGAACAATTGGAATATTTCTGGGTTTGGATCTCCCAAAAAACAAAAGTAAGAAAATCCAGGTGTGACCCTGAAGTATTCTGAGCTACACATGGCCAACCTAGGTGTTTAACAGGGTTTTCGGAAACCAACCCAAGTAATGTACCAATTAACAATCCTTGCAAAAAAAGAAAAAAAAAAGATAAGTGTTCCAATTTACACATGGAACAGAAAATGTACTCCTAATAACGTTGCAGAGCAGGAAACATTGAGCCAGGCGGGAGCGAGCAGGCGCGGCTCAGCCAGGCGGGAGCGAGCAGGCGCGGCTCAGCCAGGCTGGAGCTAGCAGGCGCGGCTCAGCCAGGCGGGAGCTAGCAGGCGCGGCTCAGCCAGGCGGGAGCTAGCAGGCGCGGCTCAGCCAGGCGGGAGCTAGCAGGCGCGGCTCAGCCAGGCGGGAGCTAGCAGGCGCGGCTCAGCCAGGCGGGAGCTAGCAGGCGCGGCTCAGCCAGGCGGGAGCTAGCAGGCGCGGCTCAGCCAGGCGGGAGCTAGCAGGCGCGGCTCAGCCAGGCGGGAGCTAGCAGGCGCGGCTCAGCCAGGCGGGAGCTAGCAGGCGCGGCTCAGCCAGGCGGGAGCTAGCAGGCGCGGCTCAGCCAGGCGGGAGCTAGCAGGCGCGGCTCAGCCAGGCGGGAGCTAGCAGGCGCGGCTCAGCCAGGCGGGAGCTAGCAGGCGCGGCTCAGCCAGGCGGGAGCTAGCAGGCGCGGCTCAGCCAGGCGGGAGCTAGCAGGCGCGGCTCAGCCAGGCGGGAGCTAGCAGGCGCGGCTCAGCCAGGCGGGAGCTAGCAGGCGCGGCTCAGCCAGGCGGGAGCTAGCAGGCGCGGCTCAGCCAGGCGGGAGCTAGCAGGCGCGGCTCAGCCAGGCGGGAGCTAGCAGGCGCGGCTCAGCCAGGCGGGAGCGAGCAGGCGCGGCTCAGCCAGGCGGGAGCGAGCAGGCGCGGCTCAGCCAGGCGGGAGCGAGCAGGCGCGGCTCAGCCAGGCGGGAGCGAGCAGGCGCGGCTCAGCCAGGCGGGAGCGAGCAGGCGCGGCTTAATCACACTCAGCTTCATGCATGCTCGGTGAAATCTGAAATGTTAGTTATAAAACAGGAAACGAGCAAATTTTAAAAAATTTTATATTACGAGGTCGGAACCTTTTATAAAATGGCTAAAAGTATTAATGAAACTCATATGCCAAACCGCAAAATCCACGCTCGTGTCCCATGATGTAAACCCTTTTCCATTACCATAAGGACACAATAGAGGGGCAGTCTCGTCACTTGAATTATACCTTTCTGTTGTAGTGTCTGCTTGACCCTCGATTGGGACGTCCTCTATGGGGCCATCGGTCACAGCACACACAGTAGAGGTGGTATCTGCTTTCGCAATGGTGACCTCTTTAGCCTTGGAAAGCTCTTCCCCGCAATGTGGACAATAACTAGTATTGTTGACTTGAGTGGCGCAAAGCTTATGAAATCTGTGGGAGATGCTGGTCTCCGGTTGGCATTCCATGTACGTGCCCTGACAATATTCCAAATGCAAAATCCAATTACAATTATTGGTAGTCATCACGTGCATTAATGTCGCCGCCCCCTTATCTCTGCACGGCTCCTGATACTTAAATACCGCCAGGCGTTGCTAGTTCCCATACCCTTGAAATTATTAAAAGACGTTTAATCATGTTGTGCATTTACCATGTACAGGAGAGCAGTCCGCTCTCTTCACGCGACTGTAAACTCCACAGGAAAAAAAAACAAAACCAATGCTGGATCATCTTTACTAGAACTCTGTAATATGCTGTTCCTCCATTATTCCCAAGTAAAACGTGACCTCACTATGATGGAGGGAATGGTAACACTCAGTTGTCAATGCATACGTTTCCAGGAGGAATAACAGAGGGATGGCACAATGAAGAAAAGATTTTCCTATGATATCTCATGGGGAATGCAATCAAATATATTGAAAAAGCCCAAATTGCTTGAGTGGCTTTGCTCTAGGTAATGTTTGAAGACCCCATATATAAGACCCCCATTTATGGGACATAATCTCAATGCTTACAGAGGGAAAGAATTGCCAAGACGTGTTAAAACAACAAAAGCTTAAGGTAGATAACTGATGTTACAGAGGGGATGCACAAATGCAGAAAGCTCCTCTAGACTAGTAGAAATGAGTGTGTCACCGAAACTTACGGCTGTGCAGAAGTATCCACATCCAGGACAACACTGGTGCTTCACCATCTTGCCCCGATGGTCCTCGCACAATACCAGATTTTGCACTTTGTTAGACGGTCTCATCAGCTCATACTTGATAACCTCGGTCATGCACCGACTCAGCTGCAAAGAGAAGAAACAGGAAAGTCAGCAGCTCCAGAGGGGCGACAGTGGTATTTACCTTTTTCACAGCAAATAACTTACAGAGCCACTGTAATACACTGACATTTAGTAGTAATCCTGATTCCAGCCAATGGGGCAGAGCAATATAGTCAGACCCTTATCAATAAAAGTGACCACAAGATCACTGCTCTGAGCCCTTAGTGACCCAATACTTCAAGGTGATCCATAACCGAGAGATCATCATGGACAATGCACCGTCATGCCAAGATCTTAGCAAATTCCCAGAGAAATTGGAGTATACTATAAAATGGTCTTACGATAATTCTTATCCCCCCCCCCCCCAAAAAAAAAAAAAAATTAACAAAAACAGAAGTCTGACCTCTTGGTCTGTGCTCTCTACGGCCATGCAGCGATCTCCGGCGGCAGCTGTCACTTCATCCTCTTTGGGGGTTTCCATTCGGCAGCTACAAAGGGGGATTCCTTGAAGGCCATCAACCTCCATGGATTCGGATCCATTGGAAAGCCCTATGGGTAAAATTAAAACAAAACGTATCAGACCAATTGGATTTTTTTTTTAGATCTTCTTGTGTTCAATTTCAAGTTTCCATACAATCCCACAATACATTACATTCCCACAGTAGTGACCGCTGCATGGGAAATATAGTATTATGACTGGTCGCACCAGTGAATCCAGACGGTTGTGCCACGGGGGAATCAACCAGCTGATTGCCCATGGGGTTGTGCTCTGAAAGGGTTTTCTGTGATTAGGAACCCCTTTAAGTTAGTCCATGTACACAATAGTGCTGCACAAGGCTATGTTCACATTGCCCTTTACCCTCACATCAGTGGCTCAGTCGGGGGCTCATATCTGACACTCTAGGAGGTGGGACTCGTCCGTTTGCAGGGACCATTGACTGTAATAATGCAGATGGAGTTCATGTGTGCTCTGCCGAACAACATTTTCGGCCAGTATCTGCCTATTTAGGGTGGATATCAAAGGGAAATCATGTGAAGATGACCACCCAAAATTGCAATTAAATGTGGTCTTTTGGGGAGCAGGGGTCCATCAAATAAATGAATCTGTCATTGGAAGACTGGTCTGGATGAAGGGGTTCTCTTTGGGGAGGTTTCACTGTATATTCCCTAAGCTTCCAAACTTGCAAATGCTCAGGGGTCTGAACCTAGTGGGAGAAAGGGGTTGTTAGAAAATCTGGAATTAGAAAAAACTGTATTATTTTTCATCAGTAGACATCGAAGAGAACTAGGGATTGACAGGCAGACAGGTTATGTCGTACTGAGATACAAACTTCAGTGGGGAGGCCCGTTCAAGCCATACACCAAACTGAGATCCCAGAGACAGGGTTAGCGGGTGCCACATTAATAAGATCCTCCTAGGCGGAGAGGAGAAGTGCAGCACAAAACAGCTGTGAATTGAGACAGAAAGAAATCATTTGGCCAATTATGCAAATTTATTCTCTAAGTTACAGTCGGCCACCAGGGCCCCATTCTGGGGATATGTAGGACCCCAACAACTAATGACCTCTCCTGTGGATATGTGCTAACTTGCCCAGGTAGGAAAACCCTATAAATTCTGTTCTTCAGGATGCTCACTGGTTAAGGGTCATACAGAAATTGACCACCAGGAACCACAATGGCGTTACCCTACAACTAATGATCCAATCATCAGATGCCCTGAGCGCTCACCTTTAGACTGTGGGGAAAAGATCTCTTTCACTCGCAGGTCCAGAGAGTCGAGCGACACTTCTGTGTACTCTGTGCTGGTGTCCTGAACGTCGCCTTCACCCACTACAAAACAGGAAAAGGTTGCTGAATGGAAATGCGAGAGCCCATCTGTGCACGTCTACAGCTTGAGGAACGGCTGTAACGGCTCAAATCGACGCCTGGAGAGGTCATGAATAGTTAAGAGCAAATATATATTTGGTTCTTTAGTTACATGATGATTTTCCAGTTCTGATGGACTGTTCTGCTTTTGGTCACATCATACAGAATCTGGTCTCCTTTGGTCGCAGAGTTGCCCCAGGACGGGTGACCACAAAAAGCCCAGGATTCTGACATAATACGACAGCGTGTGAGCTTTCTGATCCCTTCCCCATTGTGATTAGGTACCACTACGGCAGCAGAGACGTGGAGACTCATGTTCGGCAGCCGGACGGCCCGCGCTGCCTGTGCCGACTAGACAGGCAGAAGAAGTCAGGGAACATACAGAGTGATTACAGCGAATCATGGTCCATCTCACATTCTCAGACCCAAGAAGAAAAATATACTCCGTGCAAGGTCACTCTTCATGTGTGGTGCCAACCATGGATGACCCTTATCTGGTGCCCAAATATGTGATCTGTAGCTGTGGGGTCAGTTGCCCAAATACCTCTATTATTTTCAGACTAAAGTAGATACAATCAATGGAAAGACACGACTGCACAGACCACAAAAGACTCAAACATGGAATCTGGAGATACCACAGCCCAGGGGCAGACATATGATTGGTGCAAGAGGTAAGGGGGCCATCACGTAAGCAGCATCTGTCATAAGATAGAACTATTGGACTGTTCTTGCACATGTGTGATCCTCTGTCCGTTTGCGCCCCTGTAACAGCCCTACAGATACACTACCTACAAAACGTTTGAATAGCCCAGGTGCACCATGATGGGAACTCTGTGCCTCCTCTGCAGTCCGCACAGCGACCGAGAGGAGACATGTCTGACCAGATCCTTACTAAGCATTCACTTCCTAACAGCCCCAATCTTTTTGATGGCAGTGTCAGGAACCACGTCCGTAATGACTAGTGCATTACTCTCTCTATGCTGGACCTATTTGTTACCGAGAAGCAGGTTTGGCTTTGCTTCACTCTGCCCTTTCTGCTTGGTGTTTTTTCTCATCCATGGACTGTCAGCATGGCCTTTTTGCTTTTTCTGATTCTTCCTCTGTAAACTGGACTCCGAGCTCTACGAGGAAAAAAAACATTAAATACATGACATATAAAGCAGATGAAATAAGTATTGAACACGTCACCAATTTACTAAGTACATATATTTCTAAAGATACTGCTGACATGAAATTCTCACCAGATGTGGGTAACAACCACCCATCCAATCCACACAGGCAAATAAACCAAGCAATAGCTGTCCATAAATTAAGTTATGTGTAATAAGGAGAAATGACACAGGGGAAAAGTATTGAGCACGCTTACTGAAATTTAATATTTTGAATAAAAGCCTTTGTTGGTAATGACATCTTCATGGAGAAACTAGTCGCAGGTATTGCTCAGGTGCGATTTTGACTCATTCACACTCTCTCATACGAAAGTTCAACATGGCTGCTCAAGACAAAGACATCTCACATTATCGGAAAAAACAGGATTTTGGTTGCTTACCGTAAAATCTGTTTCTCATAATCTTCATTGGGGGACAAAAAAAACCGTAGTTTTGCTCAGAAACCGTGGGTGTGTGCTGCTGTCACTAGGAGGCTGACACTATGCATGAAAAAAAATGTTGCCTCCGCAGTATACACCCCTCCGACAGGCTGTAGGACATTCAGTTAGTGAAAAAGCAGTAGGAGGAGACATTATCATGTAAGCCAATCATATAATCATTACAGATAACAAAATCATGGGAGGGCGCTGTGTCCCCCAATGAAGACTATGAGAAACAGATTTTACAATAAGCAACCAAAATCCTGTTTTCTCTTTCATCTCATTGGGGTACACAGAAACCGTGGGACATCCAAAGGCAGTCCCTGGGGTGGAAAAAGACAGAAACTTCCTTCAGGTCGGAGAACTCACCACTGCCGCCTGCAAGATTCTTCTGCTTAGGCTGGCGTCTGCTGAAGCATAGGTATGGACCTTATATAACCTTGAAAAGGTATGCACGGACGACCATGTGGCTGCCTTGCACAACTGCATGGCTGATACCCTGTTGTGTACTGCCCAGGAGGCGCCCACTGCCCGGGTTGAATGGGCCTTGACCCCAGCAGCAGGGGACACCCTGTCCTTCACCCAGTAGACTTCCAGAATTGCCATTCTGATCCAGCGGGCAATTGTTGCCTTAGAGGCCGGCAGGCCTCTTCTCACCCCATTGGGGGTAACAAAGAGCGAGTCTGCCTTCCTGAAGGGAGCGGTCCTGGCCAGATAGACCCTTATCGCCCTGACCAGGTCTAGCTTATTCAAAGAACGCTCCAGAGGATATGTTGGAGCGGGACAAAATGACGGAAGGATTATATCCTCGTTCAGGTGGAAGGCCGATACCACCTTGGGAAGAAAGTTAGGAGGAGGCCGCAAAACAACCTTGTCCTGGTGCATAATTAAAAATGGAGGGCGACAGGACAATGCCGCTAATTCTGAAACCTGCCTAATAGAGGTGATGGCTACGAGAAATACCACCTTCCAGGACAACAAGGACATGGGAGCTTCCTGGAGGGGTTCAAAGGGTGAACCTGTCAAGGCTTCCAAGATCGAGTTAAGATCCCCTGGAGTTACAGGGGATCTGTAAGGAGGGGCCGCATGTGCCACTCTTTGCAGAAAGGTCCTAACCTGTAAGTGGGAGGACAAATTTCCTTGAAAAAAAATCGAGAGAGCAGATACTTTTCCTTTCAAGGAACTTAGGGCCAGACCGCCATCTAACCCTGCCTGGAGAAAAGCTAGGACAGATGGCAGGGAACGGAGCATAGGTGTGATGTGATTAGACTCACACCAGCCAAAACAGGCCTTCCAGGCTCGATAATAGACCCTGGAAGAGGATGGCCTCCTAGCCTGGATCATTGTATTAATGACTCCAAAATGGTCCGAAAATCCCGGGATTAATGGTCCGAAAATCCCACTGCTCTCAGTATTGTGGTTTCAACAGCCATCTGAGCAACCGAGAATTCGGGTGGTAAAACGGCCCCTGAGCCAGAAGACCTGGTCTGTCGGGGAGTCTCCAGGGGGTGCCTGCGAGAAGATTGATAATTTCAGCGAACCAGGCCCTCCTGGGCCAGTACGGGGCGATCAATATGACTGGCACCCCTTCCGCCTTGATCTTCTTTAGCAGTCTGGGCAGGAGAGGAAGGGGAGGGAACAGGTAAGGGAGTCTGAACTGTGTCCAGGGAATGACCAGCGCATCGACCCCTATTGCTAGAGGTATCAATACAAAAAGGGTGGGGGAACAAGAGGCGCAAAAGTGCCCTATCACTAGTGACACTACAATGTGAGTGGTGTAATGCAGTTCCACTCACCTATTCCGGTTGTGTGACCCACAACTGGCTTGAAGACATAACACAGTATCAGCTGCTGCAGGACATCCACCGACCACTCCAAAGTGGAAAAACTGCCAGAGAATATGGGAAGCAAGATGTGCCACAGTCCGCGCTGCTGAATCCACAAAATCACCTGGGATGCAAGATGTAGTAACAAAGTACTGCTTTATTCCTCCCTACGCGTTTCGGCGCCCTTCCTGGCACCTTCCTCAGGGATATTACACCAGCCATAGGAGCAGGGAATTTATAGCCCCTTCCATTAGCAATTATGGGTGTGTTCTGTTTACATACAAAACATTTTTTTTTAAAAACATTATCTACCGACTTTCAGGGTAGTAGAACCCATGTGTTTACTGGTTTCATTTTTTTTTTTTTTTTTTTCTCTTGTGACTTATGTTGAGCGCCACCGTTCTGCTGGTATCAGTGCCTTTGGAACATAGGTTCTATGAACTATTTTTTCACAAAACTATCCTGTTAAATATGTGATACTATGGTTTGTTAAAAAATTATTATAAAAAATTGCAATGAACAATTTTCTTTATTTTTGTTTTGTAGGAGGGAATCAAGGAGCGATGCCACTATTAAATAAAATGGATTATTTCTAAAATTGACTGCTTTTAAAAAACTTTTAGTTTTATTTTCATTTTTATTTTTATTTATTATCAATAAAGAATTATCTAAAAATTACTATTATATAATCGTATTATTAAAAATGGCCTGAAGAAAGTATCTATCATCTTCCGTATAGTTATGGTCACTATTTTATATATTAATTGTGGTGGTGTCACCCATGAAACGTGTGTCTTTTGGTCTAGCACACCTGGGTTCAAGTCACAGGTCTCCATGCAGGCATAAATGACATTGTCTTTTGTAATATCAGGAAAAATTATAAATTGTTATGAGCTTATGCATATTAAATTAGGGAATTGTGAAATTCTAGATAGGATACCAACTTTGATATATATTTAAACAAAATAAATGTGTCATTAGGTGTATGTGAGACATAAGGATGCAGGAATTCCTCCTACTATGGTGCGCCTTTCTTACCCACTCAGGATGTGACCAAGAGAGGGGGGGGGGGGTTGGGGGATTATAATTTATATTAGTTCTGAAATTATGTTTAGCCCTCTCGGTTTTAATGTGTCCAGTTTAAACATCCAATATTCCTGCATCCTTATGTCACATAATTAAGCAAACCTCACTTTATTTTTTCATTCTATCTTTTTTCATTTTATTTATTTTTTCATCTGACTACTTTTTTGATCGCACGGGTATATCTAAACACTTAATGTCTCACATACACCTAATGACACATTTATTTTGTTTAAATATATATCAAAGTTGGTATCCTATCTAGAATTTCACAATTCCCTAATTTAATATGCATAAGCTCATAACAATTTATAATTTTTCCTGATATTACAAAAGACAATGTCATTTATGCCTGCATGGAGACCTGTGACTTGAACCCAGGTGTGCTAGACCAAAAGAGACACGTTTTATGGGTGACACCACCACAATTAATATATAAAATAGTGACCATAACTATACGGAAGATGATAGATACTTTCTTCAGGCCATTTTTAATAATACGATTATATAATAGTAATTTTTAGATAATTCTTTATTGATAATAAATAAAAATAAAAATGAAAATAAAAATAAAAGTTTTTTAAAAGCAGTTAATTTTAGAAATAATCCATTTTATTTAATAGTGGCATCGCTCCTTGATTCCCTCCTACAAAACAAAAATAAAGAAAATTGTTCATTGCAATTTTTTATAATAATTTTTTAACAAACCATAGTATCACATATTTAACAGGATAGTTTTGTGAAATAATAGTTCATAGAACCTATGTTCCAAAGGCACTGATACCAGCAGAACGGTGGCGCTCAACATAAGTCACAAGAGAAAAAAATGAAACCAGTAAACACATGGGTTCTACTACCCTGAAAGTCGGGAGATAATGTTTTTAAAAAAATTTTTTTTGTTTTTGCATTGACAGTCTGGATACTTTGGCAATGTTTCCGCTGCAATTTTTATGAAGGTCTTTATATCATTTTACTGGTAGGATTTTTATGTACATTTTAGCAAGTATTTTGAAGGATTTTCTTGTTTTATTATGTTATTTGTGTGAAATTGTGCCAAAAATGCTGGCCCCTCCCCCAGTGATGACCATTATGACATCATATGTAAACAGAACACACCCATAATTGCTAATGGAAGGGGCTATAAATTCCCTGCTCCTATGGCTGGTGTAATATCCCTGAGGAAGGTGCCAGGAAGGGCGCCGAAACGCGTAGGGAGGAATAAAGCAGTACTTTGTTACTACATCTTGCATCCCAGGTGATTTTGTGGATTCAGCAGCGCGGACTGTGGCACATCTTGCTTCCCATATTCTCTGGCTATTGCTAGAGGATCGCGGTATCTTGGGACAAACTGTTGGACCCTGCTGTTCTGTCGCGATGCCAGGAGGTCCACGTTTGGAGTCCCCCATAGCTGGCATATCCGACGGAACACGTCCTCGTGTAAGGACCATTCTCCTGCCGCGAGCCCCTCCCGACTGAGGAAGTCGGCGGCCGTGTTGTCTGTGCCGGGAATGAAAACTGCCAAAATTGCCGGAATTGCGGTTTCTGCCCAGTTGAAGATTCTGGATACCTCCGCCAGTGCCCGGGAACGTCTGGTTCCCCTTGGTGATTGATGTATGCCAACGCCGTGGCATTGTCCGTTTAAAACCGGACTGGCTGGTTGTTGAGGTATCTCTCCCAATGTAGAAGTGCTAGGAAGACCGCCCTCAGTTTTAGAATGTTGATTGATAGTGAGGATTCTTGCCTCGACCATCGTCCCTGGACCGTCAGGTGACGGAATACCACACCCCAGCCCAGGGGACTGGCATCTGTAGTTACTACCTGCCAGTGGACGGGGAAAAAGGCCGTCACAGATGAACGAGGGGGAGGTCAGCCACCACTTGAGGGACTCCCTGGTCTGTATGGAAGGGAGGAAGGGGCGATCGAGCGAAGAGACGGACCTGTCCCACCGAAGGAGGATGTTCCTCTGTAGTATCCTGGAACGGAACAGGGCAAAGGGTATTGCCTCTGAAGCTGCCACCATCCTTCCCAGGACTCTCATGGCAGGGTGAAAGGATAGAAGCCGGAATTTCAACAGAGCGCAAATTCCCTGCTGGAGGGTAATCCACTTTGTTTCTGGGCGAAAGACCCTTGAGCGGCGGGTGCCGATTACCATTTCTATGAAGTGTAGGCGCTGTGTTGGCGTTAGGTGAGATTTCTCCCTGTTTACGATCCAACCAAACCGGGACAGCGTTTAAAATTACCGCTAGATTTTCCTGGGCCTGAGCGAAGGAGGGCACTTCGACGAGAATATCGTCGAAATATGGCACCAATAGTATATGCCTCTGACTCTTAATATAGCTACCATCGCTGCCACAATCTTTGTGAAAAATGTGGGGGCTGTTGCCAGCCTAAATGGCAGGGCCACAAACTCGAAATGCTGCTTTTGGACAGTAAAACGCAGAAACTTCTGATGTCCCTGGGGACATCAGAAGGGGACGTTTAGGCTATGTGCCCACGTTGCGTGTTAAAAAGCACACTGAAAACCGGACTCCTTCCCAGAAATTGCGCGTTTTTTTCTGCGCGATTTCACCGCGATTTTCTCAAGCACTTTCCAAGCGATTTGAATCATCGCTTGGAAAGTGATTGACAGGTTGGTCACACTCGTCAAAAATAGTGTTTGACAAGTGTGAGCAGCTTTTTACTATTGAGGCCGCCTATGCGGCATCAATAGTAAAAGATAAAATGTTAAAAATAATAAAAAAAATAAAAAAATTGGTGTATATTTACCTCCCGACGTCCCGCGCTGCCATCCCGGGCCTCAGCGTTCCCAGTAATGCCTTGCGAGACCTGTGATGACGTTGGTGTCGCGTTACTATAGCGATCTCGCGAGACCGCTAGAGTCACGCGAGACTACGTCATCACTGGACCTTGGCGCAAGGCATTACTGGGAACGCTTAGGCCGGGAATGCAGCGCGGGACGTCGGAAGGTAAATATACCCCGATTTTTTATTTTTTATTCTTTTTTTTACAGGGGTATGGTACCCAGGGCCTGGAGGACAGTCTCCTCTCCTCCACACCGTGGGTACCAACCGCACATGAGACGCTTAACTTCCCGCATGGTGGGCATAGCCACATGCGGGAAGTAAGCGGTTCTCATGCATTCCTATGGGTGCGGAATCGCTGCAATTCTTTGCGATTCCGCACAAAAGAATGATCATGCTGCGATTTTTTCCGCGATGCGTTTCCGCCGCGGAAAAAAGCGCAGCATTAGCACAGCATGTGCGGAATGTCATAGGAATGCATGGGGGGCGTTCTGTACACGATTTTTAAATGTTTTCGCGCCAAAAATCGCGGCAAAAACGCTTAAAAATCGCATCGTGGGCACACAGCCTTAGGTAGGTGTCCCGGATGTCTATGGAACATAGGAATTCCTGATCCTCCATAGACGTAATTACCGACTGAATCGATTCCATCCTGAAATGGCGTAAGCAGACCCATCTGTTTAGCCTTTTGAGGTCTAGTATGGGACCAACTGAGCCATCCCTTTTTTGGTATCACAAACAGGTTTGAGTAAAAGCCAGCAAAACGTTCCTGCTCGGGAACGGGGACGATTACTCCTGCGTTGAGAGAGTCGATTACCGCAGAAAAACCTAGAGCCCTAGCAGCGTCTTTTGGTTGAGATAGAAAGAAGCGATCTCGCGGAAGCACGTTGAAGTCTATCTTGCATCCTTTCGATACTACCTCCTTTACCCAGATATCCTCTACTGAACTCTGCCAGACATCTCTGAAGAGGAGGAGGCGGCCTCCTAGTCAGGGAGAGGTACAGGAAAGGGAGTTGGACTCCCTGCTGGCGTCAGGCTGAAGTGGCTCTGCCCGGCCCTGACCTGGTAGTTCTGCTGTTGGAACTGCGGGAATGCCATGACGGGGTGGCCCGAAAGGATACCTTCCTCCTATCTCTCAATGCTTGCGACCTCTGTGGGCCTTGAGCATAAGTGCCTGTCGCTGGGGTACAGCGAAAGGGCTGAGCCCTACGTTTGAAAACATATCGACGAGGCTTGGCCTCGGGGAGAAGGAAGCGTGTACCCCGTTGCATCCTTAATGATTTGATCTAGCACTGAATCAAAGAGCCGGGTGCCCTGAAACGGCAGATTGGTCAGTGATTTCTTTGAGGACCAATCAGCTTGCCAAGCCTTTAGCCAGACCGTCTGCCGGACAGCTACCACGTTACTGGATGCTTGAGCTGCGCAAGACGCGGCATCCAGGGCTGCTGATACCATCTACCTCCCGGCATGGAAACCTGCAAAAAGAACTTGAAGACCTACCTCTTCCGACAAGCCTACAACTTGCAGTAACCACCGATCCACCAAACCGCTGCGCGACCAGCTCTACCCTCGCCTACTGTATCCTCACCCATCCCGTTGTAGATTGTGAGCCCTCGCGGGCAGGGTCCTCGCTCATCCTGTACCAGTCGTCACTTGTATTGTTTAAGATTACTGTACTTGTATGTATTATGTATACCCCCCCTCACATGTAAAGCGCTATGGAATAAATGGCGCTATAATAATAAATAATAATAATTTGATCTGCGAATTCCGCCAGTTCCACTGGTGGTTCCCCGGCCATTATGCCCTGTCTAAGCTGTTTGGCCCATTCTGTAACAGATTTAGCTACCCAAGCTGAGGCAAAGGCTGGACACAATGTGGCGGCTGCTGCCCAAAAGGCGGATTTTGACAGGGATTCTATCCTCCTATCATTGGGATCTTTTAGGGCTGCCCCACTGGCGAGTGGGAGGACTGTATTGGTAGCGAGTCTGGACATTGGTGGATCCACCGAAGGGGAGGCGGTCCAGTTGGCGGTGATAGAATCCCAAAATGATCTTCTCTCTGAAATCGCCTGGTTGGGTTTTCCCTTTCCCTGGCCAACACTTCCTCAAAATCCTTGTGGGAGGCGAAGACCCTAGAGGGGGACTTATGACGCTTAAATGAAAAAGCCTGATCATTAGGTTTTGATGTGGCGTCCCCAATGTTAAAAGGTCTCATTGACTGCGACAATGAGGCCCTGAACCATATCCTTGACTTGGGACTGTTTTGGCCCGTACTCAGAATCATCCTCTGAGTGTATCTCCGATAATGTCTCGCCTGTTTCCGGGGATGAGGACCAGGAGGAGGCAGACGGCTAGAGGAATTCTGGCTGTGAGATGGAGTGAGAAGGAGACCTGGGTTGATGGTCCTGTCTAAACCTTTTACGGCCTCTAGAAAGCCCAAAAGGAGGCTCCTTTGGTGCTCCTATGTCCCCTGGAGTCTGAAGTAGCAATCTGTTAAGCACCGTTACCAAGGTCTGTGATACCCTGGTAAGGTCAGCCACGGACTTGGATAAGGAAGAGGTCCATTCTGGACACTCGCTGTCTCCCATGGCGATGGATGGCGGCAGGCAGGGTGGCTTCCTCCTGCTCCAGGAGTAATGTGGGAGCTCTGACAGGGAAAACAGGGGGGGCTGCACCTGCTCTCTATCATAGGTGACACCGTAGGTCTGCTGCAATCTGAGCAGAGTGGTGAGGACTGACCTGAAGGAGGCCTGACATTTAATTTGGTACATACAAAATATTTGACCAAGGTCACTGAAGCGGATGAGGAGGAGGAAGGGGACTGCTCTCCCTTGGGCATACTGACAGGTTTTACCTGGTGCCGACCGTCGGGGGAAGAAAGCAACCTGTAGTGCAGTACTCACATACCACGACCTGTGTGCCCACCGCAGCTGCCACCCGAAGGCTGATGAGGGCGAGAGGAGAGCGAGGTGAACAGCCCTGCCTAGAAGCCTTATGAAATCCCCGCCCGGAAGCGGTGGGCGGTGCCCTGCTCTGGCCTCCTGGAGCACCAAGATGGCGCTGGTACAGGAAGAGGAAGCCGGGGGGTGGAGTCTGCCGGAAGCCGGAATCTAGCTTCGGCCTTGCTGGGCTCCTGCTGGAGCCCAGGGCCATAACGCCGCCACGGGAGGAGGCTGGAACCGCGCTGACCAGCGTGCTTGAAAGTAAGTGTTGGCTCTTAACATAAGTATAGAGCCATTGGCTGTAAGCCCTAGTGCTGATTACAGTGGTCACATTTAGCCAGAGCAGCTGGTAAGCGGATCATACAACGCTGCAGCCTCTTACATCCAGTTCACCCCGTAACAGGGGTCGGTTATCTGCATGAAAAGATTGCTGTCCCAAACCTTATCTGCAGGGCGTCTCTCTCGATCATCAGGCTCTGGTGGGCGAGTGATGGGAGACGAAGGTCAGAACCAGGAGCGGCCACCTGAACACGAGTCCTGTATTAGGGGGATAGGGTCCAGCCCGTGGGATTCATGAGGATACGGGGTGGCAGTATACGCCGTACTCATAATACCGGTGTGGAAGTAAAGATGTAGCAGATCTACTCTGTAACCCTCCATGGTTACCTAAAAGGAACGACGCACATTGAGGTAGGCATGGGTCTGCGAGAGACCCCTGTCCACCTCCTACTGACACTAAGCAAAACTGATTGTCCTACAGCCTGTCGGAGAGGTGTATACTGCGGAGGCAGAGTTAACATTTTTTTCATGCATAGTGTCAACCTCCTAGTGACAGCAGCACACACTCACAGTTTCTGAGCAAAACTATGGTTTCTGTGTCCCCCAATGAGACGAAAGAGAAAAAGAATTGTTGCTCTACATAAAGATGGCCCAGGCTGTAGGAGGATTGCCAACAGCCTGAAATTGAGCAGCAGCACAATAGCCAAGACCATACAGCAGTTTAGTAAGACAGGTACCACTCAGAACTGGGCTTGCCATGGTCGACCAAAGAAGCTGAGTGCACATGCTCAGCGTCACATCCAGAGGTTGTCTTTTCAAAATATATGTCTGTGTGCTGCAAGAATTGCTGCAGAAGTTACAGGGGTGTGGGGTCAGCTTGTCAGTGCTCAGACCATATACCACCGTACACTGCATGAAATTGGTATGCACGGATGTCCACCCAGGAGGAAGCCTCTTCTAAAGATGGAGCACAAGAATGCCCACAAACAATTTGCTGAAGACAAGCAGACTAAGGACATGGATTACTGGAACCACGGCCTGTGGCGTTATGAGACCAAGATAAACTTATTTGGTTCTGATTGTGTCAGGTGTGTGTGGCGGCAAACAAGTGAGAAGTACAAACACAAGAGAGGTTTGGTTCTGATGGTGTCAGGTGTGTGTGGCAGCAAACAGGTGAGAAGTACAAAGACAAGTGAATAATACCTACAACAGTCAAGCATGGTGCTGGGAGTGTCATGGTTTGGAGCTGCATGAGTGCTACCAGCAGTGGGGAGCTACAGTTCATTGAGGGAACCATGAATGCCAACATGTTCTATGAAATACTGAAGCAGAGCATGATCCCTTACCTTCGGGAAACTGGGCTGCAGGGCAGTATTCCAACATAGATACCTCAAATACACCTCCAAGACGACCACTACCTTGTATAGAAACTAAGGATAAAGGTGCTGGACTGGCCACGCATGTCTCCAGACCTAAACCCTATTGAGCATCTGTGGGACATCCTCGAATGGAATGTTAAGAAGCGCAAGGTCTCCAACATCCACCAGCTCCATGATGTTGTCATATAGGAGGGAAGAGGATTACAGTACCAGCGGTGAACCTCTAGTGACCTCTATGCCCAAGAGAGTTAAGGCAGTGCTTGAAAATAATGGTTGCCACCCAAAATATTCACACTTTGGACATTTTCACTTGTGTGTACTCACTTTTGTTGCCAGCAGTTTAGACATTAATGGCCGTGTGTAGAGCTACTTAGCACCAAATTTACACTGTTTTACAAGCTGTACATGGTCTACCTTACATTGTATCAAAGTGTCATATCTTCAGTGTTGTCCCATGAAAGATATAATAAAAGTATTTACAAAAATGAGAGGGGTGTACTCATTTTTGTGATATACTGTATATATACTCTTAGAATACACTACTTTCTGCACCATAGACCTACATTCACACACTCCGGGGTAGCACCAACGCACCATTACACATCACATACATCTACGATGGACTTCTCGCAAGAGATGGGATACACCTCACAAAACCTGGGAAACACACATTCGCCAGAAGACTTGCCACACTCATCAGGAGGACTTTAAACTAGAAGAAGAGGGGATGGGAGGAAAAACAGCAGACAAGAACGTGCAGCAGAAGGACAAACTAATCAAGGATACTAGATGTGGTAAAGAGGACCCAAGACAGGGTACTCAGAAGGAAGCTAAGAAAAAGGAAGCAAAACTTCTTTCCTGCATGCTGACCAACGCAAGGAGCCTGACCAATAAGATTGAAGATCTGGAGTTGGTAATGTATGAGGAAAAATACGACATAGTAGGAATAACTGAGACATGGTTAGACGACAGCTATGACTGGGCGGCTAACTTGCAAGGATATGATTTGTTTAGGAGGGATCGTAAAAAAAAGGAAAGGGGGTGGAGTCTGTCTATATATAAAGTCCACTTTAAAGCCCACACTAAGAGAAGATATACAAGAGGGAAATGAAGAGGTGGAGTCTCTATGGGTGGAGATACAAGGAGAGAAAAGTAATAAAATCCTCATAGGGGATTGTTATAAGCCACCAAATATAACAGAAACCACTGAAAATGTATCATTGAAACAAATAGACAAAGCAGCAAATTACAATGAGGTGACTATTATGGGAGACTTCAACTACCCCGACATAGACTGGGAAACTGAAACCTGCGTATCTCAGAAAGGAAACCAATTTCTGTCAGTGACCAAGAATAATTATCTGTCACAACTTGTGCAGGGCCCAACTAGAGGGACAGCCCTTCTGGACTTAATTTTAAGCAACAGGCCAGATAGAATAACAGAAGTACGAGTCAATGGGCACCTAGGGAACAGTGACCACAATATAATACAATTCCACTTTTCCTTCAGTAAGGTGCCCTGGAAGGGGGTTACAAAAACGCTGAATTTCAGGAAAGCAAAGTTTGATCAGCTTAGAGAGGACCTTCGCCGAATTGATTGGGACAATGTCCTCAAAAATAAGTGCACAGAAAATAAATGGGAAATATTTAAATCAGTCTTACACACCCACTGCGAGCTAGCCATACCATACAGAAATAAAAGGGCTAGGAACAGGAGAACACCAATGTGGCTAAATAAGGAGTAAAAAGGTTCAATAAAGAACAAGAACAAGGCATTTAGGAAGCTAAAACAAGAAGGCAATGAAGAAGCATTAAAAAGTTATAGAGGAAAAAATAAAATGTGTAAAAAAACAAATACATTTAGCAAAAGTGGAAACTGAGAGACTCATTGCTAAGGAAAGTAAAACAAACGCCAAACTATTCTTTAATTATATAAACAGTAAAATGATTAAAATTGATGGTGTCGGCCCTTTAAAGAACAATGAGGGTGAAATCATAGAGAGCGATGTGGGAAAAGCAAATGTTTTAAATACTTTTTTCTCAACAGTGTTCACACAGGAAAAGGATTTGCCAGGGGAAATGCAGAGTGAGAATGTAAACTCCCCATTAAGTATTCCCTGCCTAACCCAGGAAGAAGTGCAGAACCAACAATAGTCAGTCAAAGAAAAAAGAAACATCCGGCACTGTCCCAGAGAATGAAATACCCGCAAAGCCACTTATAACCGCTATCAGGGTGACACCTGTAACCCTTGCTGAACGGGTGCTCTATCCATGTGAAGAAAAAACATGAAATATCATAGTAGAAAAAGACAGCAGGATGGCACTCACCATTCTCTTGAAATGATTCACTTTATTTCATATTAATAAAGCATAGGCAATGGCACGGGAGAAATGCAAAAAGACGGACTTTTTGCATTTCTCCCGTGCCATTGCCTATGCTTTATTAATATGAAATAAAGTGAATCATTTCAAGAGAACGGTGAGTGCCATCCTGCTGTCTTTTTCTACTAAGAAGTGCAGAACAGCCTTAGTAAGATTAAAATTGACAAATCACCAGGCCCTGATGGCATTCACCCTCGGGTATTAAGGGAGTTACGTAATGTGATAGACAGGCCTCTATTCCTTATATTTAAAAACTCTATAGAAACAGGGTCTGTTCCTTTTGATTGGCGGCAAGCAAATGTGGTACCAATATTCAAAAAGGGGTGTAAAAGGGAACCTGGAAACTATAGGCCGGTAAGCTTAACTTCTGTTGTGGGTACAATTTTTGAAGGGTTTCTAAGGGATACCATTATGGAATATCTCAATGTTAATAAATGTTTAACTCCATATCAACATGGATTTATGAAGGATCGCTCCTGTCAAACTAACCTGATCAGCTTCTATGAGGATGTAAGCTCTCAAATGGACCAAGGAGAATCATTGGATGTCATTTATCTCAACTTCTCTAAAGCATTTGACACTGTCCCACATAAAAGATTGGTAAGTAAGAAGAGAAAGCTTGGGCTAGGGGAAAATGTGTGTAGATGGGTAGGTAGCTGGCTTAGTGATAGAAAACAAAGAGTGGTTATTAATGGGGCATACTCAGATTGGGCCAGGGTTACTAGTGGGGTACCACAGGGTTCTGTATTGGGCCCCCTACTATTTAATATATTTATTAATGATCTAGTGGACGGCTTACACTGTAAAATATCAGTATTTGCAGATGATACAAAACTATGTAAGGTAGTTAACACAAAGGAGGACAGTTTGCAACTACAGAGAGATTTGAGTAAATTGGAGAATTGGGCTGAAAAATGGCAAGTGAGGTTTAACACAGATAAGTGTAAGGTTATGCACATGGGAAGGAGAAACAGATGCTACAATTACTTACTAAATGGGAAACTGCTGGGGAAATCAGACATGGAAAGAGACTTAGGCATCTTAGTCAATAAGAAGCTAAATTGGAGTGCCCAGTGTCAGGCAGCTGCCACCAAAGCAAATAGGGTCATGGGATGCATTAGAAGAGGTCTGGGGACACGAGATGAAAACATAATTCTCCCTCTGTACAAATCTCTCGTCATCGTCAGACCACATTTGGAGTATTGTGTGCAATTCTGGACGCTGGTGCTCAAGAAAGAGATTACTGAACTTGAAAGGGTTCCAAGGCGGGCTACTAAAACGATAAATGGAGTTGGTTCACTACAATACACAGAAGGTTATCAAAATTAGGTCTATTTACTCTAGAAAAGAGAAGACTTAGGGGAGACCTAATATATATGTACAAGTATATCAGAGGGCAATACAGAGATCTATCCAATGAACTGTTTGTACCAAGGACTGTGACAAGAACAAGGGGGCATTCTCTTCGTTTGGAGGAAAGACAATTTCTGCACCAGCATAGAAGAGGGTTCTTCACGGTAAGAGCAGTGAGGCTCTGGAATTCTCTTCCTGAGGAAGTGGTGATGGCCAACTCACTGAATGAATTTAAGAAAGGAATGGATGCTTTTCTTGTGAGTAACAGTATAGAAGGTTACGAATAACAGAATATTATAGGTAGATGGTTGACCCAGCTTAGGGGAAGGAATTTTTTTCCCTATGGAGAAAATTGGCTTCTACTCTGTGGGTTTTTTGCCTTCCCCAGGATCAACAATGCAGAACAGCTGCACTAAAAATAGGCTGAACTAGATGGACATAAGGTCTTCCTTCAGCCTTCAAAACTATGTTACTACTTGATATTAGTGTCCCCTTTAAAGTTTCCTTCCGGCGGATCCACATTCACGCAGCGTCTTGTTTTATAAGATACAAGACGACATTTACAAGGGCTTTTCTTCCTAATGAAGTCTCTCCATTACATACATTGGGGCACATAATACAATTATTTCCGGCCCACTTCCTTTCCTCGTTCATTACTTCTCCTTCACCAGTAAATCAACTTAAGCGCACTCAGCTTATTAATGTGCACATAATGCAATACATTCAGTGCATGGATTTCCCCAAACCAGGGAATCTAGACCTGGCCATTACTTCTCAATATGCTACATAAATAAGGTAAATTAGCATGGAAAGAAAAATATATAGAAATGATCCTAACACGTTATTCATCCTTTCCCTCAGATCAGTACTCACTAAATCCGATTCATCATCATCCTCCTCCTCTTGTGACTCCATAGACTCGGCTTCCTCCTCGGCTTCAGATTCTAAGTTGTCCACCTGGGTGACAGATAGCAAATCATCACATAAAGGCGAGAGCCATGAATGTTAACAGGAACATTCACACAAGGACTTATTCTAATTCTACGTGAAATTTCCGCATTTTCGTCGTGGAAAAGCTGCAGAAATTAAACCCATGGGCTGCTCAATTTACACTCTGGATTTTCTAGATTTCGTGAAGCCTCATCCATAACGCTGCTATTGCAATATCTGGAAAATACGGACACAAAATCCGCTGAGTGTTTATCCTAAACATGACCCAATCACTTCATACACTCAACAGTCTGGCTAATTTTTTAATGTGGCTCAATAGGCCCGTCGCTCATAAACATCCATCATATGCCGTATTGTGTTGTATTATGGCAAGAGGAAAAAATGGCGTCTTAGGGTGGCACCATATGGCATGCCTGCTGTCCAGCACTACAGAACCAGCGTGCCGCCATAGAGGATCTGTGCACATGAGAACCTGATAATTCAAAGCCGCTCACAAAACAGCATCATGCCATCCTGCAGCGTGATTCTGTACAAGTACATGAAAGAATTGTGCTGTATGATTCCCAAAAAAAAAAAAAGGACAAAAATACCAGTGCAGTCAGATATAAAATAAATTATACATAACGTATAACATTTTAGTACAATTATATATGATCTGCAGTCCCTGATCTGACTTGCAGGTGTCACTGTTGCAATTGCAGTCTATAAGAAGCAATCACAAGATCTCTAGGCTAGCAATTCACACGTGTTCATTCCCCTGAACACAACAATGAACAATAGTGTCAAAAGGGAGCAACATCATAGTCTAACAGCGTAGATTTTCCTGGCAGCGTACACTAATCAGAGGGATCGCCCATGATCCAGCTGAATACCTTCTTCAGGCTGTCGGTCTCTGCTGTGACATCTTTGGAAGCACTGTCGTCCTCTTGGTTTTCAGAAACACTTGGTTCTCCGCTGTGATAATCGTCTTCCTCTGGATCATCGGAGTATTCTTCTTCTGAATCCATGTCTATATTTTCTCCGTTCATGTGAGGAGTCTCGGAGTCCTTATCACTCTACGGTGGGAAGCAAACAATGTAGTGACAGCAATAATCAAGATGAACCCGAGCCTGGGGAGGTAATTCAGGGGAACTAATATTAAGTCCGGAATCAAATGTCCATGTACGGACCCTCCTGCGGGTCTCCTGACCCAAACTCAACAGCCTCATATCCGTCTTGGAGGTTGGCGAGTTTGTGTCAGGGGAAAAAGAGGCCAATAATGAAATCGTGGACCGTAAAAATGCTGATATCTGACTTGAACAGCTGAGATCCGAAATGAACAGCATCATTTAAGTGTCGAGATCTGACCTGGGCGTTCATTTGAGCGCCCATCAGTTCCCTCTGCATTGCTGTGACAGCCAGGGACCAGCTAAAGGCCCCCTGCCAGTCATATAAATTCTCATGTGACGTCCAAGCCAGAGGCTGATCATCATTGGAGACACTGATTGTTCCTATAGACAGCAGTACCGGAAAATTGCTGTATATAGTACAAGTGATCAGTTGATCATAGGTTCGAATGAAATAAAGGGACTAAAAGAAATAAAGTGAAAGGCAAAAAAAAAAAGGTGATCGTAGGTTCGGATGAAATAAAGGGACTAAAAGAAATAAAGTGAAAGGCAAAAAAAAAAAGGCTAATCGCCCTCCACTTTCTCCAGGAATTGTAAAAAAAAAATAAATAAATAGAAAAGTAATGGTATCTCAGCTACCGAAAAACTCCAATCAAAATGGAAAATTAATTAACCTGATTGGTATGATTGGTAAACACTGTACAATGATAAAAAATCAACATGCCAAAATTGCAGGGTTTTCTTTGGCTGCCTCAGCACCACTCAAAAAGAAAAACACAATAATAAGCGATCACGACATAATATGTACCCCAAAATTCATATAAATTAAAACACTGGCGTGCCACGCAAAAAGAAAAAAAAGCCCCAGCACAGCTACATTGAAGGTAACAAAAAGTTATGGATCTTGAAAAATGGCAGCACAAACCTATAAAAAAAATGTAAGCCACTAAAATGGTAATATAAAACAAACAACCCACCCACTATACAAGTTTGGTATCACGGTATTCCTTCTGACCTGGAGAATCATGCTGTTACGTCATTTCAACTGCAAAATAACACCGTTAAACCCAAAAAAACAATTGCGGAATAGTTTTTTTTCTTTTTTTTTGCCATTTTGCTACAAGATAAAGGGCCGAACTGTGCACTAGATGAGATCAGCGGGTAAGGGCGGCTGCTTCTCGCAGAGCATCCCGTGCCCTCACCTTGGGACTGGAAGAGGAATGTGCCATGCTCTTGAACATCTCCAGGACCGTTCTTTGCTTTAGTACTTTGGTCTTCTTTCTCGGTACCAGACTGTATGTTCCCATCCGTCGTTTCTTTTTCCGAGAGGCCACCGCCGCTAAAACGAGAAACAGTGTTATATTAGCCGAGGTGACAAGTGGCTCACGTGAAGCATGAGATATTGAGTGACCGGTCCTCAGTGCGGACCCACTTACCTGACTGCAACTTTGCTGACGAGGCCCCGCTCTGACCCTGAGGTGACAGCTCTTGTGTTGTTATGGGCTGAATTACGGGCGGCTGTTTCCCACTCTCCAAACCGTTTTTGGCAGCTGGATCTTCCACGCTTTCCATTTGCTCCGACGACTCACTGGAATCCTTATGTACAGGCTATACGAGAAGATAGGAGCCATTATCATAAGGCAGGGAAAGAGAAGGAAGACGGGTGTCACTGAAGCTACCGATGTGACAGCGAGGCAAGGATTGGATGGGGCGCTGCCATTATCTTACAAATAAGGGGCGGCATTCAAGTCTTTAGACACTTCTATAAAGACTTTATCCACGTTACACATGTAAATGTGATCACAAGTAATAAACTAGGAGGTGGGGAGTCTGGAAAAGGTCCTTTATACATGAGAAAGTTATGTTTTGATATGTCACTTTTATGCAGAGATATGATCACTTGACATTATAGGCCCAAAACCTGAGTCTGCACTACTGAGGATCGGATGACATGTCCCATTTATATTTTCTGCCAGGTGCAAATGAGCAGTGAAGACCAACATGAATCCAAAGTGACAGCTCGAACCCACATAGCATCTATGACAACACTGCACTGGGCGGACATCAGAGGATACCAGTAGTGCAGCCTCACCTGGGCCTATAACTCTAGGCAGTCAGATCTCAGCATAAGAAACCGCACAAAAACGGAATGTCTGGAGCAAAAAGGGTGGCTGCTACTAGGTATGAGGGCACATACAGGGACCACTGCCCACCCTCCTGGGATCACTGCCCAGCTACTCCTTTTCTAACACTGCCCTGATCACTTCCAGCAGATGAGCAATTGACCACTGCAGCCAGTCAGCAGGCACATATCTCTACAACAGACAGTCTATGTAACATCCTGTTGTGGTCGTATGAACATGTAATTGCTGCAGCCAATTACTGGCCAATTTGTCTACTGCTTTGTTGCAGCGGTCAGAAAAGGTAACATGGACAACATCGGTAAAGAGGTGTCAGGAATCAGTAAGGTGAGGGCTCTATATTTTACAGAGCCTTAAAAAAAACAAATTATTTATTGGACAATCCCTTTACGCTCTGTGGTTGTAGCTCTGCCCAATGAACGTGGAGGGTACCCATACAACACAGACTTGCCACCACCGCTTGGGGCGGAGACGAGATACAGAAGCCGAATACTGAGATGCCATCTGTATCGGGAGTGTGTCGTACCCCAACCAGATTACAACATGTGGAAACATTAACCAAGAATCAAGAAGCTAGAAACCAACTAGTAGCATCCCTCACTGATATCTCCACTGGTGGAGAAAATTGGAGCCGCACACATCAGCCCAGTTGCCCCTTTTCTTCTTGTATCAATAAATCAGTGGCAGTTTTCCTTGTGCTCAGGTGCAGTGTTATCAGGGACCACATGCTCACAGGGGATGTGTCGCCATGCAGACCCCTATAATAAAGCATGCTGTGTATAAGCGGGTATACCTGCCACGGGTGAATGGCTCCGAACCACTCCAGACACTCAGCCCATATAACAGGACAATACTAATAGCACAGAAGCAAAGCTGCATTATGTCTGCAGGCTTCAGGGCTGACAGCTCCGAGAACGCAGAGAAGCGTCTAGTGATTTGCAATATAGGAAATACGAACTGACGTCAAGTAAAAATAATCCACACCCAGAAATATAGAAGCTTATCCGATAGGGACGTTTCTAATAGATTTTACGGTTTCCAATGATAACAGAACAATGAGTGCAGCTCTGGACTATAATACAGGATCAGTAATGTAATATATGTACACAGTGACTGCACCAGCAGAATAGTGAGTGCAGCTCTGGAGTATAATACAGGATGTAACTCAGGATCAGTAATGTAATGTATGTACACAGTGACTGCACCAGCAGAATAGTGAGTGCAGCTCTGGGGTATAATACAGGATATAACTCAGGATCAGTAATGTATGTACACAGTGACTGCACCAGCAGAATAGTGAGTGCAGCTCTGGGGTATAATACAGGATATAACTCAGGATCAGTACAGGATCAGTAATGTAATGTATGTACACAGTGACTGCACCAGCAGAATAGTGAGTGCAGCTCTGGAGTATAATCCAGGATGTAACTCAGGATCAGTAATGTAATGTATGTACACAGTGACTGCACCAGCAGAATAGTGAGTGCAGCTCTGGGGTATAATACAGGATGTTACTCATGATCAGTACAGGATCAGTAATGTAATGTATGTAGACTGACTGCTCCAGCAGAATAGTGAGTGCAGCTCTGGAGTATAATACAGTATGTAACTCAGGATCAGTAATGTAATGTATGTACACATTGACTGCACCAGCAGAAAAGTGAGTGCAGCTCTGGAGTATAATACAGGATGTAACTCAAGATCAGTACAGGATCAGTAATGTAATGTAATGTATGTACACAGTGACTGCACCAGCAGAATAGTGAGTGCAGCTCTGGGGTATAATACAGGATGTTACTCAGGATCAGTAATGTATGTACACATTGACTGCACCAGCAGAATAGAGAGTGCAGCTCTGGAGTATAATACAGGATGTAACTCAGGATCAGTACAGGATCAGTAATGTAATGTATGTACACACTGACTGCACCAGCAGAACAGAGAGTGCAGCTCTGGAGTATAATACAGGATGTAACTCAGGATCAGTACAGGATCAGTAATGTAATGTAGATACACAGTGACTGCACCAGCAGAATAATGAGTGCAGCTCTGGGGTATAATACAGGATGTAACTCAGGATCAGTAATGTAATGTATGTACACAGTGACTGCACCAGCAGAACAGTGAGTGCAGCTCTGGAGTATAATACAGGATGTAACTCAGGATCAGTAATGTAATATATGTACACAGTGACTGCACCAGCAGAATAGTGAGTGCAGCTCTGGGGTATAATACAGGATGTAACTCAGGATCAGTAGACGATCAGTAATGTAATGTATGTACACAGGGACTACACCAGCAGAATAGTGAGTGCAGCTCTGGAGTATAATACAGTATGTAACTCAGGATCAGTAATGTAATGTATGTACACAGTGACTGCACCAGCAGAATAGTGAGTGCAGCTCTGGGGTATAATACAGGATGTTACTCATGATCAGTACAGGATCAGTAATGTAATGTATGTACACATTGACTGCTCCAGCAGAATAGTGAGTGCAGCTCTGGAGTATAATACAGTATGTAACTCAGAATCAGTAATGTAATGTATGTACACATTGACTGCACCAACAGAATAGTGAGTGCAGCTCTGGAGTATAATACAGGATGTAACTCAAGATCAGTACAGGATCAGTAATGTAATGTAATGTATGTACACAGTGACTGCACCAGCAGAATAGTGAGTGTAGCTCTGGGGTATAATACAGGATGTTACTCAGGATCAGTAATGTATGTACACATTGACTGCACCAGCAGAATAGAGAGTGCAGCTCTGGAGTATAAAACAGGATGTAACTCAGGATCAGTAATGTAATGTATGTACACAGTGCCTGCACCAGCAGAATAGTGAGTGCAGCTCTGGAGTATAATACAGGATGTAACTCAGGATCAGTACAGGATCAGTAATGTAATGTAGGTACACAGTGACTGCACCAGCAAAATAATGAGTGCAGCTCTGGGGTACAATACAGGATGTAACTCAGGATCAGTAATGTAATGTATGTACACAGTGACTGCACCAGCAGAACAGTGAGTGCAGCTCTGGAGTATAATACAGGATGTAACTCAGGATCAGTAATGTAATGTATGTACACAGTTACTGCACCAGCGGAATAGTGAGTGCAGCTCTGGGGTATAATACAGGATATAACTCAGGATCAGTACAGGATCAGTAATGTAATGTATGTACACAGTGACTGCACCAGCAGAATAGTGAGTGCAGCTCTGGAGTATAATCCAGGATGTAACTCAGGATCAGTAATGTAATGTATGTACACAGTGACTGCACCAGCAGAATAGTGAGTGCAGCTCTGGGGTATAATACAGGATGTTACTCATGATCAGTACAGGATCAGTAATGTAATGTATGTAGACTGACTGCTCCAGCAGAATAGTGAGTGCAGCTCTGGAGTATAATACAGTATGTAACTCAGGATCAGTAATGTAATGTATGTACACATTGACTGCACCAGCAGAAAAGTGAGTGCAGCTCTGGAGTATAATACAGGATGTAACTCAAGATCAGTACAGGATCAGTAATGTAATGTAATGTATGTACACAGTGACTGCACCAGCAGAATAGTGAGTGCAGCTCTGGGGTATAATACAGGATGTTACTCAGGATCAGTAATGTATGTACACATTGACTGCACCAGCAGAATAGAGCGTGCAGCTCTGGAGTATAATACAGGATGTAACTCAGGATCAGTACAGGATCAGTAATGTAATGTATGTACACACTGACTGCACCAGCAGAACAGAGAGTGCAGCTGTGGAGTATAATACAGGATGTAACTCAGGATCAGTACAGGATCAGTAATGTAATGTAGATACACAGTGACTGCACCAGCAGAATGAGTGCAGCTCTGGGGTATAATACAGGATGTAACTCAGGATCAGTAATGTAATGTATGTACACAGTGACTGCACCAGCAGAACAGTGAGTGCAGCTCTGGAGTATAATACAGGATGTAACTCAGGATCAGTAATGTAATATATGTACAAAGTGACTGCACCAGCAGAATAGTGAGTGCAGCTCTGGGGTATAATACAGGATGTAACTCAGGATCAGTAGACGATCAGTAATGTAATGTATGTACACAGGGACTACACCAGCAGAATAGTGAGTGCAGCTCTGGAGTATAATACAGTATGTAACTCAGGATCAGTAATGTAATGTATGTACACAGTGACTGCACCAGCAGAATAGTGAGTGCAGCTCTGGGGTATAATACAGGATGTTACTCATGATCAGTACAGGATCAGTAATGTAATGTATGTACACAGTGACTGCACCAGCAGAATAGTAAGTGTAGCTCTGAGGTATAATACAGGATGTTACTCAGGATCAGTAATGTATGTACACATTGACTGCACCAGCAGAATAGAGAGTGCAGCTCTGGAGTATAATACAGTATGTAACTCAGAATCAGTAATGTAATGTATGTACACATTGACTGCACCAACAGAATAGTGAGTGCAGCTCTGGAGTATAATACAGGATGTAACTCAAGATCAGTACAGGATCAGTAATGTAATGTATGTACACAGTGACTGCACCAGCAGAATAGTGAGTGTAGCTCTGAGGTATAATACAGGATGTTACTCAGGATCAGTAATGTATGTACACATTGACTGCACCAGCAGAATAGAGAGTGCAGCTCTGGAGTATAATACAGGATGTAACTCAGGATCAGTACAGGATCAGTAATGTAATGTATGTACACACTGACTACACCAGCAGAACAGAGAGTGCAGCTCTGGAGTATAATACAGGATGTAACTCAGGATCAGTAATGTAATGTATGTACACAGTGCCTGCACCAGCAGAATAGTGAGTGCAGCTCTGGAGTATAATACAGGATGTAACTCAGGATCAGTACAGGATCAGTAATGTAATGTAGGTACACAGTGACTGCACCAGCAAAATAATGAGTGCAGCTCTGGGGTACAATACAGGATGTAACTCAGGATCAGTAATGTAATGTATGTACACAGTGACTACACCAGCAGAACAGTGAGTGCAGCTCTGGAGTATAATACAGGATGTAACTCAGGATCAGTAATGTAATATATGTACACAGTGACTGCACCAGCGGAATAGTGAGTGCAGCTCTGGGGTATAATACAGGATGTAACTCAGGATCAGTAGAGGATCAGTAATGTAATGTATGTACACAGGGACTACACCAGCAGAATAGTGAGTGCAGCTCTGGGGTATAATACAGGAGGTAACTCAGGATCAGTACAGGATCAGTAATGTAATGTAGGTACACAGTGACTGCACCAGCAGAATAATGAGTGCAGCTCTGGGGTATAATACAGGATGTAACTCAGGATCAGTAATGTAATGTATGTACACAGTGACTGCACCAGCAGAACAGTGAGTGCAGCTCTGGAGTATAATACAGGATGTAACTCAGGATCAGTAATGTAATATATGTACACAGTGACTGCACCAGCAGAATAGTGAGTGCAGCTGTGGGGTATAATACAGGATGTAACTCAGGATCAGTAGAGGATCAGTAATGTAATGTATGTACACAGGGACTACACCAGCAGAATAGTGAGTGCAGCTCTGGAGTATAATACAGTATGTAACTCAGGGTCAGTACAGGATCAGTAATGTAATGTATGTACACAGTGACTGCACCAGCAGAATAGTGAGTGCAGCTCTGGGGTATAATACAGGATGTTACTCATGATCAGTACAGGATCAGTAATGTAATGTATGTACACATTGACTGCTCCAGCAGAATAGTGAGTGCAGCACTGGAGTATAATACAGTATGTAACTCAGAATCAGTAATGTAATGTATGTACACATTGACTGCACCAGCAGAATAGTGAGTGCAGCTCTGGAGTATAATATAGGATGTAACTCAGGATCAGTAATGTAATGTATGTACACAGTGACTGCACCAGCAGAATAATGAGTGCAGCTCTGGGGTATAATACAGGATGTAACTCAGGATCAGTAATGAAATGTATGTACACATTGACTGCACCAGCACAATAGAGAGTGCAGCTCTGGAGTATAATACAGGATGTAACTCAGGATCAGTAATGTAATGTATGTACACACTGACTGCACCAGCAGAATAGTGAGTGCAGCTCTGGGGTATAATACAGGATGCAACTCAGGATCAGTAATGTAATGTATGTACACATTGACTGCACCAGCACAATAGAGAGTGCAGCTCTGGAGTATAATACAGGATGTAACTCAGGATCAGTAATGTAATGTATGTACACATTGACTGCACCAGCAGAATAGTGAGTGCAGCTCTGGGGTATAATACAGGATGTAACTCAGGATCAGTACAGGATCAGTAATGTAATGTATGTACACAGTAACTGCACCAGCAGAATAGTGAGTGCAGCTCTGGGGTATAATACAGGATGTAACTCAGGATCAGTAATTTATGTACACATTGACTGCACCTGCAGAATAGTGAGTGCAGCTCTGGAGTATAATACAGGATGTAACTCAGGATCAGTAATGTAATATATGTACACAGTGACTGCACCAGCAGAATAGTGAGTGCAGCTCTGGAGTATAATACAGGATGTAACTCAGGATCAGTAATGTATGTACACATTGACTGCACCAGCTGAATAGTGAGTGCAGCTATGAAGTATAATACAGGATGTAACTCAGGATCAGTAATGTAATGCATGTACACAGTGACTGCTCCAGCAGAATAGTGAGTGTAGCTCTGGGATATAATACAGGGTGTAACTCAGGATCAGTACAGGATCAGTAATGTAATGTATGTACACATTTACTGCACCAGCAGAATAGTGAGTGCAGCTCTGGAGTATAATACAGGATGTAACTCAGGATCAGTAATGTAATGTATGTACACAGTGACTGCACCAGCAGAATAGTGAGTGCAGCTCTGGGGTATAATACAGGATGTAACTCAGGATCAGTACATGATCAGTCATGTAATGTATGTACACAGTGACTACACCAGCAGAATAGTGAGTGCAGCTCTGGGGTATAATACAGGAGGTAACTCAGGATCAGTACAGGATAAGTAATGTAATGTACGTACACAGTGACTGCACCAGCAGAATAGTCTGGGCTATAATACAGGAGGTAACTCAGGATCAGTAATGTAATGTATGTACACATTGCCTGCACCAGCACAATAGAGAGTGCAGCTCTGGAGTATAATACAGGAGGTAACTCAGGATCAGTAATGTAATGTATGTACACATTGACTGCACCAGCAGAATAGTGAGTGCAGCTCTGGGGTATAATACAGGATATAACTCAGGATCAGTAATGTAATGTATGTACACAGTAACTGCACCAGCAGAATAGTGAGTGCAGCTCTGGGGTATAATACAGGATGTAACTCAGGATCAGTAATTTATGTACACATTGACTGCACCAACAGAATAGTGAGTGCAGCTCTGGAGTATAATACAGGATGTAACTCAGGATCAGTACAGGATAAGTAATGTATGTGCACAGTGACTCCACCTGCAGAATAGTGAGTGCAGCTCTGGAGTATAATACAGGATGTAACTCAGGATCAGTAATGTAATGTATGTACACATTGACTGCACCAGCAGAATAGTGAGTGCAGCTCTGGAGTATAATACAGGATGTAACTCAGGATCAGTAATGTAATGCATGTACACAGTGACTGCTCCAGCAGAATAGTGAGTGTAGCTCTGGGATATAATACAGGGTGTAACTCAGGATCAGTACAGGATCAGTAATGTAATATATGTACACAGTGACTGCACCAGCAGAATAGTGAGTGCAGTTCTGGAGTATAATACAGGATGTAACTCAGGATCAGTAATGTAATGCATGTACACAGTGACTGCACCAGCAGAATAGTGAGTGCAGCTCTGGAGTATAATACAGGATGTAACTCAGGATCAGTAATGTAATGCATGTACACAGTGACTGCACCAGCAGAATAGTGAATGCAGCTCTGGAGTATAATAAATGATGTAACTCAGGATCAGTACAGGATCAGTAATGTAATGTGTGTACACAGTGACTGCACCAGCAGAATAGTGAGTGCATCTCTGGAGCATAATACCAGCAGCAGTTGCCTAAACCTCCAGGAATGACAGCAGGAACCTATGAGCTCTATGTTCTCCGTTAGTCACATGTATATTAGTAAATGTATATGGTTAGATGGCTAAACCTTCATGGCTGTTCCCCTTACCGAACTGCAGGCAGACCTTGGCAGGGTTTTCCGCGCTCTGAGGGGTTTTGAGTCCGATACAGAAGAATCTGTAATCTTTGGGCTCTCGTCTTGAACTTGATCTCCCACCTGAGGGGGAGCGGGAGAAGGGGCTGTGGGTAGATATACATTGGAGGTCATTTTAGATTTGAGAGCAGCTCCAGGTATAGTCTTTGCAGCATGGCCGCTTAGCGGAGAGGAGCTTGAGGTCCGTAAAGGCTGTTGATGGACAACAGATTTGTTTAATATATATCCATTGCTCCCCACGACAGAAGTTTGCATGGGACTGTTTATTTTCAGTGGGTGCTGTCGAAGGTCTGTTGGGTCTCTTTCACAGACACCGTTCTCCGCCACCCAACAGGTTTTGTAATTTGGGTCCTGATTATGCAGTTTTGTGCCGTCCTGTCCACCATGTGGAGATACTGTGTGCTCCTTTGGGTCAGTCCTCTCGCAAGAACCATTAGTGTCGCCGACTTTTTCGGGCAAGTTCTCGTCCCCGGCCATGGCATCGGGCACTGGAAAATAAATTGTGAGCTCATTAGTAAAATACAACCCTAAATGCGCAAGTACTGTTATGTTTTAAAAAAGTTTAAAGGGCCTATCCATAAAATATGAAGCTGCGGCTGCGTATTTCCGGTGCCTTGTAAGGATCTGGAAACAAAGAGGGAAGGGATAATAATAATAATAATAATCTTTATTTATATAGCGCCAACATATTCCGCAGCGCTTTACAGTTTAACAGTTTCAAAACACAAGTCATAAGTAACAACGCTAACAATACAATAATTAAAGCAAAATAAGACGAAATAAGACGACCCTGCTCGTGAGAGCGTACAATCTACAATGAGGTGAGGGAGATACAGAGTACAGGTGTGTATTTACAATGGTGTATTTACAATGAAGGTCCAGCCATCTTGCGGGAGTGAAGGATGGATGGAGATAGTGAATGGGCTACACACGCACACTTACACAGAGAATGACTTTGATTAGTGAATGTGATAGGCCACTCTGAACAGGTGTGTTTTGAGGGAGCGCCTAAAACTATGCAAATTGTGGATAGTCCTGATTTCTTGGGGTAGAGCATTCCAGGGATCTGATAAACTTGGGGATTGGCCAGAACCTGATACTCTCAAAGCAAATAAGTTTGTGTCATTGTTCTCCATATCTGTCTGCAGTCCACTTATAGGGGCAGCCAAAAAAACAATACAAAAACACCTCGTGTGAACAAACCCTCATTTGACCAGAACATCTACCTCTTGAAATCAGTTTAAGGGTATGTGTACACGTACGCAAAAAATTCCTGACAGAAAACCGTACTCCTTCCCAGAAAACGCGAGTTTTCCACGCGTGCTTAGTTACCCGCTGTTTACCCTGGATACCTGCTCCCAGCGCGAGCACGACGGTATCCAGGGTACACAGCGGGCAACTAAGGCTGCGCGCGCTTAATTACCCGCTGTTTTTCCTGGATACCAGCTCCCAGCGTCTGCTTACAGCGCTGGGAGCTCACTGATCGTTGGTTTGAGTCTGCCTGTTTGACAACTCACCAGCGATCATGTAGCAACACACCAGCGATCCTGACCAGGACGCATTGTTGGCGGGATCACTGGTGCGTCGCTAAGTGAGACGGGACCCTTCGACCTTTTTAGTACAAAGAGGTTTTTTTTTAATTAACCCCTTCCCAACCTTTGACACGGCGTATGCGTCATGAAAGTTGGTGCCAATCCGACCTATGATGCATATGCTGTATCATGAATTGTTTCACCTCCTGCGGGTCGGGTGACCGGGGTCAATGAAAGGTCACCTGACCCGCAGGTACAGGGGGCCTTGTACTTCACCCCAGGTGGGGGGGGGGGCCTTGGCCCCCCCCCCACTCTGATTAGCTGTTGAAAGTGAAACAGCCAAAAAGAGCAATTGTAATATTTCACCAATGAAATTTGGTGGAATAATACAATCCCCAGCCATGGCCGATGCTGCATTATCATCGGCCATGGCTGGAAACCGCGATCTGACCCCCCCCCCCACCCCGACTGACGGTGGCGATCTGCCCCCGCCACTGACTGACGGCGGCGATCTGCCGCCACCGTCAGTATTTGCGCCCCCTCCTCCCGCCTTCCAATCCCCCCTCCCCCCCCCCCGTACCTCCTACGTCCCGGTCTCCCTCCCGGTGACCCTCCTCCATCCTACATGGGCGCCGCCATCTTCCAAAATGGCGGGCGCATGTGCAGTGCGCCTGCCGAATCTGCCGGCCAGCAGATTCATTCATTCATTTTGATCACTGTGATAAATCCTATCACAGTGATCAAAATAAAAAAAAGTGTAAATAAACCCCCCGTTCATCACCCCCATAGGTAGGGAAAAATAATGAAATAAAGAAAATATATTTATTTTTATTTTTCCATTAGGGTTAGAATTAGGATTAGGGTTGGAATTAGGGTTAGGGTTGGAATTAGGGTTAGGGTTGGAATTAGGGTTAGGGTTGGAATTAGGGTTAGGGTTGGAATTAGGGTTAGGGTTGGAATTAGGGTTGGGGTTGGAATTAGGGTTGGGGTTGGAATTAGGGTTGGAATTAGGGTTAGGGTTGGAATTAGGGTTAGGGTTGGAATTAGGGGTAGGAGTGTGTTGGGATTAGGGGTAGGCTTGTGGTTAGGGTTGGGATCAGAGTTAGGGGTGTGTTGGGGTTGTGGTTAGGGGTGTGTTGGGGATAGGGCTGAGTTAGAATTGAGGCGTTTCCACTATTTCGGCACATCAGGGGGTCTCCAAAACGCGACATGGTGATGGCGCCACCATTGATTCCAGCCAATTTTGCGTTCAAAAAGTCAAATGGTGCTCCCTTCCTTCCGAGCCCCGACGTGTGCCCAAACTGTGGTTTACTCCAACATATGGATTATCAGCGTACTCAGGAAAAACTGCACAACAACTTTGGGGGTATAATTTCTCCTGTTACCCTTGGGAAAATAAAAAATTGGGAGCTAAAAAATCATTTTTGTGGAAAAAAAGATTTTTTAACTTCACGGCTCTGCATTATAAACTTCTGTGAAGCACTTGGGGATTCAAAGTGCTCACCACACATCGATATGAGTTCCTTGGGGGGTCTAGTTTCCAAAATGGGGTCACTTGTGGGGGTGTCTTCTACTGTTTAGGAACATCAGGGGCTCTGCAAACGTAACATGACGCCCGCAGACCATTCCATTAAGTCGGCATTTCAAAACGTCACTACTTCCCTTCCAAGCCCCGACGTGTGCCCAAACAGTGGTTCCCCCTCACATATGGGGTACCAGCGTACTCAGGAAAACTGGACAACAACTTTTGGGGTCCAATTTCTCCTGTTACCCTTGTGAAAATAAAAAATTGCGGGCTAAAAAAATAATTTTTTGAGGAAAAAAAATGATTTTTTATTTTCACAGCTCTGTGCTATAAACTCCTGTGAAGCACTTGGGGATTCAGAGTGCTCACCACACATCTAGATAAGTTCCTTGGGGGGTTTAGTTTCCAAAATGGGGTCACTTGTGGTGGAGCACACAGGGGCTCTCCATAAGCGACATGGTGTCCGCTAACAATTGGAGCCAATTTTCCATTCAAAAAGTCAAATGGCGCTCCTTCCCTTCCGAGCCCTGCCATGCGCCCAAACAGTGGTCCACCCCCACATATGGGGTACCAGCGTACTCAGGACAAATTGGACAACTTTTGGGGTCCACTTTCTCCTTTTACCTTTGGGAAAGTAAAAAAATTGTTGCTAAAAGATCATTTTTGTGACTAAAAAGTTAAATGTTAATTTTTTCCTTCCATGTTGCTTCTGCTGCTGTGAAACACCTGAAGGGTTAATAAACTTCTTGAATGTGGTTTTGATCAGCTTGAGGTGTGCAGTTTTTAGAATGGTGTCACTTTTGGGTATTTTCAGCCATATAGACCCCTCAAACGTGAGGTGGTCCCAAATGGTTTTGTAAATTTTGTTGTAAAAATGAGAAATCGCTGGTCAACTTTTAACCCTTATAACTTCGTAACAAAAAAAAAATTTGCTTCCAAAATTGTGCTGGTGTAAAGTAGACATGTGGAAAATGTTATTTATTAACTATTTTGTGTCACACAACTCTCTGGTTTAACAGAATAAAAATTCAAAATTTGAAAATTGCAAAATTTTCTATTTTTTTTCACAAATAAACGCAAAAATTATTGACCTAAATTTACCACTAACATGAATCCCAATATGTCACGAAAAAACAATCTCAGAATCGCTCGGATGTGTTGAAGCATTCCTGAGTTATTACCTCATAAAGGGACACTGGTCAGAACTGCAAAAAATGGCCAGGTCATTAAGGGGTTAAATTTTTGGAGCACATCCACTCCAAAATCCTCCAGGAAAAAAAAAAGACTTCCTATTCATTTTTTCTATGGGAAACCTAATTGACGCTGTGTGCCCACGTTGCGTTTTTTAAGCGTTTCCGCAGCGCTTTTAGACAAGCGTTTCTGCTGCGGAAACGCTTAAGAAAAGCATCTAATGTAATAGAATGGAAAACACACATGTTGTGCTAATTGTGCGTTTTTTTCCAGCTGCGGAAACGCTTAGCGGAAAAAAACTCAGCATGTTCATTAATTGTGCGGAATCGCATGCGATTCCGCATACATACACTGTAATTTGGTCAGACCTCATCTGGAATATTGTGTCCAGTTTTGGGCACCACATTTTAAAAAAGACATCAACAAACTGGAGCAAGTTCAGAAAAGAGCGACCAGAATGGTGACCGGTCTGCAAACCCTGTCTTATGAGGAAAGGTTGCAGGATTTGGGAATGTTTAGTTTGCAAAAGAGAAGACTGAGAGGAGACTTAATAGCTGTCTACAAATATCTAAAGGGCTGTCACATAGTAGAAGGATCAACTTTATTCTCATTTGCACAAGGAAAGACTAGAAGCAATGGGATGAAACTGAATGGGAGGAGACACAGATTAGATATTAGAAAAAACTTTTTAACAGTTAGAGTGATCAATGAGTGGAACAGGCTGCCACGAGAAGTGGTGAGTTCTCCTTCAATGGAAGTCTTCAGAGGCTGGACAGACATCTGACTGGGATGATTTAGCGAATCTTGCTTTGAGCAGGGGGTTGGACCAGATGGCCCAGGAGGTCCCTTCCAACTCTACCATTCTATGATTCTAATTGCAATAACGCATAGAAAAACGCATGTCAAAATGCTTGACAATCGCGTCAAAAAGCGCATGCATTTTCCCTGGCAAGGGCATGCGTTTCTGCTCAGGAAAAAAACGCTTGAAACACGCTACGTGGGCACATAGTTCATATGAGGAGCTTTTTTGAGTGTTTTTTTTTCCTTAAAGAGTTCAAACAACTTGGTTGAAGTGGATCCTGCTCCAAACTAGGCAATGTCTAATCAAAAGACTAGGGGGAAAAAAAACTAGAACTTTTAAACTTCTTCAAAAGCTTTTCAGGTAAAGAAAATCTGTTTAAAAAATCCATAAAAATGAACATTTCATGAGGTGGTTTCTGTTATAAAAGTTTGCCCCCCCCCCAAAAAAAAAAAAAAAAAACTCCGTGTGAACTGAGCCTAAAAGTTCTTATGCTCCACGTCAACACAGAAAATTGTTTCTTGGAGGTCAAATTCGTAACTAACGAGCGCTGGATTTCCGTACCTTCTTCCTTGCTGTTTGTGATGTCTTTTAGCAGATCCTTTCTGGATTCCACCTTGCTTGCGCCAACCCGCTGCAAGAAAGGAAAAAGATATGTTTTGAGGTGTTTTTTTTTGTTTTGTTTTTTTTAATAAAAGGTGACGACAGAACTGCATTTAACATTAAGGATTCTTCACATAATTCCAATCAAAAGCCACAAATTTAAAGTGACTGTCCAGCCCTGTCCCGAATCCAAGTCGGTGTCAATACAAAAGGCTCTGCTAGATGCCACTGTGGTTCTGCTAATGAGGGGAGGTCTCCTGCACATTAGGTCGGGATGGCCCCCATAACCGATATCGCCAGCTGACCCCATAAGGACTACCGAGAGCTTTAGGCGGACATTTCACCACCACAGGAGCCAATCTATAGCTTATTGGTCCCCATAATAGACACAGTCATATGCATAAATCGGAAGCCAGGCGATCGGCTCAGGGATCGGCTTCCCCAATGTTTGGAGGGGTTCTTGCTGCAATGGAAGGGAAGTATTACAATGAAATCAATGGGCTGTCAGTGTAATGCGCAGATGCTCTGGATCCTACAGAGCCGCTCTTATGGGAAATCCCAAAAGGAGAATCCCCTTCTACTACACCCATAGGGCACCTAAAGTAGAAGAAGCGGGAAAATAATTGTACTGTGCCTGAAAGCGAAGATTGGGGTCGTCTCTCATACCTAACAACGGTCCTGTATTGATGTGTTCAGAAAATTAAACATATAGGACATGAAATCTTGTGTTACTGCAGGTCGAGGTACGGCCGGCGGCAGGAGCCGACATGTATAGCCCCCCACCCCTAGAAGAAGCCATAGGTAAACAGGTCAGATTACAAAGGGGAGGGGGATGTAAAGTTTTGAGGTCTCTGATACTGTAGCAAAAAAAAAAAAAAAAATGCTGAATTTCAAGAAACATGGGGTGTGGAAACCTTTTATTCAGCAATGCTTGGACTTGTAGTGCCTCAAACTAGATCGATGGGGGTCATCCTGACAACTGGTCATTTACGAGGGGTGAATGAAATACCATAAAATTTAGGTGTTTTCCGAGAAGCCCCAAATGATAGAAAATTCGTGGGGTTGACTATTAAGAGTTTGTTCACACGTAGCACTTTTCACAGGCGGTTTACAGTACCAACAAAATAAATGAGATTTCTAGGATCTCATTCACATGATGTGTTTTTCTGAGCTGCAGCGCATTTGTATTTTTTTTCACCTGGTCGACTGATTGCAAAAACAACCACCAATAAAAAGCACATGTAATGTAATCTGGGTTTTTCATGCGGAAAAAAAAAAATCTGAACAAAAAACCCCCACTGTGTGAACATACCAATAGTTTGGTGCCAGGTTCGATATAGTTGTCATGGCCTTACACTGATTGGCAGCGCCACGGAGAATGAATGGCGCTGGGTGGGCATAAGTCCTTCAATCTGACAATCGGCATGGATTTTAGCGTCTAGATCTCTAAGTTATCGCCTAATAATCAGGGTCAAGATCCAAACTCCGTCTACACCCATAGATACCAACCTAACTATATGGTGTTATAGGAGACAAATCAAGGGTTAAAGTCAAAGCTGCCATGAAAAAGAATAAAGAAAGAAAATAATGTATAATAAAAGAATAAAATGAGATCAGGTCATGAAATGCTGACAAAAAAACCCCACAGAAAATAAAGCCAGGCCAGCCTACTATGTGGTTTTTCTGAAACGGAAAGGTACAATGGTAGCGAGATATTTCGGGATCTCTAGGAAAGGAATAGGCAGATGAAGAGATAACAACGCAGCCGACACATCCTGCTTAATAAAACATATCTGCATCCACTGCAAGGAGGCGATAAATCATATCCAGACAAGACGCTCCAGCAGAAAAAAAAAAAAAACTACAAAATATTTCCTGTCCTGATTTCATATCTAAAAAAGAAAAAAAAATTGCAAGAATGTTTTAAGTTACATTGAAAAAGGATCTAAAGTGGTCATGGAAGGGACTGAATGATGGAGCCTGGAGACACCGGAATGTGGATGGAAGAACACAACAAGACCCTCAAAAAGCCCAGCCATGGACACCAAGACCAAGATGAAACAATGCCAACTGATAGTGTCCAGACTAGTGATTAAAAGTCAGAATTAATAAGTATCTACTGGTTTTTCATTGGCCTCATGTGGCTCCTAAAAAGAAACCATAATTTATTTTAGTCTAATTATCTTCTACTTAAAAAAAAAAAAATGGATTTAATGTTCATTTTAAAAATAATCTAATACCTATTTTACATTTTATCTCACTTTATAATATATATATATATATATATATATATATATATATATATATATATATATATATATATATATATATATATACACATACACACATATATAAAAACATGAAACATATATATTCTGATGTTGGCCTTGATGCACAGCCTTCTCCCCGGAGGCCGGCTGTTCTTTGGTTGTCTGGTTATCAGGCCTCGCAATGGATTTTTTTCCTGTGTTTCCAACATTAATAAAATAAATATATATATATATAAATATATAAAATCACAAATGACTGCAATGACAACGTGAATCTTACCCGACGTAGTGGGGGTGTAAAGGCCCTACAGGAGCCAGCACAGATAGGCCTTACAGAGACAAAGAAGCCCTCATAGCAGCCACTTTACATGAGCTGTAGCCCCTGCGGTGTATTCGGGTCCAAAGATCTCTTGAAATGATCAAGGGCATTAGGCTCATCCCTGCAGTGAATAATGCAGATAGTGGTGTCTAGACCGGTCTACAACCCTCCTCATACACAATGCAAGAACCCAGTGTCAACCAGCAGAACCCATGAGATCAGCAGAGGTTTCACTTGAAGCCCAAGCCTTGGGGTTTTTTCTAAGCGATGCCAGTGTTCCCCCAAACAGCTGGATGCAAACCGCAGAGCCCCCTTTTTTTCTGTAAATTGCTTAAATGCAAAATGCATCATGTAATGCAATTCTGCAAAATGCATATTTGCAAACCCCAAGCTGGTTCACCATCTTTGTAAAAGCTGGAGCCCCCTCCCCTTTAAAAAAAAAAAAATGATATAAATCATGAAAAAAAAACAACAACAAAACTGTCTGTAACTTTGTGCCTCCATGCAAGATCTTCAATCACCCCCCAAGAGCAACGGTTCCCTTCTGTTTTCAATCCAACCAGCACCCATGATTGGCAGGAAGGTGGGGGAAAGGCCCCGCTCCCTCCCAGGGATAATGTCGGCTGATAGATCAGACCCAACAAAAGCCAACTGCACAGCACTGTCTGCCTTCACAATAAAAGTCCTCGCTACCTTCCCCTCTCTCGCTCTCCTACCACTGATTACCAAGCCCTTCTGGCTGGGCTGACTCAAGGCTCCAGACATGCACCACGGCCACAGACAGGACTCAGGGCTTTTTTAAGGATCTTCCAAGGAGAACTAATAAAAAAAAAGCATGAAGATTGCAAACATGGAGCCTTGTCCTCATTGCTGCCTGGTGCTGGAGAGCAGCTCACGTAGAGGAAGTCAAAGCCAGAAGACTGCAAATATGTATCATGGCACAATTTAACCCAGGAAGTCCTACTGTGAACTCGCAGGTCTGCCCCAAATCAGGTGGACAAAGTCAACGTTATTCTTCATAGTGACGCCGGCTAGACGGACTGCTCAACAGAGAAGGGAAGGTTGGGTAACTTCCATCCTGGCAAAGAACTGCAGTGAGGGGTTTATGGACTTTGGAAAAATAGGCGTTTTAAATCCCAGAAAATAACCTATTAATATCAGTGCAACCCAAAGTCCATTCACAAAGCCCCGTGCACCATCAATACAATTGCTAGACACCCTGTGGAGGCCATTCACAGGCAAATATCTGACGGCCAACCTAGATGTAAAACCTGGGCCAAGAGGTCAGAAAAATCTAGAAAAAGGATTATGGTTGAGATATGAATGATATACAGACGTGCAGTGTAAAATTATCAACAGATATCTCCAAAATCAGTGACTCAAAAGGAGAGTCTTACTCGAGGAAGCGATGGCACGTGCTGATCAGAAGGGATCCTCAAAAAAATGTTGTGGATCGCTACGCTTAAGTCTTGCACAGCGCTAGGGCTCATTTCTTATACACAAAAATCGGGTGACTTTATCTTGCGGAGACGGAGCGTCTCAGCAAGATAAATTGACATGCTGCGGTCTGGAAAGACGGGCCGCATGTCCGGATATACAAGGAAGCCGGAGGCGTCCCTGCACACATAGTGGAGATGGGATTTCATGAAATTCCCTCCACTATGCTTTAACATCTGGCCGCTACGGTTTGAACGCTGCGGCTGTACGCTTAAAAAACGCTAACAAACGCATTCCCATGCAATCCTATGGGATTCCGCAGATGCTGTGCCAATGCTGCGGATTTTTCCGCTGCGGAATCGCATAACAGTAAAATCCGCAGCATGTCCATTAATTCTGCGGAATCGCGGCGATTCCGCCTCCATAGAATTGCATTGAAACGCTCACTTTACGCGTGTGGCTATGCCCACCATGCATAAAGTGAGCGCTTCATGTGCGGATGGTACCCAGGGCCTGGAGGAGAGGAGACTCTCCTCCAGGCCCTGGGTACCATATTCCTGTAAAAAATAGAATTAAAATAAAAAATAGGGATATACTCACCTTCTGTCAGCCTCTGGAGTCCTCCCGGCCCTCAGCGGCACTGCCAGCAACTTCCGTTCCCAGGGATGCATTGCGCGAATGACCTCTGATAACGTGGCATCTCGCGAGACCACTACGTCATCAGAGGTCATTCGTGCAATGCATCCCTGGGAACGGAAGTTGCCGCCAGCGCCAATGAGGACTGGGAGGACTCCGGGGGCCAACAGAGGGTAAGTATATCCCAATTTTTTATTTTTTTTTATTATTTTTAACATTCTTTTACTATTGATGCTGCATAGGCATCATCAATAGTAAAAAGTTGGTCACACTTGTCAAGCACTATGCTTGACAAGTGTGACCAACCTGTCAATCACTTTTCCAAGCAATGCTTCAAATCGCTTGGAAAAACGCTAGCATTCTGCAAGCTAAAAACGCTTGCAAAACACTTGTGTTTTGCGGGAAAAAGCATACGAATTCCGCATGCGTTTTAACCGCGGCGGGGAGTTGCGAAAATGCTGCGAACAGTTCCGCAGAATTTCTGCAACGTAGGCACATAGCCTAAACGTTTCAGGAGATTCTCATTGGATATAAAAAAACATTATTCAGGTAGCTCAACCTTCAGCCTTCACTTATATGTGGACGACATATGGATGGCATCAAAGTGGCGTCCAATTTTTTCCATGAACCTGTAGACTTGCATTAGCGATTTCAATCAAAGAATCAATATTGCATAACTCTACTTAATATTGTGAGGACCACTCGGTCCACAAAAATACAGACTACAGACGTCAATTACACCATAGACTAGAATAGCAGTTTTATCGGTGAAAACCACAGAACTCATATGAGTAAAACTGAAGTCTGAATGAGCCCTTAGGCCCCGCACAGAGAGGAAGGGCACTTGAAGAAGCAGCAGACGGAGGCCCAATGTGTCGCACAGCCCAATCAAATGACAGCATTGCCTTAGATCAGTATTTCCCAAAACTCCAGTCCTCACGGCCCCAACACATCATGTTTTCAGGATTTCCTTTCGCACGGGTGATGGAATTATTATCAAGGCAGTACAAATTGCCGCAGGTGTTCTCACCAGCACAATACTAATGAAACCCTGAAAATATGATGTGTTGGGGCCATGAGGACTGGATTTGGGAATCAATGCTCAATTTGCACAAAACATTTTTTTTTTTTTACCCCATGACAGCAGACACTGCAGAACCGTCCTTTGTCTGTTCCCCCAGAACAAAAATAATAATAAAATAAGATAGCTCTTAGGAGGCAATCAGAATAATCCAAAAGACAGTTTGACTTTTTTGTGGTGCGCATTATAAAGGAGAACCTAAAAAACAAGGTAGCAAATGTTACAGCACCACTCCTACTCACCTGCTGCCGCCTTCATCATTTCCCAGCGTCGCTCCCATCAGGTCTCCAGCGAAACGTGACCTGCAGGCTGCTCCACTTTTCCAAACAAGTCTATGAGAGCTTCATCCTGGCTATCATAGATTTGCATTGAGAGCTTGTGACGTAGCTTCTGACTTCCAGAGAGTCCAAAGCAGTGCTCACAAGATGGTGCCGCGAAACTGGACAGGCGCAGAAATAGGGCTTAGGCGCCAGAGGGTAAGTATGTGACCGGGGGCAAGGGGCTTAGCTTTAAAGCGCCACTACAGCACTGAAAAACGCTGAAGTGGTGCTTTCAGGTTCCTGGCCGCCTTCTGTGCAAGTAATTTATGCATTTCAGGGGTGGGGAATCTTTTTTCTGCCAAGGGCCGTTTGGATATTTATACCATCCTTTGGGGGCCGTACAAACTCCGCCCACAAAGTACATCCTGACTCTGGCTCTGGTGACAGGATGAAATCTTTCATTGCATACCCTTCAGTGTTCAGTAGTGAACACTGCGTGTGGGTGCTAACAGAGCAAGAAGAAATTAATGAGCTGGTGACAATCAAAATACAGCTCCCTGCCAAAGCACTGTGGTCACGGAGAATATGCCCGGGGGCCGAATAAAAGGTCATCGAGGGCCGTAAATGGCCCAGAGGCCTGAGGTTCCCCACCCCACCCCTGATGTATTTGAAGCAGATTTTTGTGCACCAAAAGCCAGGGAGTTGGCAGGAAAAATTGCTGTGTAAAATATGTACAGCACTATGGAATCAATGGTGCTATATAAATAATATGTGCGGTTTATCTAATTAATTTGAATGAGTAAAAGATATTGAAAACACAAACATACTGAAGATTTTTTTTAAAAAAAATGTTTTTCTAGTTCAAATCTAAAAGTAAAAAGTAAGATTTCAGAAATCACATTCACTTTGCAGGAACCGTGAAGTGCAGTGTTTTTTTGCCCTTGTGTGACCGAGCCCTTATACTGGTGGGATCAGCAGAATAAATCTATGGTCTTCTCTACAGGGCAAAAGGTAATAGGTAGGAAGCAGAAACCATCAATTAGATGGGACACCTGGGATCCAACGGGTTTTGGATGGACCATGGGGGGTGCATCTGAAGGCGAGATCATGCCAAATTTAAGTATCCAAACAAGGACCCAGTTAGGCTGGAGTCACACATAGTGACTCACCAGCGATCCTGACAACGATATCAATGCGTCAGGATCGCTGGTGAATTGCTATGTGATCGCTGGTGAGCTGTCAAACAGACAGCTTCACCAGCGATCAGCACAGCGACGGCCAGCGCCCGGCGTCGCTGTGCACGTTAGTAACCAGCGCGCTGATGCAGGAAGCTGGTAACTAACGTACACATCGGGTATCCAAGGGACGTGCGCCCTAGATACCCGATGTGTACGTTAGTTACCAGCTCCCTGCATCAGCGCGCTAGTAACTAACGTACACATCGGGTATCTTAAGGTACTGTCACACATAGTGATGCACCAGCGATATGACGCGGTCAGGATCGCTGGTACATCGCTAAGTGGTCGCTAGTGAGCTGTCACTCAGGCAGATCTCACCAGCGACATCGCAGGGGTCGGGGGTCGCCACTTACCTGTCAGACGAGGCGATCCTGACGTCCTCCCGCCCGCGTCCACGCGTCGCTCGTCGTCACAGCAGGAAGCTGACGACGAGAAACGGTCCAGGACGTTCTCGTGCGATCAGCGATAACCAGCGGGGGAGCGGTCAGAGGTAAGTATCAGACATAGCGATATCGCTATAACGTCACAAAAACCAGTGACGTTATAGCGATATTGCTAGCGATATCGCTTAGTGTGACAGGCCCTTAAGGGACGCACGTCCCTTGGATACCCGATGTGTACATTAGTTACCAGCAGATCGCTGGTCTCCCACCTGTCACACGCAGCGATGCGTGGTGGCCAGCGACCAAAAAAAAGTCCTGGCCTTTCCTGCAGCGATCAGCGATACTGGCAGGGGGGCCGGTTGCTGATCGCTATCACACACAGCGATCTCGCTGGTTAGATCGCTGTTGTGTCACAAAAATTGTGACTCAGCAGCAATCTCGCTAGCGAGATCGCTATGTGTGACTGGGCCTTTACACAAGCAGCTGCTATCAACTGCACATGTGTACTGAGCCTTGAGGCTCTCAGAAAGAGAGATATATAAGATAGTAAAGGGGGAGGAATCTTAAATCAGGTAAGGGCTGATAGCAGAGAACAATAGATGGCATTCATTGCACAGGAGATGATTAGATTAGACTTTAAGTTTGGAAGCAAAATGTGATCTGCAAAGAACTCTGGTATCATCTACTCTTTCTCCACTACAAAAGGGGGACGTGTCTTGTCCATTGGGAATAGTCACTGTTGACACTATCGTAAGGAGGAAGGCAGCCACTCACTTCTTTCCAAGATGGGACATTGATCTTACAATCACGTGCTCGTAGTTCTAAGACGTGCATAGAAATTATAGGTAGGTAGCAAAAATGGCAGCAGAAAGTCCTTACAGACCAATGGCTCCTTGTAGGATACAGATGTAAAACAGCAGGCTGCGGCCTAGGCCAGACGAGTCCTTGTTGTCCCGGCTTGTGCTCTGTCATTAAAAATGATGCCTGGTCTTGTTTGTCTGTCAAGGATTGCATGGAATTAGATCATCGCCCTCGTCCTCTGCCACCACCTCCCCCTCCTCCAGGCCTCCAGCGAGCATGCTCTCCTAACTCGCTGCCATTTCCCCACTGCACTGTTTACAGAGTGGATGATCGGCCATCGTCATAGTCACTGCAACCAGGTGGAAGAGATTATGACGGGCCTCCACCACCGGCAGGGAAAAACAGACACTTGGCACAATAGCAGGACAACGGCCAAATGCTCTGCGACCTCAGCTATGGTGGCTACACATGCACTTCCACGTATACCCCTGACTAGAAGCCCAGGACAACGCCACCGCTGCACCCCTCATCAATAGCGGAGAAAGGCACCAAAACTCGACAACTCGACAAGTAGATTTGGTTGTCGGCCAATGCATAAAGTTAGTTATCAAATGCAAACTGGTTTGTATAGCAGAGTTTGTCAAATGCAGAAAAGCAGATCTACTTGCATGTCATCTCTGTGTCTACATGCAAACCCCCCTACAGTAGAAGCCATAAGGTCTGGTGGTGGGTCCAGTGGCCACAATTATCATTATTATGGAGTCTTTGACTATCAGAAATATATTGTTAGGCAATTATAAAAAAATCTTTTTACAAAAATAAAATAAAACAGACTGAGCTAACTGCTGATGACTACTTTTGATCCCCACGGGACACTCAAACAGCTCCCATCGCCAACTATAATAAGGATTGTATGCATCAATATACCTTATTTCATTTTTGCCTTTCCACAAGATATTTTAACATGGAAGTCCTACATATACCACTGTGCACCTATACACTAGCAAAACTCTTCAAAGGTATAGGTCAGTAAATCCTCCCGGACGTCCAAGGAAGGCTCGAACGTGACGTGAACAGAGCCGAAAGCGGCAGGTAATCCTCCTTAACTGTAGGCCAGCAACAGGAAATAAGGATGTATATGGAGCGAGTGAGGAGAAGCAGCCCAAGGAACATTTCATTATATGCATTAGGACCCATGAGGCCCAAACCCTTGAGCAAGAAGGAAAAAAAATATGGAAAGCTCTGGAGAGAATCTGAGAAATTGTGGTTAAATTTTAAAGAAAAGATAAATGGAAACAAAATGCATACAGTACGAGATGCTCTGTCAGGAAATATGGTTTTTTTTTTCAACAAGACCAAAGAAAAGAAAAATATTGAAGTGCTTTTTTTCCTGGACCTAGATTAATCGCCTTTACATAGAATGCCTCCAGGGCCACCATCGATTTAGAGAGGCTGTACCCCGGTACTGCAGAGCCGCCTGTACGAGCCACAGCACTTGTCAGACAGCAACAGATCAAACACCAGCTAGACAAAGACATAATGATAAACCTTAGCAATCCAACCTATCCTGAGCTTGGGAAAAACATGGCTGCTGTTTTCCCAGAAATGGCGCCACGCCCGTCGGTTGTGCGTGGTATTGTAGCGCCATTCAATACCTTGGAAAACCCTTAGATGGGTGGGGCACTATTCTATGGAGAAAGTCGCCATGGTTTTCTATTTCTGTGCACTAGTGGCACCTTCCATGCCATACTCTCCTGAGGAATCCCAGAGCTATCAATACACATAGAAAATTCCTCCCTTATCTTGGAAGTCAGTCTGAAGAGCAATGGCTAGTGCATATGCATTATACCCATGCTGAACTCAAGGTGGAAAATTTGTGAGCATTTCCACTGCAGTCTCCCGGGATCCCGACCTTCTCCTTCCCTGAAGCTCAGATCTCTTATTGCTCATGATCTGCAGACATGATGCAAACAAGGGCCTGCAACATTTCCAATGCTGAAGCCCCATGTTTTCTCTCCTAAAAAGTGCGACAGTGCAAAAAAATTAAAAATAGCCACACATTTTTGACATGCCCTGACGATTTCACAACACAAGGCCTGGAAGGCACAATGCTCTACCTGGAGTGATGCTCCATCCAAAAGCACAGACGGTGCCAAGATGTGAGCGCAGACATGTGCACCCGTGTGTGACTGGGCTCCCTCTACTGGCCAAGTGGGCACACTGGAGACCATTTCGAGTCTGCTCGGATCAGCAGCCATTTCACAGACCTTGCATTGTCTTCTACTGCAGAGCCAATCTCAGGTTTCCTCCATCTGCCGTCTATGAGAATACTTATAGATCAATCGCCACGTCATCATATTGGGCTCACTTTCCTAGCAAAACAGACACTAGGAAAAAAAAAAAATCAAGCGATGCACCCCCAATGCATTTATCGATATCAGTGATGACGCAAGCCTCCCCCCTAATATCTTCCAAGCACAAGCTCAATGTGTGGACCCCTAGAGGATCACATAGGAGAATCCAAGGTGATAGGGATTATCCATAGTGACACTGAGGTGGACAGGAGAAGAAAAGATCTAAAGGAGCCCTCCGATGAGCATTTGCCCCGGACAAAGGGTCCTCTGCGCTCGTATTGATCCTCTGCCGGGTGCCAGGTTATCACATCAAATATTAATGCTGCAACTGCAATTCTGTTCAGTCACACACACAATGTCCGCATCCATCATGCATCCAGCAAATCTGGGGGACACCGCCATTTGCCGCTTCGGCAATTCTTCATACAGTGGATATAGATAAAGCATTGAATGGTTGCAATTATCAGGAATGTATAGAAAGAAAGAAAAAGGGGGAGGGAACGGTGCAATGAAACACCATGGAAACTGCTGGAGACTTCTGCCCTACTTTTTGCAAATATAAAATACATAATTAAAGCGAGGAGAGGAATCTGTAGATGTGTGACAGTGGGAAACGTCGGAATCCATATTGACGAGATCCGAGAACTGTAACCCCAGGTCATATTCAACTTTGGTCCTCAAGGTCACCCCCTCCCAACACAGGTCACGAATAAGGTCATGTTTTCATTCTGTGGCTGACACATGCCCACATGATGAACAATGGTCACACGGCTCTGTGGGCATTGGCCACTGCTTGAGGGTGCAGTAACCGCAGCGTGAAAATCCAACCTAAGGGCTAATTCAGACATCCGTATAGAGGGTCGTATTTTCTCATCCCAGCCTGGCCTGCCAGTCTGGGCTTAATATAGACAAGAAAGTACATCATTCTGTAAATTAGCCTTTAGGTAGTTGGTAGAAACATAGGTTACTTTGCTGGGGGGCTGCGACCATCGTTTTGTTCCCGTGGGGCATTACAAATCTGTGTTCTCCGCAGGGCTGTGGAGTCGGAGTCGTGGAGTCGGAGTCGGTGCTCATTTTGGTGGAGTCGGAGTTGGAGTCGGTATAAAATGGACCGACTCCGACTCCTAAAATATATAATAAATTGGGTACAGTAATTCAATGCAGGATGTGCTGAATATTTTTTCATAGGAGTTTGGGAAAGTTATGAAATGTCCTATAAATGACTGTTCTATTCATGATCTAAGGCTACATTCACACACAGCGTTTTTCCTGTGTTTTTTGAGGATACGTTTTTCAGCTGCAAAAGCTGACCATCTTTTTAAAAAACTGCATCACCTGAAAGGTTTTTGAGCTCATAGATAATGTTTTCAATAGCAAAAGCAGATTAGAAATCTGCTCTATCTATCCATTTATCCATATCTGTCTATCCATATCGTATCTGTACCAAAAAGAATGAAAACCGGGTAGTACACCAATATATATTCTGTTCTATCTAAATATCTTGATTATTGGATCATAAAAATGATTAAATGTCTGAGGTTCACATTGTACTACAATAAATTTTTCACTTAAATATAAGCAATATATGTGGGAGTCGGAGTCGGAGTCGTGGAGTCGGAGTCGGTGTAAGGGAAATTGAGGAGTCGGAGTCGGAGTCGCAGGTTTGGCTTACCGACTCCACAGCCCTGGTTCTCCGGAATAATGGGGTTCCCAACAATCGGACTGCCACCGATCTTCAAATCACCACCTTTCATGCAGAAAGGCGCATTGTGTGCTGACTACCATAACCAAATTATATCAGAAGGTCCTAAACAGCGCTTTAGGCACTTGTCCCGATGGGACCACCACGAATCCTGTGCTGTAACTTCACTGTATTCTCACGGGGTATTTCAACACCTCATTCTCAAGATTGGTACTCAAACTCCCAATGATTGGCAAGTTATCACCTGCCATGCGGACACTCTACACTGCATTTTAGGTGCACTGTCACAGTGTGTTCTCCAAACCTTCTAGAAACTACAGCTCTAAGCATGCCCTGATACTAGAAGCCTCTAGACGCCCAACGGTGGACAAAATAAGTGTCCTCCATGTCGGTAAACCTATTTTCACAGCAGACTGCACGCTCCCATACAGAGGCAACCAATAAGGAAAAGCACATGATCAGTGAATGATGCCTCTGTAAAATGTCATGTATACAGTACCTTCGATGGAAAAAGTGAAAAAAGGGTCTCAACTTCTGGAACAAGCGACATCATAGGAAATGGAATGAAAGTCCACAGCAAAAAATAGACAAGACTTTCCCCAATTAAATGTCTCCTAGACGTGCATAACGCGAGCTAAGAAAGATATGATCGCACTTAGGAAGGTAGAAACCGATCCAAGCCATAAGTGAGGTCTTCTCCTGGATGAAGGCATCTACACATGGTACAGAGCCAAAGCCTATGACAAAAGAAGCTAAGCCCCAGGACTCCTCAGCGACCTTGCAAAGAGAAGATCTGGCTTTTCAGCACCTACCAGTCTCGTACAGTCATTACGTCTGCCCCTGGGCGAGTCACCAGACCTGCAGGCCTGTGAGAGACGGACTAACGTGTCCTGCCTTTTTTCCCTTCTTCTTCCTTGGCCCATGAAGCCTCAGCACTGGGTCATGTGACCTAGCTCCCTCTATAGGTAAAACAGAGGCATTAACAATAAAAAAAATAAATAAAATAATCATGCCTGGAGAATCATTTCACATCAGCAGTCATCTCCTGTGATTGCAAGGAAAACCACAAGAATCCTCACCTGGTGTGCAAAGAGCCGAGGTGCCTGACGAGGACGGCGCAAGAGAGATAACTTATGGCAAAAGCAGCAGGAGAAGCGGGAATTGCAAAATGTCTTTGAGAACGGGAAAAAATTATATCCATTGTAAGCAATGCATCTTGAGAAGCTGTAAAATACTGATACCTGGGGTGGGGGTCCCAATGTAGACCTGATCTGTCAACAGTAACCAGGTTACACTGGATGCGTGCTCTTGGCGCTTGCTCTTCTGGCCTCCGTCTCTACCACGGGAGCCTTATTGGGGACAAATCATCCGCCAGCTCTCAAACTGCTAGGGAAAGTGACAGGCCTTGCATTGTATCAGCAGGTAACTGCCAAGCAATTGGGGAATTATGACATCTGACGGTGGGGTGGGCGCAGAATGCATGACAGTGGGGGGGGGGGGGGGTGCACGACGCATGCCTATATCTTCCAAGAGGCATCTCACACCTCAATGCAGAATGGTTTGGCAGACAGTATGTATGGGGGTCCTCTGCAGATGATGTTAGGGGAGCTAAGGATACAGAATGTTCAATTTCAGTCTGCAGATCATTTTTTTCTCCCAGAGGTAGTAAATCACTGCCAGGTATGATATAGAGGTCACAGGAGCCCTCCTGTGCTGTGTATGGGAGACACGGCTGAGATGGCTGTCTGGCAAACAATTCTTAGGTACACCCCCCCAGGTAGAGACGGTATAAAATTGTGCACCATTTATGCTTATGTCTGGTAACGCAGAATCGGTCACTTGAGCGATAGTTCAGAGGATTATTCGGTTGGCAGCCATCCCTCCCACCTCCACCAAATGAGAGCGCCACTGTCGAAACAAAAGAACAGGCAGTCTGAAATCATACCGAAAATCCTTATCTTCCCCAACATTGTCTGTCGGGGAAAGACAAATTAGACCGTTACACAGGGGACATCTGCCTGTAGCAGCAGCCACCGGAGCGGACATGATGCACTACATGGCACCCCAAGAGGAAGATGAAAATAAGTGAAGATAAATAAAAAGTTTTTAGAAAAAGAAAAGTTTGAATCAACTTTTTCCCAGTTTGAAACTAAAAAAGGAAAAACAAACACTTGGTATTGTTGTGTCCATAAAACAACAATCAATGAAAATAACACTAATTAATCCGAAACAGCGCTGTATGGCAGTCACTCACACCACTGAGGAGTTAAAAAGTTGAATAATTGTAAAATGAAAAAGTTTGGTAACTTTCTAAAACATTATGGGTCTCAATTCTTCACTATTTTCGAAAATCTTTTATTCAAGAAAAAGGTCACATACAGATATAACATGTATAACAACAATATGGATAAAGACATGTATATTCACATAGTTATCAATATTCATAGATACGAATGGAAAGCAAAGATGCCAAAATAGCATTGCTGACTCGTAATATAACAAGGCAGAGTTTAAGTAAAAGTGATCAAGTTTCATAACAACAAACTCTTCAGAGTATATGCCTTTCCAGCTAATGCAGATAACTGCCTATCAAAATTCCATAGGTATCTAATAAAAACAGAACAAAGAAACAAATCAATTCTTCACTATTTTCAATATTTCTGCTTACTGCCAGTGATTTTATTTTTTTGCTTAACTTCCATTCTCATACAGGATAATGTACACGGCATACAACCATGGAGAACCAGCACACGTGTATACCAGGACTAAGAATGTGTAGCGTTCGAGATGCCCAAGTTTTACACCCTTCAATTATTTTATTTTTTCATTGTGTACATCTTTTTAATGGATTAACAAAATCACAATTTTATCTCCTATTTGATTTGGAAGCTGGACCTTTTCTCTATTACATCTACAAACGTTGGGTGGTGGTGTGGCCTCATGCTTCTTCACTATTCAGAACGGAGAGGATGAGTTGGTGCTTTTTCTTTATATTGGAAAGGTGCACAACTTGTTTTGCCGTGGGGGCACACTTACAGCAGGCATTACATTAGTGGAAAAACCACAGCCGAAAGCTCAGCTGCAGAAAAGGTACAGTTTGAAATCCACAGTGATATCCCATGCCTAGGGAGAGAAGCACTTCACAGTGGTCCTTGCATGAGAGCGCACATGTATAGAGGCGGTCTACACCAGATGACGCCTTTGAGGCTTCAAAAATCTCATTCGGAACAGAGGATACAGGTAACATGACGGGAATTAAAATTTTCTATTTAGCATTCAACAAGTGAATGTTGGGTGAGGTTCACACACACACAAGGTTCTCCGCAGAATACTGTGTCGAGATTTCTGTCGGAATTCCAGGAAAACAAAATTTCGACAGAAACCGCAACGGAGCGAATCATATGAATGAAGCCGATACTCACTGTGGTCACCATCTGGCCTCTGTCCTAGCAGTGGTAAAAAAATTTTCAGAGGTGCACAAAAGACTTGCCACATGCCCCAGCAGACAGCACTGGATGAGTGTGAACCTGGCCTTACTCTTTACTGCTTCATGTCATCTAATTTTTAGAATCCCTACTGTTCCATCCCTATCACTCAGTCCCTACTATCTTCTCCCTATCACAGGATGCTCAGTCCTTGCTGTCTTCTATCACAGCACACTCTACATTGAGTCCCCAGTCTTCTCCCTATGTCTTCACGCTCTACACAGTCCCTACTGTCTTCTCCCTATCACAGCACGCTCTTCGTTCAGTACCTACCTTCTCCATATCACAGCACACAATACGTTCAGTACCTACTATCTTCTCAATGCGTAGAGAAGGAAAAGGGGGCAAACAGCCAGCTCACCAACAGCCACGGCAGGTGCACCAACTATCTTCTCCTTATCACAGCATGCTCTACGTTCAGTACCTACCTCCTCCCTATCACAGCACGCTCTACGTTCAGTACCTACCTTCTCCCTATCACAGCACGCTCTACGTTCAGTACCTACCTTCTCCCTATCACAGCACGCTCTACGTTCAGTACCTACCTTCTCCCTATCACAGCACGCTCTACGTTCAGTACCTACCTTCTCCCTATCACAGCACGCTCTACGTTCAGTACCTACGTTCTCCCTATCACAACACACAATACGTTCAGTACCTACTATTTTCTCAATGCGTAGAAAAGGAAAAGGGGGCAAACAGCCAGTTCACCAACAGCCACCACAGGTGCACCTACTCTCTTCTCCCTAACACAGGAAGCTCTATGTTCAGTCCCTGTCTTCTCCATATCACCGAAAGATCTACATTGAAGACCTACTCTCTTCTCCCTATCACAGCACGCTCTACGTTCAGTACCTACTATCTTCTCAATGCGTAGAAAAGGAAAAAGGGGCAAATGGCCAGCTCACCAACAAACACTGCAGGTGCACCTACTATCTTCTCCCTACCACCGAAAGATCTACATTCAGGACCTACTATCTCCTCCCTATCACAGCACGCTCTACATTCAGTACCTGTCTTCTTCCTATCACAGCACACTCTACATTCAGTACATATCTTCTCCCTATGACAGCTCACTCTACATTCAGTACCTATCTTCTCCCTATGACAGCTCACTCTACATTCAGTACCGATCTTCTCCCTATGACAGCTCACTCTACATTCAGTGCCTATCTTCTCCCTATGACAGCACACTCCACATTCAGGACCTACTATCTTCTCCCTATCACAGCATGCTCTCCATTCTGTACCTATCTTCTCCCTATCACAGTACGCTCTATGCTCAGTCCATACTATCTTCAACCCATCACAGCAATCACTACATTCAGTCCCTACAGCAGGGGTCCCCAACCTGTAGCTCGGGAGCCACATGTGGCTCACAGTCCCATGAAATATGGCTCGCGGCTGTCTGCCAGCTTGGTGCATTAGCTCCAGGTCTAGTAAACAGGTAGGAGGATCACATCTCAAAATGGTGAATTATTTGCGTAGCCCTGCAAAGAAGAGTAGATCTGGATGCACATATATTGGTCTTAGGAGTTTGGACATAATTTAAGTAAGGTACGCTGAAGACAGGATGATACTACCTGTGAGAGGTGGTGTAAGAAGCTGGATGTGACAGTGTGTTGAGAGTCCTTGATGGGAGAATACTGAATGGGGGTATTGAGGGGACCGCTGGATCTTGTTATACTGCTTCGGGGTGATTTCTGTGGAAAAGCTTTGGTTATCATTATACCCATAATGGGGGCTTTGGTTGCCACTACTGTGATGGGGAGGGAGCTGGATGTGGCTCACAACCCTCTCTCAGAGCTGAATGTGGTGCTCTAGGTCAGGGGACCACTGCCCTACAGCATGCTCTATTTTCAGTCCCTTCTGTCATCTCCCTATCACCGCACACTCTACACACAGTCCATACTATCTTCTCCCTATCACAGCATGCTCTATGTTCAGTATCTACTATCTTCTATCACTTCATGTTCTACGTTCAGTACCTACTGCTTTCTCCATACCACATTGTGCTTGATTACTGTTTTTAGTGGATTTTACACATTGACCTGAACAGGAAAAACACAAACACACGCGATTCCACACATAACAGTCCTTAGGCAAGTACTTCACTTCCAGATAAAAAAAAAAAGAAGAGAGAAATAAAGCACCAAAACAGCCTGCACGTGATAACCATATCTGTATCCTTCCCCAACCACAGTCACTGCCCACGTGTGAACTTGGCCTTAGTTCCATAGTGGAAAAAGATCTGCTCATTCTAGTTGAGTTAAAAAAGATTTTCAAGCCATTCAATGTCAAAGGCCGACTGTGGGGCTATCTATGTGAAATATAGGGAATGCTACACATCGGCATGCAGAAAAAATGGCTCCAAAATTGGAGCATTTACCGGTGAGTATTAAATAAATCCATTCCCTGCACCTGCTGGAAGGCAGACAGCTGCAGACACCACGACATTTAATGTCTGGCAGCTTTCCCGACATTGCAAAACATAAAAAGGTGGGATCTGAAGCCATTTCCTTCCACTTCCAAGTTAGAAGTCATCATGGCCAAGAGCAGACATCTACACAAATACCCAAGGCAAGGCTAGAGTGCCTGCTTTGCCATTCTGTAGCATGCCACCTCTAATCTCCCCAGGGGTCTCTGTCCTCACTTCTCTGTCCAAAAATTGCTCAGGCCTCCCATTAAATTGCATTGTCCTACCTGGTCCAGGCCTACAAGAAGCTTCACACACGTTCCAGACACACTGTGGGTGCAGCCAGACTTGGGGCATGCTCAGTGCACACAAGATTCTCAGCCATTGCACGGCGATCAACAGTAACAAAAAAAAAAAAAAAAAAGAAAAAGGAGGAAGTGTCATTGCAATGAATATCAGCTAATCCACCAGCTGTAAAGTCAACCTACAGACCGGTGGCCTGGCAATTACACCGCCACGTGCTGCTGCCTGGAAGCTTCAGCAATGATTTCCAGGCCGTTCTTCCCAAATCCAAGAGTTTCTTGCAGTTGGGAGCCACATTCCAGCAGCGTGCACTACAATCCCACACAATGCCGAGCCGCCCGCCCAGTGCACACACGTCCATTGTGCCAGACCTTCTAAACAAAGGCCAACATTTGCAAAAAAAAAAAAAAATGCTTCCAAGATCTTCAATTTATACAATAAACACTAGTAGCTTGCAACCAGTGACGTAACCCCCAGTATGCCCTCACCACTTCTAGCATGCTGTGAGTTGTAGTTCCATACCAGGTTGCATGATCCGGGCTCTCATGTTGTAAACTATATTTTCTTAATGGCACATTTTGGCAGCCGCAGAAAAGACTGTTTCCTTGACAACAATGGTTAAAAATTTCAGAAATCTTCCCAATGTTATTTTTTTTTTTCCCTATTGAATATCTTGGAGGAAACAGGAGTGTTAACACACAGAAGACGTGTTCCCCAAGGGGCAACAACTTTAGATAGAAGTTCCCTTAGGTGTTGACAATTACCCTCAAAAACTTAGAAGGGTTTTCCGTAAGAGTTAGTGCCAATCATTTCGAAGCACCAGGTCAATAATCTGTAGCCACAGAAAGGGAGCCTTGAGAAAGGCATCTTACCAGATGGCATCCCTTTTCGTTAGCTGGCCATATCGGCGTCCACAATCCACAACGAGGCCAGCTAATCAAAGAGAAGCCGGGGATGCCATCAAGTAAGAGGTAGTTCTCATGGTTCCCATCCCTTGGCCACAGATTACTGGTGGTGCTTATCGATTCGCTTGGTTGTCTGTCATCGCTCACTTCCGCATCGGAAGGGTAGAAGCGCTAATGACACTGCGCCTGCACATGCCCGCTAGGATGCATGCGTGATCGGCAGGTGTCATCCATCTATTTTACTCTAATGGACGTGAGCAGTGCCAGACATAACTTTCAGCAGTTTTTTGTAGGTACCATGCAAGGGAAAGCTGACACTTCTCTCTCCTACAAAGGTGAGATGGAAAACTAAACCTTTCTGCCCTGCCAATACTTAAATTTAATATTGACCCCTATTATATATACACCCCTATTGTCCTATTGTGTATACATATTTAGGAGAGAAAAAAAATACATTCTTCGTTTGTTAAGTCTTATGATACAAGTATACAACAAGAATCGAAAAATCACCACACATATAAGACTTCTAGAGATGGACTGGAACATGGATCACAAAAGATCAGTCCTTCAATCGACAGCCCAAGAACATATGTAACCACAGAACAAAAGATTTTACACAACCTGATTTTTGGTGACCAGATTTGTTGAAAAATTTAATCTTCTGGGTTGGACATTCTGATATTGTCAAACATTAATAAAAAGTCATTCCTGCAAAGCTCAAGAACTGAGCCCCACCCATAGGTGAGATCGATCGGGATTTTTGGTCTTTACTTAAAGTTTTGTTGAAGGCAAAGTTTCTCCTCCAGGAGAGTGCAAACATGGCATATGGAAACTTATAGGCTATGAATTCCCTTTGGGAAAATGTCAAGTTTGCGTATGGAGACTTGTAGGCCATGCACTGCTCTCTGTCAAAATGTATGCAAATACATTAGTGAACTAATTAAGTCACTAATGCCACCTATCAGAGATAGAAATCCTAGAGGTTAATATTGACCCTTGAGGAAAATGAATAAAAAAGTAAAACAAAAAACAAAAAAAAAAAAACCCAAACCTCAATGCTTACCCTATGAGTAAAAAAGGGGTTAATGAGCCTTGCCAAAGACTTGAAAAAGGAAGCCAAACCAGAATCTTCTCCAAATGAGAAGGAAAAACTCCATTTGCAAACAACTGCTTTTTGGGGTTTTAGCCCCTAAATAGTGTAAAGTAAAGACTGGTTGGCTGGCTGAGAAGGCTTATTTACGTCTGTAGTGGTATACTTTCACTGACGAAGGGAAGAAAAAAAAACAACAAAAAAAGCTGTTGTTTACAGAGCAGGAGGTCTTTTCCTTTTAGAGAAGTCTGTGCATTGGCTCTATATTCCAAGTTTCACGGCAAGACTCTGTAAAGGGTTTATAATGATTTCTATGATTGCTACCCCCAATAAAAGGTCACTAGAGGCCACATTATTTTTGAAGAGTCCATCTTAAGCCACCTTCACACGTCTGGGTTGCCTGTACACGTGCCGACCGTTTTCACACGAATCGGAGACACGTACACATGCACACCCATTATAATCTATGGGCCTGTACACATGTCCAAGTGTTCACACATACCATATGTCTGCGTGATCTACACACAGAGGCATGTCTGTTTTTTCCCGGTAGCAAGGATGACAATACACACCGCACATGGATTACATAACTGTGACATTCGTGTGCCATTTGTGTGATACATACCGATATAGAAAACAGAATAGAAGTTACAGATTTTTAAGTGTTAAAACAGCACACATACACACAGATGGCCCACACGTACGGCCAAAATAAAACCACACGGATAGTAAAAACGGACAGACTCAACCGGCTTTTTTTTCTATTTTTTAAAGCGAACGTGAGAATGGGTCATAAAGATTCATTGCCCACGGACAAGTGGCTAATCTACAGTCAAGCTTAAGGATACCAGACAAGAGAGGCTCGGATCAAAATCTGTATATGTACCGTATATTGTTATGCCCGGTAGTCCTCGGCACCCAACTTCTCAATGTGGATTATAAAAGAAAAAAATATATATATTTTTTTTTTTTTTGCTAAACTCTCGCCTGGTAGTTATATTACAAAAATTTCCATGGGAGACCGATTTTGAAACCATTTAATTGTTCCTGGGGGTCAATGTGCAGATTACAAGCTCACAGGAAAAAAAAAAAGTGGTGCTACCAGTAGAAACCTATGGCTATCTCTGCCAAATTAAATTGGCCCAATCTGATTGCTACTGGCAAAATACTTTTTTTTTTTCTCTTTTTTTATTAGTGTTCCTAGTGATTTTATTTAATGCACGCTCAGGAGTCTTTTGCAAGAACATACTAAAAAGTTTCCAAAAAAACATTCAGCCCTCTTCTCTAGCCTGACAACCATGTAATAATTGAAAGAACTTTGAGCTATGTTATCTTCTCCAGGTCAAAACAGGAGGACCCCACGTCACTTGCAGAAGAAGAAAACCCCTGAGACTTCTAGGACAAGCCTGGCAAATGGCAGGATGCCACACCAAGAGGAGTTAAAAGGAAATAGGTTCATCCAAAGAATTTTAACCATTCAGGATTGTAAAAATAAAAGAACACATGTCTCCAGCACAAGTGGAGAAATAGACGCAGCCATATACAGTCAAGACATCGGCTCAATGTCATCAACTCACCCCAGACCACAAGTCATAAAGTCCTCCCTGTTTGGGCCAAGATTTTCTATAAGTTGCATCCCACTGTTTGCTTTTTTATATCTCTCTTGCCTTTTTAGTAAGGCAAAGTAGAGAATGACTCTGGGGATGGGTGGAGGCGACTGCAAACTTTCCACCGTCCAACTGATCCATAAGAAGAAAAACACTGGAGGGGAAAAAAGGAAGGAAGGGTGCTTTGCTTGATGCTTTTAAGAGTAAGCTAAAGGGCGAAGTGACGTACCTCCACGGCAGGCCACTCAGATTGTCCTCCAGCAGCTGCTGAGGCCTACCCTGGTGCCTCCATGAGCCTTCAGCACTAGGAGTAGCTGAGGAGCATGCTCAGTGAGAGCTCCTTCCCTCCAGCAGGAAATCAGCTCATGGCTGGTCTCCTGTAATGTGGAGAAAGAGTCCTTGTGCTCAGCTAGGGCCACCAAGGCTTGTCAAATGCATGTATTGTACTGTGCATAAGTGGAATTAGAGCAGAATATATGTAGTTGGATGCCAGACGGTGCAACACGAAGGAGGGTAGTATTGTGCCCATTAGTCTATGCTTGGTTCTAGGGCTGTAACTTTGCTCCCCATTAGTCGTCATGATCTTCATCCTATGGCTCTACAACTCTTGCAAAACAACAACTCCCAACAAGCCCTGGCATGCTAGGAGTTGCTATCTTGTGCAGAGCTTAAAAGGGCCATCATCAAAACCGTATTAACGCGAGCAACAAGCAAATAACCTAGCTGCTCCGAGCATTGCAAGATTCTGTTATGTCAAAACTGCTCACGAAAAACTAATGCTATACCAATGCCATGTAGAAAATACAGCTCGCCGGTAATTATAACACAAAGCATCCTTCTCCATTATATCCTAAATTAGATTAAAATTAGGAACTAAAAAGTCACACACAAATTCAACCTACAGCCTAGAATATACAAACGGAAGTATGCCAAATTACAAAAAATTTTAAAAAAAACGCCAAGTGTTAAAATTTTCCATGAATAAATCCAAAGTGCTCAAAATATGAAATAGGTATTTAAAAAAAAATCTAAAATAAATTGAAAACAAAATCCTAAAATTATATTAAAAATAAATAAAATTCAAAATTTAAAAGTAAAAAATAAAATAAAGTGGAAAAAAAGAACAAAAATATATATATTAAAATATAAAATCCAAAAAATTAAAATAAATTCAAATTCTAAAATAAAACTTAAAATAAATGAGAAAAGTAAATCGAAAAAAATGTACAAGAGAGAAATAAATATCAAAAATGATATTAAAATAAAGAAAAATACAAGCTGAAAAAAATAGGGAAAATAATGAAATATCTAAAGAAAAATAAAATAAAACATTTTAAAAATATAATTAAAAAATAAATAAGCCAAATAATAATGAATCTTAACTACTTTCTTCTCTTGGCAATTTACTCAGGCAGTGTCTTAAAGGGCCAACACAAAAATACAAACTATGGATTTACAATGTTATGATCTCCTATAGATTTCCAACTGAGATGCCTTCGTCGAAGATGATAGAAAAACCAAAACATGAAGATGGATCTTGTCTAACAAGCTACACACAATATGGAGGCTACTCGATGCAATCAGGTTTCAATGAAGCCATAAAATGTGAGAAAAAGTCAGGACAGGTCTCCTTTCTGCAAGTAGAGCCATGGGTAAATAGGTGCACTGAAGAGTTAACAAACTTCATCTCTACCTCAAGGAGACCACCTTTCTAATGTTGCATTTAATAATTTCTAATGTCGTTCCCATTACACACAAAGGGTGTGGGGCGATGAGGACGCTTGGATGGTCATCGTGTAGAGGATTACATTTTGCTACACAATGAAAACAAGATGACAAAAACTAGGTCAAGTAACACAAGGTGGGTGCTACCAGTAAACTTTCCAAGTCAAAGAAAAAGAAGGGGAAGAAGAGAAGACAGATCTGCATGCAGCAACCCAAAACCCAGCAGGACGAGCCTTTCACTAAGAGAAGAAACATTAGCCAACACTTGAAATATGTAAATTGTCTCTCAACAGCCTGGAGGAAACAAAGAGAGTCTGACAAGTCAGCAGCTCCAGAACCAGATCACTGCGAGATAATATGGAGCAGGAGGGCGAGCTGAGCCCCGATGGGCTGACGTACCTCCACCACAGGCCACTGTGCCATCAGATTGTCCTCTAGCAGCTGCTGAGGCCTACCCTGGTGCCTCCATGAGCCTTCAGCACTAGGAGTAGCTGAGGAGCATGCTCAGTGAGAGCTCCTTCCCTCCAGCAGGAAATCAGCTCATGGCTGGTCGGCTGTACTGTGTCAATAAAGTAAGATTCCCCCTAGCCGAGCAAGGGCCTCCACCAAAGTCCAAGTCAAGGCACTGTGCTCCTTAATGGAGGCTAGGCCAATTCCTCACACTAATCATCCCTGAAACAGCAACCTATCATCAGCAGAAGGTCACAAAGTGTCAGCTTTAATGATAAATTGTAACTCCGTGCATGCAAAATAGTATCCAATCTGCGCATTTCAGGTTCAGCTCTTGTAGAACTGCAGCTGTAGAATTAGATGGCAAGCTCTGATGGCTAGCGGTCAGGTTACATCCAAAAGTAACCTACGTCCTATAAGGTTATATTACTCATATATGGCCCCTCTGCTTCCAAAAGACCTAGATACAGCCCAGTTCCAATGATTCCCCCTCCTTCTAGTCCATGGATGAGTATTTTACATTTTCTGCAGAGATCACCAGAAATCAGCGAGTCGTGATCCGACACTCAAGATTTCCTGACAACCGAGATCTCCACAGATCTGCCGATGGCAAGGTCGCAGGCAGTTTCCACACCGTAATGATTACACAAAGGATTTTTCTTTATGCAGCGCATTGAGTCAACTTTATTGCTATGGTAATAAGCTAAGCAAAAATCCAGATGGAAATAAAAATCAGCCAAGTGCACATCCTGTGTGAACACGCCCCAAGACATGAGAGACTTTACTAAGAATGGCATTTCATATACCTGTCTTAACCTAATGGACATTAGAGGACAACGTGCCAAATTTATTTAGGAAAACATAGTCCTTTAAAGGGATAGAAAGTTATAGATAGGAGGATAACTTACTATTGAGAAAGGAGGAGAGGTGTGAACACCCAACCTCCACTCCAGCTATTGACTATGGGACTTCTAGAGAGAGAGTATTGTGTTCAGCTATGTCTATATCCAGCTGTCCAACAAGTAAGGCAAAGCATGGAAACCTCCACTCTGCAGAGCCCCTGTTCTCAGGATCACCGGGGGTCTCAGCGATCAGTGAATTATCCCCTATTTGATAAATGGGATCTCTACCTTTTATTAGTAAATTTTGTTCATATTTTTTGCTAAGTACCATAACTTATCTGTGGAAGCCCAAGGAAAGCACAAAACCAAAAAGTCGCAAATGATGTGGCCTGTGAAAGACTTGCAACGGCAGCACATCTGATAAATTCCTCCCAGTTAGTTTCAAAAGTTAATGGTGGGGGGGATAATCTTTTATTAAATACTCCACCCTGAACTGCAAGCGGGTGACCACTAAAGCAGGTTATATAACCTCAGATAGTGGTCGATGGCTAGTTTGGCCGACAGCTATTGCTCCGGAACCCTCCTCCACAATACACCTGAATGGAGAGAGAGCCGCTGCCAGAAGCCTCTTATGTGTTTACCTGCAGCCCCAAAAATCTATTAGACTTATAAATAGGGAATTTCAGAGATAAGAAGTCCAAAGAAAGCAGTATTTCCACATAAAAATCTTAGCTAAGGTCCCCTACATAAAAAAACAGGAAGGTGACAAAGGGGAAAGGACTGCGTGAATATTTGAGAAAGGGTTACCTAGTGATGAGCAAATGTGCTGGGATAAGATGCTATCAGAGCATGCTCAGGTGCTAACCGAGTGTCTTCGGCGTGCTCAAAAAATCTGTTCAAGTTCCTGCGGCTGCATATCTCGAAGGTGCTAGACAGTCACAACACTTGCAGGGATTGCCTAACTGCGAGACATGCAGCCACAGGAACACAAACCTATTTTTTGAGCACACCGAAGACAGTAGGCACCCGAGCATGCTCGGATAACGCCCTATCCCAGCAAGTTCACTCATCAAAATGGGCACCTTACCCTTTATCTAATGATGCAAGTTATACATTACATATGAAAGATTAAATTAGAAGCCATGAAATTACAGTTTTAATAAGCCTCCACTGTTATCTGCAGAACCTGGCGAAAACGATTAAGAATGTGGTAATATCTGCCCCGTCCTTACAAATGCTTAGGATCATTACAGCACGTGGCACAACGGACCAAGCCACAAATAATCACCACCATCATTTCAGATGGTGCATGCTTCCTTCCCAGATTAGGTTGAGTGTTCATCTATAGACACAAATATCGGATAAATCCCTCTCCGCGTCCATCAGATAAAAAAAAAATCTGTTATCGAGGACGGGTTGGCCATCTGCTACTGCGGTGCCAATCCTAAAGGTGGTCACACTCTCTAGCTTGATTCACTGTCATGGTGGGACCTTGCATTTATTAAATATCCACTCCCTGCAGGAACTGACCAGTGACTAACCTCATGTAAGATGTCAGCATCATGCTGTACTCCAGCTGTTGTGTAACTACAACTCCCAGCGTCTTCCCGACAGCCGCAGACATGCTAGGAATTAGCTGCTTGAGTGCTGTACATTGCTGACACCTAGTATACAGCAGTGGTCTCCAAATTGTGGGGGCACGTCGGGAGCTGATGTTTTGCAGAAGTTGGAGAGCAACAGGTTGAAGATGACTGGTCTATAGTAAGAAAGGAGAAGTTGGATACCCAGAAGCATAATAATGCTTGTGTATTGACCTCCATTTTATCCAATCAGATGAGACAATAGATTCCTCGGTCAATGAAGGGATGATGGGAGTAGTGGATTTTATGATGCAACAGCTCTAAAACTTTGATCAGTAGATACTAGGCAATTGCATAACTAGTAATTGACTAACATTACCCCTTAGGGCAGTGGTCCCCAACCTTTTTTGCACCAGGGAGCGGCTTCAAGCAAGACCATTCTTCCATGGCCCGGCAGGGCTATGGACGGAGTTGTAGTCTGTATAGCAAGATGGTCCCACACATATAATCCCCCTATGTATAGTATGATGGCCCAACAAAGTACTGATATATATATATATATATATATATATATATATATATATATATATATATATACACACACTGTATATAGTATATACTCGAGTATAAGCTGACCAGAGTATAAGCCAAGGCACCTAATTTTGCCACGGAAAACTGGGTAAGCTTATTGACTCAAGTATAAGCCGGGTATGCATTGTCCCCTCATTCCTATCCCAGTATGTGTGGTTCCCCTGTCCTGTCCAGCTCTGTGTGGCTCCCACCCTCCCATCCTTGTATACATGGCTCTGCTCCCACCCTCCAATCCTTGTATACATGGTTCCCCTGTCCCATCCTGTATACATGGTTCCCCTGTCCCACCCTGTATACATGGCTCCGCTCCCACTCTGCCACCCTGTATACATGGCTCCGCTCCCACTCTGCCACCCTGTATACATGGCTCCGCTCCCACTCTGCCACCCTGTATACATGGCTCCGCTCCCACTCTGCCACCCTGTATACATGGCTCCGCTCCCACTCTGCCACCCTGTATACATGGCTCCGCTCCCACTCTGCCACCCTGTATACATGGCTCCGCTCCCACTCTGCCACCCTGTATACATGGCTCCGCTCCCACTCTCCCACGCTGTATACATGGCTCCGCTCCCACTCTGCCATCCTGTATACATGGCTCCGCTCCCACTCTGCCATCCTGTATACATGGCTACGCTCCCACTCTGCCATCCTGTATACATGGCTACGCTCCCACTCTCCCACCCTGTATACATGGCTACGCTCCCACTCTCCCACCCTGTATACATGGCTACGCTCCCACTCTCCCACCCTGTATACATGGCTACGCTCCCACTCTCCCACCCTGTATACATGGCTACGCTCCCACTCTCCCACCCTGTATACATGGCTACGCTCCCACTCTGCCACCCTGTATACATGGCTACGCTCCCACTCTGCCATCCTGTACACATGGCTACGCTCCCACTCTGCCATCCTGTACACATGGCTCCGCGCCCACTCTGCCATCCTGTACACATGGCTCCGCGCCCACTCTCCCATCCTGTACACATGGCTCCGCGCCCACTCTCCCATCCTGTACACATGGCTCCGTGCCCACTCTCCCATCCTGTACACATGGCTCCGCGCCCACTCTCCCATCCTGTACACATGGCTCTGCGCCCACTCTCCCATCCTGTACACATGGCTCCGCGCCCACTCTCCCATCCTGTATACATGGCTCCGCGCCCACTCTCCCATCCTGTATACATGGCTCCGCGCCCACTCTCCCATCCTGTATACATGGCTCCGCGCCCACTCTCGCATCCTGTATACATAGCTCCACTCCCTCTCTCCCATCCTGTGTACATGGCTCTGCTCCCACTCTCCCATCCTGTATACATGGCTCCCCTGTACCATCCTTGTATACATGGCTCCCCTGCCATCCTTGTATACATGGCTCCCCCTTCCTCCCCCATACTTACCCTGACACCGTCGCTGCATGTCCCTGCATCTCTATCCCGGCGCGGCAGCTTCTTCCTGTGCGGTGCAGTCACGTGGTACCGCTCATTAAGCTCATGAATATGGACGCCACGCCTATGGGAGAGGAGTGGCGTCCATATTCATGAACCTTAATGAGCGGTACTACGTGACTGCACCGCACAGGATGAAGCTGCCACGCCGCGACAGGGATGCAGAGACGTGCAGTGACGGAAGGTGATTTCTAGAAATCCTATGCCCACTATATATGTGCACCTGCGGATCACCCGTGGACACTGACATACGGCACATCATTCAGGACTGCAACATGGCAATTTCTCTTGCAACCGAAATTAAATAAATACAATGTATTGGATGCGCTAAATCTGCACAGTTCAGTGAACACATGTGAATTTACCAATGTTCAATAGAAGGCAGCATTTTTTGCTGCATCCAAATTGTGGCCACTCGGCCTTAGGGTACGTTCTCACGATCAGTATTTGTTGACGTTTTGACACTGCAGAATTTCAGCACCTTCGTATACTTGTGTTTTTTCATTGTGTTTGCTTCTTGTCTGCTTCAAGTGTCATACTTTAAGAAAAGCTGCTTTGTATTTTTACACTTCTTGGTACTGACGTTCTTAGGTGCGGATTACATGCGTTTTTGCTGCGCTTTTTTACTTGTAGAATTTCCGCATCTAATGCAAGTCTATGGAGAAGTTTCGCACAGAAAACTCAGGGTATCTGCAACAGAAATCAACATGCTGCGGATTGAAAAAAGGTTTACACAGCGGACATGACATATATAAGAATTCCATTCACTTTGCTGCTGGGGTAAAACGCTGCGTTTTTGCATCAGCAAAAATATGCAGCCTCAAAAACGAGATAAAAACTCATCGTGGGAACGTAGCCTTAGATCACAGTCAGAAACCTCTTGTACAGCCAAACCATATCTCATACTTTGCACTGACGAGGGTCAATACCACGAAACACAGTGTCTGCAAATTGAGATTCCGGTTTGGCTTTTATCCTAAGTCATGTGGCAATGCTCGTTAAAGGGTCGATATTGACTTTTAGGATTGTTAATTCCAATAGGTGGTGCTAGAGTTCTCCTCTCTGAAGAGACAGTTTGCATATAGCAATTGACTAATTAATTAGAAAGTGGATCCACTTAGGCTACTGTTCACACTTTTATTTAGAGCCGGTCAGTCTTTGCGGCAATTATATTGCAGAATGCGGATTAATTCTTGCTACTAAAAATACCAGAAATCTGACAGACCCCCGCTGGGAGATGGATAAAGAAAATAAAAGCACATACATATCAGATATAAGCACTGAGTATTCTGGAGTAAAGCATGTCACCACTTATAAAGCTATTTGGAACATGCCATTTATGCAAAGTTGAAATTAAACTGTAGTTGCAGTATATGTAGTAGTTACTGTAAAAAGAGCTGAAAAAAAGTGTGTGCGGGGGACACAAATCTGTGCAACAGCGACACCCGCAGGAAGTGCAGCAAAAGTGCAGGACACGAGCTGCAGAATAATCCTGTGCCATTTTTACATTCACTATAGAAGAGCGATTCCTTGGCCACAAGTCTTCCAACTTGTGATCACTGTATAATGACACATACACTGACAATGCAAGGCCTCATTCACACATCAGGATTTTTTCACATATGAAAAAAAAAAATACCCAGTTTCATCAGTTATTTTCATTCACATTTCATCAATTTTTCTAGTATGGGAAAAAAATAGGAGACAGTGGAGAAACTTCTTTTATCTGACAGTCCCTGAATATGGCATCCGAATTCTGTCAGATTTTTTTCACCGACCCATAGACTTGAATTGACGATTTTGACCCGACACTCGAATCAAAATCAGACATGTCTCCGTGATGTTACTACTCAGTCCAAGGAAGAAAAAACGGATATGTTAACAGCCCTATAGACTGACATAAGTACAAGCACTATCCATAAACAACACTCGTACATCTGAATGAGACCTAAGCAGAAAATCCCCCATAACACTTGTGTCATCCGTACAACAAATAGGAAAATAAAAAAATCTATGCAACTATTTCAGATTATTAATCTTGTTAATCCCCAGTAAATCTCACCCGTGGGTGGGCACCCAGCTTTCTCAGCCACCTGAAAAGCCAATCTGCCTACTTGTCCAGAAATATGTTCCCTGTTCCAAATATTGGGAATTTTCTATCTAAAGGTCTGAGGATAATCACAATGATCCCCCAACAGAAAGTATCTTTTCTTTTTATTAAAAATGTCTTTCTTCATTTATAAAAATATGGGATTAAAGTGTGTTGTATTCACTTATAATAAATTATGTTATGATAGCTTTTCTTGATTTCTATTTAAGTTTTATAATACTATGTTGCTTTTAATGAATTTATATATTTTTATTTTGTTGCAATTTTTAGTTGAAAATGTAATGCTTTTTAATTGGTCCAAGTAGTTGAGGGCTTGGCACAATAATAATAGCTGATCCCGAGGTTGCCTGTTGCTTCGAGATCCCAACCCCCTCATTTTGACTTAAAAACAAAAAAAACCCACATGGTCCAGCAGGACATCAACTGAAATATCTGGACACCTCAGTTCCTCCAGGTTAAAAGTCTGACTAGGAGTGGCTCTGTAGAGGCTCCCAAGAGGTGAACCACCCCATCCATTATCATAACAAGACCCTCAAGACCTATGATAATTATATAGTGCTCTGGAGGAGGGGGGCTTGTAGAAGAACTGCCAGCCAGCCATGGGCCACATCTGAAGCCTCTGTACTTGGGTCACGTTTTTACAAATGCTGCTTTAGCTCCACACGTGAGGCGTGTATACAGATAAAGGAAGGTGGCACTGCACTCCAGCGATAGACGGGACCACCTGAGTGCGGCCAATCTCAGTCTTCGCCGCTTATCTCTTCTGGCAGCCATCTCCATCTGGACCAGACGCCTGCAGGATATCTCGACAGGCCCAGATTCCCAGCGAGACGAGCTTCGAGCTTCTCCTGGGGGTCGATTAATCTCACCATTACCATCTTATTAGACTCTAATTGTCTGGAGGTTCCCAGGAGATGGAACAACGTTAACCCTCTGGTTGCCAGGTATATGTTTCCACAGCGGAGGCTTTTCATAAGGGGTCACTGACGAAAGGGTTAACCTATTTTTCTAAAATGGACTGTAATCCAATCCTTACCTATGAGCCAATCCAAAGCTTTCCGCGAGGATTTCACACACTCCCCGCTGTAATGACATCTGTCGTAATGCAACCCGACTGCTAATGAAATCTCGGCCACATAGGCTTTATGGCATCTATGATCATCTGCATACAAAGGGTTACAATCAAAAAGCCCCAATAGTCGCCCCCAAGTTCACAACATGTTGTTTGGCCTTTTGGGACATCTAAGAGGACGCAAGCTTGGGATGTCAAACTCAAACACACAAAGGGCCAATATGAAAAGCTTAGGACAAAGTCGCGGGCCAACCGCGATATTAAAAAAATGTCTACAAGTGAGGAAGTTTTTCAAATATAACGAACTTTTCATGGTAAGAAGTGAACAAAAAGGTTAAGACCTCAATACATAGTGACAAGATCATGGAAAAACAAAATGGAAAATACATCAAATAGAGCGATGAAATAAATCATGGCATGATCCAAAAAGGCCTAAGGGGCAAAACCCCACCAGTATTGACCCCTCTGTAGCAGGTGAATAAAACTTAGCTTTTAATGTGCTATATTATTTTATGGAATAATTAATAAAGACTCCTAATTTTCCATAAATTGATTCAATTATTCGATATATGTGTATAATCTAATCTATTCACGGCAAATTAGGATGCTATATATAAGGTGCTTTCACGCTGTGTTCAGCCCCAGCCGTTGGTCCCGTCGGGACGGGGGGATTGTGGGAACCCCTGGATCTCAGTGTACTGCTTTGGAGTGATTTCTGTGGAAAAGCTTTGGTTATCATTATACCTGTAATGGGGGCTTTGGTTGACACTACTTTGAAGGAGATGGGAGCTGGATGTGGCTCGCGCCGCTCTCTCAGTTCTGGATGTAGCTCGCGCCCCTCTCTCAGTGCTGAATTCAGCTCTCTAGGTCACTGCTCTAAGGCATTCCTGTTGCAAAGCTACAACTCCCAGCATGCCCTGGCATAATTAAAGCCAAAGTGGGTTTCAGGTACCACTAAAAATATATCTGACCGCTCTGAACCTTCGCCTTCCGAGCACTCTGCTATTCTCATGATGATTTCACAGGATATAACCCACAGGCAGGGCTGTGGAGTCGGTAAGCCAAACCTCCGACTCGTCAATTTCCATGACACCAACTCAAGACTCCCTCATACCAGGGCTGTGGAGTCGGTAAGCCAAACCTCCAACTCCTCAATTTCCATGACACAGACTCCACAGCCCTGCTCACATTTTGAGTGAATGGTGTCACTTTTGGGTATTTTCTGTCATATTGACCCCCCCCCAACTCACTTCAAATGTAAGGTGGTCCCTACAAAATTGGTTTTGTAAATGTTGTTGGAAAAGTGAGAAATTGTCGGTCAATTTTTAACCCTTATAACATCCTATCTAAAAGAGATTGTTTCCAAAATTGTGCTGATGCAAAGTAGACGAGTGGGAAATGTTACTTATTAACTATTTTGTGTGACATTATCTGTGATTTAAGGGCACAAAATTAAAAGTTTCAAAACTGCAAAATTTTCTAAATTTTTGCCAAACTTACATTTTTTCATAAATAAATGCAAGTTATATCAAATAAATTTTAACCCTAACATGAATAACAATATGTCACGAAAAAACTGTCTCAGAATCAGAGGGATCCGTTGAAGTGTTCCAGAACTATAACCTCAAAGTGACAGTGGTTAGAATTGTAAAAATTGGCCTGGTCAATAAGTACCAAATTGGCTCCGTCACTAAAGGCCCTTTTACATTTAGCGATGCACCAGCGATCCGACCCGGTCAGGATCGCTGGTGCATCGCTAAATGATCGCTAGTGAGCTTTCATACAGAAAGATCTCACAGCGATGCAGCAGCGACGCAGCGCACAATACTCACCTTTCACACACAGCGATCCTGCGTCCTCCCGCCCGCCTCCACGCGTCGCTGGACGTCACAGCAGGAAGCCCAGCAGGAAGCAGACGACGAGAAATGGAGCCGGACATTCTCGCGCGATCAGCGATGAGCAGCGGGGGAGCCGGTCGCTGGTAAGTATCACACACAGCGATATCGCTAGCAATATCGCTATAACGTCACAAAATCAGTGACGTTTTAGCGATATTGCTAGCAGGGCTGTGGAGTCGGAGTCGTGGAGTCGGAGTCGGTGCTCATTTTGGTGGAGTCGGAGTCGGAGTTGGAGTCGGTATAAAATGGACCGACTCCGACTCCTAAAATATATAATAAATTGGGTACAGTAATTCAATGCAGGATGTGCTGAATATTTTTTCATAGGAGTTTGGGAAAGTTATGAAATGTCCTATAAATGGCTGTTATATTCCTGATCTAAGGCTACATTCACACACAGCGTTTTTCCTGTGTTTTTTGAGGATACGTTTTTCAGCTGCAAAAGCTGATCATCTTTTTAAAAAACTGCATCACCTGAAAGGTATTTGAGCTCATAGATAATGTTTTCAATAGCAAAAGCAGATTAGAAATCTGCTCTATCTATCCATTTATCCATATCTGTCTATCCATATCGTATCTGTACCAAAAAGAATGAAAACCGGGTAGTACACCAATATATATTCTGTTCTATCTAAATATCTTGATTATTGGATCATAAAAATGATTAAATGTCTGAGGTTCACATTGTACTACAATAAATTTTTCACTTAAATATAAGCAATATGTGTGGGAGTCGGAGTCGGAGTCGTGGAGTCGGAGTTGGAGTCGGTGTAAGGGAAATTGAGGAGTCGGAGTCACAGGTTTGGCTTACCGACTCCACAGCCCTGATTGCTAGCGATATCGCTTAGTGTAAAACCCCCTTAAGGGGTTAAACCAGAGAGATGTCACACAAAATAGTTAATAAATAACATTTACCTTCTCTTGGTTGATTGAGAAAGTATATATTTCAAAGGCTCTAATCTATATGCTTTTGGATTGCTTTTTCCTGTTTCTTGTGCGTAATACTTTATAGAAACTCAATAAAGTTTAGTTATACAAAACAAAAACAACATTTCCCACATGTCTACTTCACATCTGCATCATTTTTAAACATTTTTTTCTATTAGGAAGTTAAAAGTTATTCAGCAATTTCTCAATTTTCCAACAAACTTTACAAAATCATTTTTTAGGGACCACCTCATATTAGAGGTGCCTTTCAAGGCCTATATGACAGAAAATACCCAAAAGTGACACCATTCTTAAAACTGCACCCCTCAAGGTGCTCAAAAGCACATTCAGAAGTACCGTAATTTTCGGATTATAAAACGCACTTTTTTGGGTGCTGCTGCGGGTGTCTCCGATGCTGCAGGGGCTCTGCCGACATTTCCTGAAAGGCCAGTGCTCACGCAGGTACATGGTTTCCTCCTGTGTGGTGGACTCTGGGAAAATGGCCACCGGGGGGCGGCGCATGAGCAGATGGAGATTTCGGCGCACCGAGCAGCAACGCCAGTCACCCCCATAGCACCGCCAGACACCTCCGCAGTGCTGGACACCCCCGCAGCGACGCGCCGCACATCAGAACACCCCCTCTTCCCTGCTTGCGGCATCACCCCACTCCTGCCTCCTCTCCAGCAGCAACCCTGGGACCCCGCATCACCGCAGCCACCACCCCTAGTAAGCATTAAAACGCATGGATTATAAGAAGCACCACAATCTCATTAAAAAAAAATTTTCCTAATTTTTCTCCTCAAAATTTGGGGTGCGTCTTATTATCCAAAACATATGGTATACTATCCCTTCAGGTGCTTCACAGAAATTAATGGAATGTGGAAGGAAACAATGAACATCTTACTTTTTCCTGCAAAAATGTTGGTTTTTGCCTCACATTTTTCATTTGCACAAAAGTAAAAGGAGAAAATGGACCACACAATTTGTTGTGCAATTTCTCCTGAGTACGCCGATACCCCATATGTGGTGGAAAACCACTGTTTTGGGCGCATGGCAGGGCTCGGAAGGAGAATCATTTGATTTTTGGAACGCAAAAATGGCTGAAATCGAGAGCGGACACCATGTCGTGTTTGGAGAGCCCTTGATGTGCCTAAACAGTGGAAACCCCCACAAGTGACCCCATTTTCAAAAATACAAATCTCAAAGAATTCATCTAGGGGTGTACTGAGCATTTTTAATCTTCAGGCGATTCACAGATTTGTATAACATTAAGCTGAGTAAATGGAAAATTACTATTTTTTTTCCTACTAAAATGTTGCTTTAGCCCCAAGTTTTTAAATTTTCAAAAGGAAAAATAGGAGGAAAGTGAATGGTACAATTTTTTTACGTAATTCCTCCTAAGTAAGCCAATACCGCATAAGTGGTCAAAACTATTTTTGAGGCACAGTTCAAAGCTCAAAAGGGAAAAAGAGCCAAATTGGAGTTCAGATTTTACTGGAACGGGTTGAGGGTGTCAAGTCACAGCAGAGCCCTTGAGGTGCCATAAAAAGTTACCCCTCATATGTGACATCATTTTAAAAACTACACTTCTTAATGAATTCATCTAGGAGTGCAGAGAGCATGTTAACACCACATGTGCCCTACAGACATTTATACCATTTGGCGGTGAAGAAAGAATAATTACAGTTTTACCATTGAAATGTTGTTTTAGCCCAAAGTTTTTAATTTTTATAAGAGCTAATAAGAAATAATGGACCTCACAATTTGTTGTGCAATTTTCCCAAGTGCGCCAATACTCTACATGTAAATCGGGTGCAAAACTCAGAAGAAAAGGAGCACTATATTATAGTGCAGATTTTGTTGTCAAGGGTGCCAGAACAGCAGAACTCCCCATAAGTGACACCATTTTACAAACTACACCTCTCAATGAATTCATCTAGGGGTGTAGCGAGCATATTGACACCACGGGTGTGTCAAAGAACTTTATACCACTGGGCATTGAAAAAGAAAATTACATTTTTACCACAAATATTTAGTTTTAGCCACAAATTTGACATTTTCAAACGGGGAAATGGGACCAAAATTTGTCCCACAATTACTGCTTAACATGGAAATATTTATGTGGCGTACAGTACTGCTTAGTCATACGGCGAGACTCGGGAGGGACGGAGCGCTATTTGAGTCTCGGAGAAATTATAGAATAACTTACAGACTACACATACAGAGCCAAATCACCCCTAAAGTGACCCCATTTTGAAGATTACACCCTCGAGGACTATCTACAGGTGTGGTGACAATTTTTACTCTATGGGTATTTTCAAAAACAAGAAGCAGTGGATGTTGCCAATTGCAAATCTGCCAGTATAGTGCTCTTACCATGTAGGACCCATACATTGTGCCCACCTCATGCTTCTGGAGACTTGGACCCCATAAATTAGGCTGGCTCTCATCGCTACAGAAATGCCAAAGATGTGGACACTAAATGTGGTTTAAGGACACTTGGGGGCCATAGTGTTTTTCCAGCCTTTGTGTTACCAGTAACGTGGAAGCCCCCTATATTTTCTTTAACAGATGACAGACATGGGTGGGGATTTGCTTTTTTTTGTGGATTGAATTAAAGCTTTAACTGGGAACATTTTGGATCATATTTATCTGGCACTCTACACTGAGCACTTACTTTGGGGGTTTCCATCTAAATCTCTGAGTGACGTGATTCAGATGAAACCCACAATGGATTCAATCACTATAATGAGGCAGCATTTACTTTGGCCTCTGTCTGGCCTCTTTTCAGCGTTGTCCTTTTCACAAGTGCACAAAACTAAGACAGAAGGTGATTCAATGCACGCCTAGGAAGTCAGACACTGCCATATCATAGGCCAAACGGTATCCACAGTGCCTCCATCTGCCTCATTATAGGGAATCTTCCACCAAGGGTTCAGTTTGAATTGCATATTTCAGAGATTTACATTGAAACCCAGTGTAAGGCTGCGTTCACACGTAGCTTTTTTTGCGTTGTCGCAGCGATTTTAAACACGCGATTTTGCCACGAAAATGCAAAAAAAAGAAAAAAGAATCCCATGCAATCCTATGGCATTCCGCACATGCTGTGCTAATGCTGCAGATTTTTCCGCGACGGAATTGCATCGCGGAAAAATACGCAGCATGCTCATTCTTTGTGCGGAATCGCGGGAATTCCGCACACATAGGAATGCATTGTTCTGCTTACTTTCCGCATGTGGCTGTGCGGATGGTACCCACGGGCTGGAGGAGAGGAGATTCTCCTCCAGGCTTTGGGTACCATATCCCTGTAAAAAATAGAATTAAAATAAAAAATTGATGTCCCTCACAGAGTCACCAAGCCTCAGCGATGCTCCCGGCAGGTCCCGTTCCCAGGGATGCATTGCGGCAATGACCTTTGATGACGTCGCGGAAACCACAACGTCATCAAAGGTCATTGCCGCAATGTATCCCTGGGAACAGGACCTGCCGGGAGCATTGCGATGATCGGGGACGCTGCGTGGGACGTTGGAAGGTGAGAAAAACACCATTTTTTCTTTTTTTTTTTTAATTATTTTTAACATTAGATCTTTTTACTACTGATGCTGCATAGGAAGCCTCAATAGTAAAAGGTTGGTCACACTCATCAAACACTATGTTTGACGAGTGTGACCAACCTGTCAATCAGTTTTCCAAGCAATGCTACAGATCGCTTGGAAAATGCTAGCATTCTGCAAGCTAATTACGCTTGGAAACCGCTAGTTTTTCCACGGGAATTAAAATGCTGTTTTCTCGCATATTTCTCGCGGAAATCTCCGCGGCAATTCCGCAACGTGTGCACATAGCCTAAGTGTTCAACACAGAGCACAGGATAAATTTGAGTTGAGCCTTACTGCAATCTTTGGGAGGCTGAATGAACAAATCAATTGTAGGAGAAGAATTGATTTTCACGCTGTTCCTTGTGAGATTTAAGTAATTAGACGACTTTATTCTTTGGGTTGGTGCCATTCCAGATTTATATACCATATTTTTTGGACTGTAAGACGCACCTAGGTTTTAGAGGAAGAAATTAGGAAAAAAAATTAAGCATAAAATGGTCAATTCTGTACTTCATAGCCCCTATCCTGGTAAATATGGTCCTCTCATCCCCATCCTGATACACATGGCCCCTCATCCCTATACTGGTAGGAATGGTCCCCCTCATCCTTATCCTGGCAGGAATGATCGCCTCATCTCTATACTGGTATGCAGGGGCCCCATCCTTAACCGGATATGATTAGCCCCCATCCCAGTACTGGTATGCATGGCCCCATCCTTATCCTGTATAATTGACCCCATCTCAGTCTTGGCATGCATGGTTTCATCCGTATCCTGTTATGATTGGCCCCATACCAATCCTGGTATGCATGGCCCCATCCCAGCCCTGGTATGAAAGTTCCCATCAGAAAAGATTAAAAAACAAACCATTACACTTACCTTCCTCTGCTCCCTCGCAGTGTCCTGCTCCGCTGCCAGAAACTGCTTAATGCTTGTAAGCCCTGTTTCACACATCAGTTTTTTTCTTCAGTCAAAAACCACTAAAATGGCGGATAGCGGATCCGTTCCTGTACTGACCACAACGTTTGTCACCAGACCGTTACTTTAACAGATCTGTCAAAGGAAGAATTTTAAAGGAACCGTCGGTAATGCAACTCAATGGGAAAAAAACGTATCCGCCAAGAAAAATGGCGGATCCGTTTTTTTTGCAAAACGGCGGATTTTGACTGGACACAAACGGATGTGTGAAACAGGCCTAAGCAGCTCATGGCAGGGACGTCATGTGTTGCTCACAAGCAGAGCACAGCTGCTGGAATACTCACCGGAACTGTTCATCGCAGAGAGCAGCGAGTACTCATTGCTCTTCAGTAACGCGCAGTGTCAGCCGGAGCCTTCCTACTGCTGCCAGTGGCTACTTAAGAGAAATTAAGTGCATCTTATAGTCTGAAAAATACGGTAGTGTTTTTTTTCCTTTGGCTGCTGTCACACACTTACGACGCTTTTTTTCTTGGCATCGCCATATTTTGAGTTATAGTTTTCCTGTATCTCTGCCGACAGTCATGCGTGAGCTTGTTTTTTGCAGGACGACTTGACATTTTTTTATTTGGACCATTTTCGGGCTCATTACATTTTTTGATTGTTTTCTATTCTGATTTTTGGGACACAGAATGAACAAAAACCATGAATTTTTTTGGGGGTTTTCTTTTTATGCTGTTCACCATATGGTAATATTGATAAGGCAGCTTTAATCTTAAGGTCAGTACGATTACAGCGATCTCACAGTGGAAAAATTATATATGTTTTGGCGATTTTACACAATGTTATAGAAAACAATTGTTTTTGCATCGCTTTATTCTGAGAGGTATTTTTTCTTTTTCTGCTGAAGGAGCTGTAGGGAGCCTTGTCTTTTGCAGGACAAGTTGACATTTTCAGCGGTACCAGTTTTACTTACATTCATCTTTTTAATCGCATTTCTGCCCTTTTTTTGGCAGTATTATGAAAAAGCATAATTTTTTTGCCACTTTTTTTTTACTTTTTTTCTTACAGGGTTCACTGAAAGGATTAAATACTATGATAGTTTTATTGATCGGGTCTTTCCAGAAGCAGTGATAACAAATGTGTATTTTTTTTACATAAATATGTGTATTTATTGCAGGGCTGTGGTCAGAAAGCCAAACCTCCGACTCCTCAATATTCCTGACTCCACAGCACTAGTAACTACATGGCATGTACTTAAAGTGCAGAACAGATTCATCTCAACTAAAAGCCAAGATCCTTAGATCAGGAACAGAACACACATTTATAGGACATTTTATAAGTTTCCCAAAACCATACAGCACATCTTGCACTGTACTCCTGTACCCAATTACAAATTTTAGGAGTCGGTCCATGTTATAACGACTCAGAAGCCTTGATTTATTGGTTTAATATTTTTTTTATTTTAATGATTTTTAAAAACAAACAATTTTTTTTTAACTTTACTTAGTCTGTTTATGGGACTTTAACTTTTTGTACTCTGATCCGCACCACCATTCCAATGCATTATACTTGTCAGTGCTGCACTGACAGAAGCCTCTTAGACCATGCTCCTGGCATGGTCTAACAGGCTTTCCACAGCTGGGGGACCCGGATGACGTCAGGACATGGCAACGATAGGGCCCTCGTGATAACGTCTGTCGGCCGGGAGAGGCAGCTCACTCCCTTCTAAATGATGCGATCAATATTGATTGTGACATTTAGGAGGTTCAATAGCCGAGGGCAGGTGCGGGCACAGTTCCAGGCAGTGACAGCCGAGACTCGGCTTTCGCTTAAGCCGAGCTCCCGGAGGCGATCATGCAGGCACAGCTCCATGACGTAAATTTACATCTATTTGCGGAAACCTTCTTGACCATGACGTAAACTTACATCAAAGGTCGTAAAAGGGTTAAAGAGGTTGTCCACTACCTTAACACTGATGACCTATCCACAGGATAGGTCATCAATGTGTGATCAGCTGGGGTGTGGCACCCCTGCCACTCAGACATTGATGATCTATCCTAAAGATAGGTCAAAGTTAAAGTAGTGGACAACCTCTTTAATTGTTACTGCACTGTGAAGGTCGCAAAGCAACCTTTTTCCACGTGCATTATGCTGCGCCCTTTGGCTTTGTGACCTGTGTCACCCCACCTTAAAATGGACAGGCAGTCTATTAAGCCATGCCATTTTCAATGCCTTATAGGCACCCACAGTTGTTAGGTGCCCCTGATTTCCATGAAACATGAAGTTACTGCAACAAGCAAGTTGCAAATAATCCAGCTGCTTAGTAGTTTTAGTAACTTGTCATGTTAACCTTGCAAAGGTGCAAATATGACCGCAGTTCAGCTGCACTATCCTGATACTTAGTAGCAGTATAGAACACGTAAATATATCCCATAAATCAAACCATGAAGCAAGACAACATAGAAAACCTACAAAAACGCTTCACACAGGGCCATGTAATGTAAAAAAATAGACAAATCTTTATTGATAACACATAAAATAGTAAAAACAGGGCAGAAATTACAAGTACAAGAAAAGAGGTGGGTAACAACGGGGATATCTCATAAAATCATATATACCACAATACTGTTAAATGCAGCAAACAAAATTGCCCTCTGAACAATAATTATGAATAATCACACTGTTGTGCACATTTCACCAGGCGATACATATGAAACTATAAATATATAAAGACTAACGCCCACTGTATGCAACAGGGACACAAATAACTGCCTAACATATAACCAAGTGGAATGAATATTATAATGGCATTGTGTCCATGATGGCATAGAGCATATGAAAAACATATGTCAATAATGAATTACTAACACCTATGATGAAGGTATATATAACAAGTAAAGGCATAGTTACCAATGAGACATACCCACGGTTCCCACCACACCTGACGCGCGTTTCGCACTGAAATGCTTCATCCAGGGGTTCCACTTGGTTATCTGTTCGGCAGTTGTTAGGATGGTTTCACATTAGTGTTTTTGTGCGCATACACGCGCATGCGTACCTATGTTTAACATGGCGTACGCATGGTCTTGTTTTTGCGTGCATCTAGACGCGCCGACGCAACATGCTGCATTTCTGGGTACGTCCAAAGGCGTCAAAAAAAGCATGCGCACAGAATGTGTCAAAATAACGCATTAGTCTATGGGAACGCAGGCGTGCGCATGGACATGCGTTCTTCTGCGTTTTTGTGCGCATGCGTCTTTTGAGTAAACATGTCTAGACACTAGTTTAAACCACCCCCTACACAAAGAAACATTGTTTGATGTTGCATTGGTGGAGTCTGTTTCAAGGATTTTCCTCCTGTAAAATGTGACACCAAGAGAAAGCATGTGCATAAAAACCGCAAACGCATGCAAAAACGCATGTGTGTTTTTGCATGCGTTTGTACTAGCACACAATGCGCTGCGCACAAAGACGCAAATGTGAAATTAGCCTTATTTGTGTCCCTGTTGCATACAGCGGGTGTTAGCCTTTATATTTATAGTTTCATATGTATCGCCTGGTGAAATATGCACAACAGTGTGATTATTCATAATTATTGTTCAGAGGGCAATATTGTTTGCTGCATTTAACAGTATTGTGGTATATATGATTTTATGAGATATCCCCGTTCTTAAGCACCTCTTTTCTTGTACTGGTGGTTTCTGCCCTGTTTATACTATTTTATGTGTTATTAATAAAGATTTGTCTATTTTTCATTACATGGCCCTGTGTGAAGCGTTTTCGTAGGTTTTCTTAGTAGCAGTATAGAGAGATCTTCATGGAATAGCACCAAGGTGCATTTACACCCACTGTCAGATACTAACGGTAAAGACCCACCATTCACAATATCTGCGTAAAGTGACGGCACAAGCGATGGATCACTAAATAATCGTGGTAGGCGAAAATACAAAAGCTGTTTTGTTAATTGGATTACAGTTTCTTTGTACCAACAGAAATGCTTGTACAATACTTTATGAATTCATGTATTGGAGATAAATAGTATCATGTATGGGATCTGAACGTTGAGTGAAAATACATTTCAGATTGTCTGCGTGAATGCAGTTCAACAATTTCCTTCACGATTCTCGTTGTGTATAAACGCTTCTGACACCGTTTGCCCATTGCGAGTTACCAACTATCATTTAAAGGATAATCTGCGATTTGCAGTATATGAGGGGTTCACTCGCAGTGATTTTCTCTGCACCCCAAAAAACCGCTGAGTAAAATATGTGATACAAAAATGTAAAAAACTGAAGCGCTGCAGATATTTAAAATATATATATATATATATATATATATATATATATATATATATATATATATATATATATATATATATATATATCTCCAGCACCTGCATGATAATTTCAAAATCTTATTAAGTTTGATGGTACTGTAAAATCGCTACGTAAGTATTTGGTGAGTTTTTTACATCAGTATTTGTACGCCAAAACCAGTAGCGAAACAGTCAAAGTATAATTGAAACATCACCACTTCTGTATTTCTCACCCATTGTTGGTTGTGGCTTACAAATACTGGAGGTAAAAAAAACTCACCAAATACTAAATACTGATCGTGTGAACGTGGCCAAACAATACTTGGCACCAGCGCTGTGCAGACAATAACTGGGATGACTCCAGATTGGAGGTCCGGACTGAAAGTGGTAGATGTAAAAAAAAAATAAATAAATAAAAAATAAGGTGATAGGAAGCAAAAGTGGAATAGAGGCAGCCTGAAAAATGGTAAATCTTGGGCTAATTTTGGATATGACTGGGCCATAAGACTAGGAGACTTAGCCTTGGGCTACATAGAAAAATGTCCGCTGTGTATTGTGCAACGAAAACAAATTCTATACGGATTCATAAAATTATCGTATAAAAGTTCTGCAGCTTTCTAACATCTCAATGAATCTTATGATCATAGATCCGCTTGCTTTTAGAGACTAGAAAAACTAAGGCTATCCTCAGGAAAGATTCATCACTGCATTTACGCTATTTTTTTTAAGTGTGTACAATTCTCAATAAATACCTGATTAACAACAAATTCATAGGATCCTCAATTTTTTTTGCAGTTTAGTTCATTTGTTGATTTTTACATCAATGAGGCTTTTCCAGATGTTTTCAGCCAATATGTTAAACCCAACTTTTTAAAAAACAAGTCACAAAACCTTTGCATATATGTTCTCTTTCCCCCAGGAGCAATTTTTCTTTGTATGCCATAAGTTATTGGGGCAAAAGTTGTAACATTTTTGCGCAACGTGAGACTTTTTCTTAGATCATTTTTTACTTTGCGTAAAATTGTGCGCCGTTTTGAAAAACTTGGGAGCAAAAAAACATCAACGAATACCACTAGACATGAAAGAAAAGTGATTTCAAATAAAAAAAATTTCCACAAATAATGAATTGGGGCAATCGTGTTTTTCTTTTTCCAGATTTCTTCCTTGGATATGAATGAGGAACAACCGCATTGGCTTTTCCATGCCAAATCTGTGAGAAATAAGCCAACATGCCAAGCTAGATCCATAGTAAGGCCGGAAATCCACACAGGGATTCGGCTAACTCAACCCATGCTTGGACCTGGACAGCAACTTGTAAAGAACCAAAAGCCCAATTGGGTCAGATGAGTTTGGAAGTAAACAATGAATGTTTTCTTACACTGACAGCAAGCAGATATCTGGAAAAGTGAGAAGTTAGTACATGAAGTGGACGGATTATCAGTTTGAGCCAGAATTTCCACGTAATAAAACTGTTGGACATGAAGCAATATTTTGGGCAACTCGAAGTTGTGCAAACATTTTGCAACTTTTGAGAATCGTGCAAAGCCACTCAAGTCCCTGAAAAACGCACAAAATTAAGAAGTGCTCGCTTCCTCGAGAGTCCGACTCAATTGACTCCAGTGTAGTCAGCGGGGCCAAAGTATATTACAAAACTTTTTGACATGGCGACTACTGCACTTCCGATTTTAGGGGCCTCATAATATTACGTTGTTACAATGTGTCGGAAGAGTCACCTACGATACCCGTAAGGGGCAGTGTGAGTTACCTGAAGGGAGAGCATAAGAATAAGCCTCAACTTTATGACTAGAGCCGACCTTCTCAACCCCCCCCCCGAATATGAATAAGGCCTTAGAGCCACCATCATAGCTGATCACAACGCAATATATCATTGACTTCTATGGGGCAATAGATGACCCTAAAATCCATAAACACGACATCACGTCAGTCATCTAAAGCAGCGGAATAGTTACAATGTGTCGGTGCAGGCAAAGAAGAGTCACCTATGACCCCCAAAGGGGTGATGTAAGTCACTTACAGAAACAATAAGACTGAACCCCAACTTTATGGTCAATAGACGAGACCCCCCCCCCCCGATGCATCCGCTAGGCAACTCTGCCTTGGTCACCGTCACCCAACGTCTTCCATTGGGCAACAGAAGACGTGAAACCCGTAAAAGTGGCGTCACCAGTCGGATTTAGGCAGTACCAACAGGAAGGGACGGCTACAAAAATGGGGAATGGTGGAGAGCCCAATAAGGGAACGTAAAAAGTGGGAACTTAAGCCAGCAGGATGGCACAGGGGAAGGCGTTAGGGGGTGCACAGGTATAATAATGGTGCACACAGGGGGAAGGCAATAGGGGGTGCACAGGTATAATAATGGAACACACATGGAATAACAAGAGCCGCCCGTGTCCTCTCCTCCCGCACCGACCACCACCTACAACCGGTACAAGCCCCAGACATAAGCACCCCACACCCTCATGCTCGGCGCCGCCACTACCGCCGCCATCATCCTCCTCACCTCAGCATCCAGTGTGGCCATGGCTCCGACCCCGAACGTAGCCCCACCCCGCAGCCTGTGACGACATCGCCCCGCCTACTCTGTTACAAACCCGGGGGAACCGAGAGGGGAATGTAAGGATCCGGCGCATGCGCGCTGCACGTCCTAGGCCGCGATCAATATGGTGGCCCTGTGACCTAACATGGCGGCTCTGTGGCCCCCCTCTCCTGACACGATGGTGCGTTTCCCGCATTTTTTTTGCACCTGTGGAGAATGGTCGGCTTTTCATTAGTCACGGTGGTACTTCCTCTGTAATCACGTCCTGTAACCTAATTTACCTCAGAATGAAGTGTGAGCTATGAGAAGATGCAAAGAATTGTTATTATTTCCCCACCAGAATAATAAGCTGTAAGATTTATTTTTCCTGTCAGGTTTTTTATTTGCAGGAGGATCTGTCGCTGTCACATTTCTTTTTTTATTCCCTTTCTGGGAGACAAAATAATAAAACCCGATTCTGACATTTTTACTTTTTTTTCCCTCTTGTCACCGTTCACCACCCGGGATAAATATTCTGATATTTCATCTGTCCGGACGCGCGCCCATACCCGTTGTGTTTCTTTACACTTTATTTGCATTTAGTGGGTACAAGGCGGTGATGGGAACCTAATCACTGGTTCTCCTTTTCATTTTACATATTATTGGGCCCTACAAAGGATTTTTCCTGTTTTCGTAGATTCATAGTTTCAAATAGTGATTGTAAATAGAAACAATTTACTGCTTATTAAAGTTTTCAGCCGTTCTTGAGATATTAACGTTTTTTCGTTACTGTAGCACTTTAATATTTGTGTATTGTAAGATTAGCATTAGAGATGCGCGAAGGTGCTGGGATAAGGTGTTATCTAAGCATGTTTGGGTGCTAACTGAGGGTTTTCGGCGTGCTTGAATAATATGTGTGAGTCCTTGTGGCTGTTAGGCATTCCTTGCATGTGTTGTAGCTGTCTAACAGCCGCGAGACATGCAGCTGTGGGGTCTTGAACATATTTTTCGAGCACACCCGAAGACACCCGGTTAGCACCTGAGCATAGATAGATAACACCTTATCCCTAACGGACAATACTCTATACTCCTCTTTCTAGACTTGTCCTCTGCTTTCAACACAGTTGACCACTGCCTCCTACTACAGGTCCTCTCCTCCTTTGGCATCAAAGATCTCGCCTTATCCTGGATCTCCTCATACCTTTCCAACCGCACATTCAGCATCTCCCACTCCCACACTACCTCCTCATCCCACTGTCTCTCTGTTGGAGTCCACCAAGGCTCTGTTCTAGGACCCCCTACTCTTCTCAATCTATACTCTTGGCCTGGGACAACTCATAAAGTCCCATGTATTGCAGTACCACCTTTATGCTGATGACACTCAGATCGACCTCTCTGGCCCAGACTTCACCTCTCTGCTGTCCAGAATCCCGGAGTGTCTATCAGCCATATCCTCCTCCTTCTCCTCCTCTCGCTTCCTCAAACTCAATGTGGACAAATCTGAACTCATCATCTTTCCTCCATATCACAGATCTTCCTTACCTGACCTATTACAATTAACAACATCACTCTTTCCCCTATACCGAAAGTCCGCTGCCTAGTAGGAACCCTTGACTCTGCCCTGTCCTTCAAACCGCACATCCACACTCTTTCCACCTCCTGTCGCCTCCAGCTCAAAAATATGTTCAGAATCCGTCCTTTCCTCAACCCTCAATCTGCTAAAATGCTTGTGCATGCCCTCATCATCTCCCGCCTCGACTACTGCAACATCCTTTTCTGTGTCTTCCCTGCTAACACCCTCAAATCTCTCCAGTCAATTCTTAACTCTGCTGCCCGACTAATTCATCTCTCCTCGCTACTCTCCCGCTTCTCCCCTCTGCAAATCTCTTCCCTGGCTCCCATTCCCTCAGCGTATCCAGTTCAAATTACTAATACTGACCTACAAGGCCATCTATATCCTGTCTCCTCCATATGTCTCTGAACTAATCTCTCAATATCTTCCCTCACGTAATCTCCGATCCTCCCAAGACCTCCTTCTCTCCTCCACACTTAAGCCTGTTTCACACTTCCGTTTTTGTCATCAGTCAAAATCCGCCAATTTTTTAAAAAAACGGATTTGCCAAAAAGGGGCGGATCCGTTTTTTCCTCCATAGACTAACGTTAGTGGCGGATTGTGACTGATGGTTGTCCGTCTCACCCGCTTTTTGACGGATCCGCCAAGATTTTAGCGGCTCCCGGGCGGATGAAACGGACCCTGCAACGTTTTTTTGGCTTGGCGGACCGCTATTTGTAGCTGCGCATGCCCGGCCGGGAGCTCTTTTAACCATTTAATACCATTCCGGGAGCTCTCTCCCGTGATGTCACCTCCATCCTCCCGCGAGATCGCGGCCACCACCGACCTCCCGCGATGTCGCGGCCACCATCTACCTCCCGTGATGTCACCTCCGTCCTCCCGTGAGATCGCGGCCACCACCGACCTCCCGCGATGTCACCTCCATCCTCCCGCGATTTTGCGGCCGCCGATGTCCCCTCCGACCTTCCGCGAGATCGCGGCCACCACCGACTTCCCGCGATGTCGGGGCCACCACCGACCTCCCGCGATGTCGGGGCCACCACCGACCTCCCGCGAGATCGCGGCCGCCGATCTCACCACCGGCCTCCCGCGAGATCGCGGCCGCCGATCTCACCACTCACTGCGTTGAGAAACGTGATGGTGTCTCCGCAGTGTTGGATGTTGATCTCCATGAGTTCATTCATCCTCATTTTTTACAGTCTTTTACTAGGCATTGCCCCTACTGACCAGTTTCCTACTCCACACTGATGAGGGGCAATACCCCAAAACAGCTGTCTGTGAATGGATACCATGTTTTGGCATAGGTGGTTTCCTTCATTGGAGATTGCCCTTCCCGTGGTTGTTCCTTCCCGGGGAAAGACCTGGCTAGTCTTTGCTTGCGTTGAGAAACGTGATGGTGTCTCCGCGGCTTGTGTTTTGCATATTTTTACATATTTCCCATAAGGGATGGCGGCTTTGCTCAAGAATCACTGCGTTGAGAAACATGTGATGGTGTCTCCGCAGTGTTGGATGTTGATCTCCATGAGTTCATTCATCCTCATTTTTTACAGTCTTTTACTAGGCATTGCCCCTACTGGCCAGTTTCCTACTCCACACTGATGAGGTGCGGAGTTTCCTGAATACCTTGAGTGCTGTCTCTTGGCCTTTCGGCATCGCCACTTCGGTGGCTTAAGCGGGTCGCTACTTTTGGGAGATAGCCAGGAGGTTTCAGGGAGGAGACCCTTGGAGTTGTGGACAATGGGAGTCCGACTTCAATTCTCTGGGACCGGTGATAGCCGGGTCAAAAATGGATTCAGGATTGACATCGCTGAAGATAAGAAGTTGCATTTTTCCCTGGGATATTTGGTCAACATGGTGTTTTATGACAACCTGAAGATTTGGAAGTCCGATATAATATGCCTGCAGGAGTTTAGGAGAGAAGGCAGGTATGTACTGGTGCTATCTTCTATAGCGGCTTGCCAGAATTTGTTTACTGCCCTGAAAAATATAGTGGCAAATCCTTTGCTGGAAGGTCTTGCCTTTACTGTGCTGTACTCTAAGGGAGATATCCCACTTGTAGTTTTCATGCACAACCCTTTTGTTTCCCTGGAGGACATTGCTTTATTTTTGAAAAGACATTGCATTTATGTTCAGTACTCCCACAGGGTCCTGAATGGAGAAGGGCTCTGGACCGGGAAGTACAAATTTTTTGTGAGATTTGGGATGGATCCCCAAGGCCCGGGAGGCATCCATTACCCCCCTCTTAATTTTTCATTTGAGAAAAATACTGGGTTTTTGTTCTTTCCAGATGCCCCGATGTATTGCAGGAGGTGTAAAAATTTCGGGCATACCCAGGATAGTTGCAAGGAGATACCAACTTGCAGGAATTGCAATGCTTCTGGCCATATGGCAAAAGACTGCACAAATACTGTTATGTGTAATGCTTGTGGTGAGGAGGGCCATAAGTATCGGGACTGTAAGGCCAGGATCAGTCCTAGGTCTTACGCTGAGGTCTCAGGTGGGGCAGCTGCACAAGCTGCTGCTGTTGACATTCCACAGGTTTCAGACCCGGAACTTATTGAGGAACCTGAAATCATGGATGCACATGAGGAGGCCCTGCCCCAAACGGAGTCTCCCAGCCCAGAGGTGGCAGTTTTGGAAGCTACTGATGTTGAATGTGAGCTCCCTCATCAGTCTGATGTCTGTGGGGAGGGGGAGTTGGAGAGTACTCTTGGCAATACCCCCAGTGTATCTTGGTTTGCTACTGAGGAGGAGTTGGCCAGTTGTAGAGATCAAGGTGACTTCACTCTTGCGAGGTCCTCTGAGGATGAGGAACCTGGAACTTCCTGTAAGAAGCCCAGAACGGATTGGGCAGACCCCGGTGAAGTTTAAGTCCGGTGAGTGAACGTAGTTACCCTCAGAATGTCTTCTCTACTGACACCAATGCTTTTTTAGGCATTCCCGCAGACGTAAACAGATTCAAGGAGTTGCAGTTCCAGATGGAAGACGAAAATGGCTGAAGAGGAAGTGGCGTGTTTGTCGTCATGTAAATAACACAGTCATGTTATGGCTCCCCAAGCTGGTTGGGGCATTGCGTCACTGAATGTCAGGCAAATTAGATCCAAATTCAGGAGGGCAATCATTCTAGATTATATTAAACAGATGAATGCTCACATCTTTTGTCTGCAGGAATGTGGGATCGTGTACACTCCAAGCGATAAGGACTGGCCTTACGGACAGCATGTATAGTCTGGCTCATGTGTTAATAGGAATGATGGTGTAGGGATATTATTGGGTAACAGGGAGATTAGTTTAGATAGCTACACGGTGGTAGAGGTGGGTAGATGTATAATTGCACATGTTAGCTATAGGGGGTGGCGGGCTAGAATTATTAATGTGTACTGTCCATCAGGACACGACAGGAAAAAGGAGCGTCTGGCTCGTTTGGAAAAATGAAGTTTGTTTCTTCCGGGCAAAATGCCTACAGCTTTAGTTGGAGACTTTAATTGCACCACAGAAGGGAATTGTGACATAACTGGTAAAAAGTTATCCAATCTTATTTCTGATTTTTCCCTTCTAGATGCTGCTGCTCTGAAATTTGGCATCCCACCACCGCCAACGTACCATGCTGATAGGGGTGGTATTGCATCCAGGATAGATAAAATGTTGTTTTCCAAAAATATGTTGTGTATGAATTTTGAAAAAAATGCTGTACCTTTTTCTGATCATGAGTGTTTGAGAGGTGTGTTTAGTGCGATTGATGACCGTGTGTATGGGGGTGTGGTTTGGAAGCTGAATGTAAGATTGTTAGAAGATGAGGATGTGATGAATGAATTAAAAATAAAGTATAAAGAGTGGAGAGTATGTAAGAGGGATTTTGCGTGTGTACTGGAATGGTGGGACTGGGTTAAGGTGTGTTGCAAAAAATTCTTCAAAAAGTGGGGCTATAAAAAAAGCTGCTATTTATCGGAGAAGATTTAATGATTTAAACAGGCGCTTAGACTGGTTAAGGAAGTGTGGAGAAAGTGGCATGGATGTGTCTGATCTGCTGGCTGAGACAAAGAGTGAATTAAAGAGTGTTATGGATGAAAAAGGGAAAGAAATCATCTATCGCACCAAAATAGAACATTTTGAGAAAGATGAAAAGTGCACAAGGTTCTTTTTTAGGAAAATGAATGGGAGAAAGGTTGAAATGGATAAAATCCTGGATAGGAATGGTTTATGTGTGTCAGGTGAGAATGTGATAAAGGAGGTGAATAGGTTCTATAGCAAGTTATATGAGAAAAAATGGATTGATTCTGGTCTTGTTTCAGAAGTGCTGAATGGGTTAGAGAACAAGTTGGATAGTGGAGAATGTGATATTTTGAATGAGGACGTAATTATGGAAGAAGTAGAAAATGTGATGAAGAGTGCTAAAAAGAATAAGACTCCAGGTAAAGACGGATTGCCGGTAGAATTCTATGTGAAGGCGTGGGATTTTCTGGGTGCTGATTTGACTGAGATATGTAAGTATATGTGGGAGAGTGGTAAGTTGTGTGAATCAATGAAAGAGGGACTGGTTGTGATTGTGTATAAGAAAGGTGCGAGAAAGTGTTTAGAAAATTGGAGACCTATAACATTGCTGAACGCAGATTACAAAATCTAAAGCAAATTGTTGGCGAATCGTATGCGTGAGGTGATTGGTAGTATTGTGGATGAGGATCAAGTGTGTGCTGTGCCTGGAAGAAATATGAGTGATAACTTATTGTTATTAAGGGATTTGATTGGAGACTGCATGGGAAGGAAACGGAAGTGTATGGTTCTGTCAATTGATTTTGAGAAAGCGTTTGATAGGGTCTCGCATGTGTTTTTGTTTAAAGTTCTGGATAGAATGGGATTTCCTCAAAAATTTGTGAATGGGATAATGTCTTTGTATGATTGTGTGTCAAGTGAGTTTCTTGTTAATGGGTGGTTGAGTGAGAAAGTGAATATTAAGTCTGGTGTAAGGCAGGGGTGTCCCATGTCCCCTGTCTTGTTTGTATGTGTGATTGAACCTCTGTTGTGCTTGGTGAGACGTGATAAAATGATGCGAGGTTTGTTGGTACCTGGGAGTGGTGGGAAGCATGTGAAAGTTCTTGGATATATGGATGATGTTGTGGCTGTGAGTGAAAGTGTTGCGTCTATGAGTAGGGTTAAGTTGCTTCTGGAGTTTTTCTGTGGTGCATCTGGCTTTAGAGTGAATTGGAATAAATGTAGTTTTAAATGTTTTGGGGGATGACAGGGTTAAAATGGAGGGGGTAAAGTGTGAGGAGGGTGCTATCAAAGTGCTGGGAGTATTATTTAATAAGGACTTGGAAGATAAGGAGAGCTGGGAGGAGTGTGGATTGCGCATAGAGCGTAAGTTAAATTTTTGGCTACTGAGAGACGACCTTGAGTGGTAAGATTTTGGTCATAAAAGCGGTGATTCTTCCGATTTTGCTTTTTATTGCAACAGTTTTTCCACCATCATGTAGGAAAATAAAAAGAGTGGAAAAGTTAGGTTTTACTTTTTTTTGGAGCAGTAAAATAGAGAAACTTAAGAGAGAGAGTCTTTTCAAGGCGTGTCACCATGGTGGCATGGCCTTTCCAAACATTGAGATTTTTCTGGGGCTTCAGTATATCAAAACTGTTGTTATTTTGCTGAATAAAGGAAATAAGGGAGCGTATATGGCAAGTTATTCTGCTGGTTGGATGTTATATGGCTTATGTTGGAGAAAGAGGGATGCTAGAGTGCCTGTTGCTTTCAAGTGTCCGGTCTAGTATGAGGTGATTGAGAAGTTTGTGAGGAAGCATGATTTGCTGAGTGTACTGATGAATGATTTTAGAATGGCTAAGAATGTGATGAAAATAATACGTAAGAATGATGTGGAATGTAATATTGTGGGGCTGAGAGGGAATGAAGTTTCGGTTGCATGGAAGAGTTTGGGAACGCACGGGATGTCTAATAGACAAAGGGATATTGTATGGATGTCCTTGCACAATATTTTGCCTGTGCGACAGGTTCAGAAGAGACGAGGTCTGACCAGAACTGATGTGTGCCCAAGGGAAGGATGTGGTGGATGTGAGACTGTGTGGCATACTATGTGGGACTGTGATTACGCGTGCAGTGTGTGGAAGTGTGTAGGTGGGTTGTGGAAGGAGTTATCAGGTGTGAGTTTTATTGACTGGCGTGTTGCGATGTTTGGAATTGGTGCATGTGGTCGTGTGAAAAATAGAATCCTATGGTAAATTATGACTTGTGTGATGCAGAGTTTGTGGGATGTGAGGAATTTAGGAATTTTCAAAAAGAAGCATGTATCTGTGAATAAGTGTGTCAGGCTGATCCTTTCTAGATTATACTTGATTTATAAATTAGACAGCGAAGGTGGTGGTGGTTCTGATGCAGAGGGTGTCTGGAAATTTAAAAAATGGCAGCACCTGATCAAATATCAGTGAATTTTAGTGATATTTATTGATGTTCAGGATGTCTTTTGTGTATACCCTTGGTTTGTTATACTAAAATAAATATGAACCATGATGATGAGAGTTGAAATAACGACGTTTAAGTTGATGAGCTTATATTGAGTTGTTTATAACTAACCTGAATGGTTTTTTAAAAAGAAAAAAAAAAAAGAAATAGCTGTCTGTGGATGGATACCATGTTTTGTCATAGGTGGTTTCCTTCATTGGAGACTGCCCTTTGCTCTAGAATCACTGCGTTGAGAAACGTGATGGTGTCTCCGCAGTGTTGGATGTTGATCTCCATGAGTTCATTCATCCTCATCTTTTACAGTCTTTTACTAGGCATTGCCCCTACTTGCCAGTTTCCTACTCCACACTGATGAGGGGCAATACCCCGAAACAGCTGTCTGTGGATGGATACCATGTTTTGGCATAGGTGGTTTCCTTCATTGGAGACTGCCCTTCCCGTGGTTGTTCCTTCCCGGGGAAAGACCTGGCTAGTCATTGCGTTGAGAAACATGTGATGATGTCTCTGCGGCTTGTGTTTTGCATATTTTTACATATTTCCCATAAGGGATGGGGGCTTTGCTCTAGAATCACTGCGTTGAGAAACGTGATGGTGTCTCCGCAGTGTTGGATGTTGATCTCCATGAGTTCATTCATCCTCATTTTTTACAGTCTTTTACTAGGCATTGCCCCTACTGGCCAGTTTCCTACTCCACACTGATGAGCGCCAATTCCCCGAAACAGCTGTCTGTGGATGGATACCATGTTTTGGTGTGGCGCCCCTGAGGCTCAGTCGCCACAGAGGTACTGCACCTTCTCCTAAGGTGTAGTGCCCCACCAACTAGGTAGGTTGGGAACTCCTTTCCACACTCCAACACCTGCATCCCACACACAGGATAGATCAGTAGGTCCGCCTAGCAGCTTCAGGCTGGGGGTAGCAGAGCACCCTTCGTGGAACCCTGCTTCGTAACGAGATGTGCTGGGAGGTGGGTGGAGTTAGTATAAAAGAGAGGGAAAGTTGAGGATAGTAGGTCAGTCTGGGGTGTCCCAGAGAAGGAAGGGCAGTCTGATGGGAGGTCAGGCGAGAGGAGTTCAGTTCTCAAGTTAGTTTTGAGTTCAGTTTGAGTTCAGTTTAGAAAGAGTGCTGCAGCTGCCTCAGTGATCTGAGCCAGCTTGCACGGGAAAGAGAAGAGAAGGAGAAAAACGTAGATCTGCAACCTAAGCTTCCATAAGAGGGAGAAGGAACAGCGCGGAACGAAGGAGTAGGAGAACAGAGAGGAGTTGTGGGTTGGAAGAGGAGCCCTGCCTATAGGTTCTCAGCGCAAGGCAGGGGCCCGGTCCCCGAGGTTGTATGGACACTTATGGTTCTGCAGCAGACACCGGTGGAGTAGTTGGCTGTAAATGCACTACTCCCATCCAAGACTTGGGACACAACAGCAACCGATTTGCGAGCCAGGACTCTGAGAGGAGTCCCCGATAGAGGCTACAGCTGTCTGTCATACAAGTAAGGTTCTAGGAACATCTGACAGGAGAAATTCCAGAGAACTACGGTATTGGAGCTCTTCACATTAAAAGGCGCAATAGAGGAGTCGTTCAGGAAAGGCACATGTTGGTGGAGTGTTGGAGAGGAGAACCCTGACTTGCCCCGGAGGTTGATTGAGTCTCTACCCCGGAGGACACAGCACGGAGGCGGGCACCAGTGGGTACCACGAATTGTGAGTAAAGCTTTGAAACTACAAGCCCTGGTGTCCTCCATTCATGCGTCGCTAACACCTTCAGCACCGCTACATCTTGGTACCAACATCTATACCATTCTGCGCCTCTCCTCATCCATTGCACCCACACTGCCCTGGGACTACAGCTCCACCTGTGGGGAGCTACGCCATCTTTGCTGCACCACACCATCAGTCCCAGTGGATCTGCATGCAGCGTTGGCTCAGCATCTTGTCAAACACCACGGGTGGCGTCACAAACTTTTCAACTAAGCTATAACACTATTGACATCACCGCCATTGATATTGGGCTCCCAGGGCCACGGACCGGGTCACCGCTGCTGTGACACATCCCCCCAACACCGGCCCGATACCGAGTACCCCGCTGCCCTGGGTGTGAGGGGCGACCCATTGGCATAGGTGGTTTCCTTCATTGGAGACTGCCCTTCGCGTGGTTGTTCCTTCCCAGGGAAAGACCTGGCTAGTCATTGCTTGCGTTGAGAAACATGTGATGGTGTCTCCGCGGCTTGTGTTTTGCATATTTTTACATATTTCCCATAAGGGATGGGGGCTTTGCTCTAGAATCACTGCGTTGAGAAACATGATGGTGTCTCCGCAGTGTTGGATGTTGATCTCCATGAGTTCATTCATCCTCATTTTTTACAGTCTTTTACTAGGCATTGCCCCTACTGGCCAGTTTCCTACTCCACACTGATAAGGGGCAATACCCCGAAACAGCTGTCTGTGGATGGATACCATGTTTTGGCATAGGTGGTTTCCTTCATTGGAAACTGCCCTTCCCGTGGTTGTTCCTTCCCGGGGAAAGACCTGGCTAGTCATTGCTTGCATTGAGAAACGTGATGGTGTCTCCGCGGCTTGTGCTTTGCCGCGGTCCCTTTAAATCACGCCGCTCCACAGATCCGTTCTCCTATGTGGTCCGATATCATCCGACATCACTAAACGGAGACGGTCAGTTTCATCCTTTGGCGGATTTCAGCTGACCGCCAACGACGGAGGTATGAAACAGGCCTTATTCGCTCCTCATCCCACCACCTCCAAGACTTCTCCCGAATGTACACCATCCTCTGGCATTCTGTGCCCCAACATGTCCGACTATCAACCACATTCGGATCCTTCAGACGGAACCTAAAAACCCATCTCTTCAGGAAAGCTTACAGCCTACAATGACCCCGCTGCCTCCTCACCACTACCGGAGATACCACCTCAACTAATGCCGGAGCTGCTGCAACCCCCTGACCTCTCTCCTTCCCCACCATCCTGTAGAATGTAAGCCCGCAAGGGCAGGGTCCTCTCCCCTCTATATCAGTCTGTGATTGTTAGTTTGTTTACTGTAAGTGATATCTGTAATTTGTATGTAACCCCTTCTCATGTACAGCACCATGGAATCAATGGTGCTATATAAATAAATAATAATTCCTGCACGTTCTCTCAGCACTAAGGTGCGTGTACACATATGGCAGACACAAGATGGTCAGTAGACCCCCTGTGATGCAATGACTATGGTATGGGCTCCCTGCAGTCATTCTGGAGGTCCAGTGAATGTCAGAGTGGATACATGCCTCTATTTTCAGCCTCTTAAGTTGCCACTGTCACGATTGATGTGGGCCCCCGGCACTTAGCCCTGAAGAATACCAACCAAAATTTGCTCAATTTTATATACTAGATACCGCTAATGCAAATGAACTCAGACTCAAAAAAAAAAGAAAATTAAAAATGTCATCCTACATTGATGAATATTATCACTGGCAACTGAATGCTATCAATCCATTCGCTGCTGCCTATCAAATGCTACGCAATGTTGAACAACAAGAACAGGGGGATAGCACATGAGGTAGACAGGTCAAAGAAGAGAGCACACACGGGAGAAGTCAGCACATGAGGAAAGAGAGAGTGGATAGGTGGGTGAGCACATGGGGGGAGAGATTCTCAACTGCAAAGCCTGCCCCCATCGTGACATTACCGCTCTCCCGATGTGATAGCATTGGACCTCCATCTAGTCTAATATATACTTACCTTCTAATGTCTTCACATCCTGTTCCGTCCAGATGTGTCCGGATCCCAGAATTCCAAGCGGCGGAAGTTCATCAACCACCGTACTGGGACACCCAAGTCATGGGTGTCTCAATATAGAAACAGCTGGTGGTACCAGCCTTTTGCGCGGTACCACCAGCGGAACACCGTCACACCACACACAGACACTGTATACGCTATAAACACCACACACGCACATGACATATCTACAGGCAGAGGAATCCGGTCACATTAAAGGGGTTTTCCCACGAACGAAAGTACATTTGAAAAATTGTCTGTCTGACCGTACGGATCATACCACATCTCCTGGGCAGGGGAGGAAGTAAAAGACAATACTGACATTACAGCAGGGGATCACAGAGGATTCATTTTGTGAGGTAAAATATTTCACTGACTGTTTTTAAACAATATTTTACCTCATAAAATGTATCCTCTGCGATCTCCTGCTGTAATGTCAGTATTGTCTGTTACTTCCTACCCTGCCCAGGAGCTGTGGTATGTTCTGTACACAGTCAGACACAATTTTTAAAATTATCTTTCGTTCGTGGGAAAACCTCTTTGAAAAGCAAATATCAATGCCAACATGGCTCCTCCTAAAAAGTATGCAAATGGCAATGAAAGGAGCGCAGCAAAGGCACAAGTGGTGGAGAGAGAGAGAGAGCAGACGAGGGAGAGCACATGGGGTAACACAGGTCAAAGAAGAGATGACATGAGAGGAGAAGACAACAGATGGGGAGAGAGAAAGTGCACAGGGGTGAGAGAGACAGAGCACAGGGGGGAGACAGCGCAAATGGGACAGCACATGAGGGGAGAACACAGGAAGGAAAGAGACAGCAGACAAGGGGATAGCACATAAGGTAGACAGGTCAAAGAAGAGAGCACAGATGGGAGAAGTCAGCACATGGGAAAGAGAGAGTGGATAGGTGGGTGAGCACATGGGGGGAGAGATTCCAGGATCGACCTATGACCGGGCAAACGGGGCGGGTCCACTATAAAACGACTGGTGTAGGTAAACAAGAGAGACTGATCGGGAAGAGAGATGAGGCATAGGAGGGAGGAGCTAAGGAGACCTCTCCCGACAGGCGTGAGTCAGCACTTCAGAGCAAGAGGAGACTGGACCCGACCTGACCGAGCCGAGGGCCCTGACAGCGTGCCTGGAGCAGAAACCTCTCCCCGAGCCGCTACAGAACGCGGGCTGCGGGGCACTCTCAGGCGCGGTGTCCCCTGTGCACCAGGCGGCTCTCCTCCATGGGCAGTCCGCCCGCCGCCATCGGCCTCCACTTCGGGACTTCCAGCCGCCTCTGCTCCACTACACCCCGCGGCAGCGGCCTCCACTCCGGAAATCGCAGCCGCCTCTGCTCCTCTACACATTGCGGCTGCGGCCTCCTTTCCGGTACCCATGGCCGCCACTTGTCCGCTACACACCGCGGTTGCGGCCTCCACACCGGGACCCGCAGCCTCCTCCACTCCCCACTGCGGAAGGCCAGTGTCAGGTGAGCTAAGCAGGGCCCGTGTACACCCCGAAGTACCAAAGCGCAAGGACTTCCAGACGCTCTGGCAACGCTTCCTCGACTGGAGACGTCGATTGAGGCACCGCCGGAACATTCCTCATCCACCAGCTCTTCAGGACGTCAGAGACCAATAAGTGACTCTCCGTTGTTTGTTCCCCGTTCAAGCCCCCAAGGGTCCTTGCCCAGTTTGTTGCCGCCTAACAGTCAATTCTCGCCCTGTATTGTTTATTCTGTTTGCGATTGTGTATTTGTGTTTTGCTTCCCTGCGTGGAAAACTTGTTGTCAACTTTAACCTATATTGCCATATATAAAACTTGCGTTTAACCCTTGTTCTGCCTCCTGCTCGTCACTGCATCCTGCGTACCTGCTAGTTACTACACCCCCATTGTGACATTACTGCCCTCTCGATGCGATAGCATCGGGCCTCCATCTAGTGTATATATATATCTATAATATAAAACCTACAAATGTTCCTCATCCAAAAACCAAGAAATTAAAAAAATATATATAGATATATATACCGTGTGTGTATGTATATATACAGATATATAGACAACATATATATTTTTTTTATTTTAGAATTAATTAATAAATGAGGGAACGTGCTCCGATAACATATTATCCGAGCATGCTCGTGTGCCAACCGAGTGACTTCAACGTGCTTGAAAAATATGTTTGAGTCCCCACGGCTGCATGTTTCGTGGTTATTTGACAGCCGCAACACATGCAGGGATGGTTTGTTTGTTAGGCAATCCCTGCATGTGTTGCGGCTGTCAAATAACCACGAAACATGCGGCTGCGGGGACTGGAACATATTTTTCAAACAAACCAAAGATGCGCAGTTACAACACGAGCATGCTCAGATAACACCTTATCCCAGCATGTTCACTCATCACAATTAATTAACCCAATAGATAACTGGAGTAAACATAAAACAGAGATCGCCACACCAGAATTGCATCTCCCCGACAAAAATGTAATAAAAAGCGATTAAAGCATCATATGTACCGCAAATTAGTTATCGATACAAACTACAACTCGCGCACAAAAAACACAGCTCTGTCAACAGAAAATAAAAAAAAGATATGGGTTAGAGAAATGGTGACAATTTTATTTTTTTACAAAGTACTGACAATTGTTTAACTGCTAAAATATAACAGAAACAATACGATTTTTATATCAACATTATCAGATTATTACCGCCCAGTAAAAACTAAACCTCTAAAAACAATGTCAGATTTTTTTTCATGACCATTGGAATATTTTCCTGTTCCTCAGTACATTATATGGTAAAATGAACAGTGTAATTCAAAACTGCTACTCGTCCAGCAAAAATCAAGCCCTCGTAAGGCGAGGTGGGCGGTAAAATAAAAAAATTACGAAGGAGAAAAAAAATGAAATGATCTGGATACTTAAGGAGTTAAAGATGTGTCACTCCATAAATCCAGTGCTGTTCCCAAATCAAACAATTAAATTCTTCCTGCCTGAAGGTTAATAGGGAAATAAACCAGAGCTTGGGATGGAAACAATGGAGTAGGGACAATAACCCGTGCACCTCGGGGCTTCCCAGGCGGATGTCTCTAGGTTACCTGAGGACATAACATTTATCCCTTTCTGATTTAACCCGTTGGTCTTATTATCAAGTGACCTATTCTCCAATGTCGGCTTCATGAACTCAGAAATGCACTGGCCGTGAACAATAATAAGATCTTGCTTCTAATGTAATTACTGCTGCCAAACGTCTCGCTTTCTGCGGTGGAATCCAACACAGTGTCCATCTGTACCGACAGAGGAAGAGAGCGACAATCACTGCAGATGGAAAAATGTATATTATGCTGGGAGTTAACCACATGATTACCAGAGGAGATAGATACATGGACGGATAAGAGATGGATAGCTAGCTATGAGAGAGATACATGACTAGATACAAGATAGACAATAATAGATAGATAGATACAGGGGCGTAACATCCCCGGTTGCAGGGGTCGCAGCTGCGACGGGGCCCCTGAGCACATAGGGGCCCGGGCCCCAGGGCCGACAGTCAGGGCATTAATGCCCTGACTGGTGTATAGAGCCCCTATGAGCAGAGGGGGCCCGAATCGGGCACCAGCAGCGGGGCAGGCTGGGCGGGGGGGGGTCAGAGAGGCGCCATGTCAGCGCCGACTCCCCCGCCGCTGCATTGAATTATACCGGCGTCTATGATGCCGGCACAGTTCAAAGCAATGATGGCGGAGAGAGCGTCAGCTGATGCTCCCTCTCCCATCATTCCCCGCTCTGCCTCTGATGCAGCGGGTGTGCTATGACGTCATCGCGCTCTCACTGTGTATCAGGCAGAGCAGGAGACAGGAGCAGCCAGCAGCACGGGCACGAGGAGAAGGTGAGAGGTTTTTTTTATGCAACAGTGAATACAGCCAGGACTGTGGGGCCATTCTCGGGGGAGCTGTATACCATGGTGCTGTATACCATGGGGGGGTGCTGTGCTGTATACCTTGGGGGGCTGTATACCATGCGGGGCTGTGCTCTATACCATGCGGCTGTGTTATATACCATGGGGGTACATTATATTCTATGGGGGAGGCTGTGTTATATAATATGGGGGGGCGACATTATATTCTATGGTGTAGCAAGTCAGACACCTGTTCTCCGCTCTTTTCATTCTCTATGTGGGGGTGGAGTTATGGGAGCGGTAGGGCTGTGGACAGTTCGAGGGATGGAACCTGGACTGGTCTCAAGGGGGCCCCAAAAATTTTGCCAGTAATCACTGGTATACGTCTTGACTTCATAGACCGTACATAGATATGTACGAATATGCAGTAACCTAAAGGACCCAGTTTCAAGGACATGTTCTCTATACACAGTGCAAATTAATTTCCTTTCATATCACATTCAAAGACCCCAATGTTTATAATCTCTCCAATCACTTCTGCTATTTTGCCTTCTGACAGAGCAACTTTTCTGTTTGGTTTCTCATCAGATCATTTTTTTAAAGGACTGTTAATAAAAGGCATTGTCTGCTGGATTTCGGGTCAACTGCTGGCTGGACTGTCATACAAGTTGCTTAGCCCTGCATTTCAGTGTCACAGACTGCTGACCTGCTGCACAGCATAGCCCACTAGATCCACTCCTTATATGCTTCTAGTGTCACAATTTAGTCCTTTATATACACTACTGTTCAAAAGTTTAGGGTCACTTAGAAATTTCCTTATTTTTGAAAGAAAAGCAGAGTTTTTTCCAATGAAGCTAACATTAAATGATTCAGAAATACACTCTATATACCAGGGGTCTCAAACTCGGCAGAGTAAATGGGCCACACATAAAAAAAAAAATTTGAGCTGGCGGGCCGCATTCCTTTCAAACTTAATACACCTCGTACACACACGGCTCCGCTCCATACACCTCGTCTACACACGGCTCCACTCCGTACACCTCATACACATGGCTCCTCTCCGTACACCATACACACGGCTCCTCTCCGTACACCTTACACACACGGCTCTGCTCCATACACCCCACTCCGTACACATGCGGCTCCGCTCCGTACACGTCATACACACGTGGCTCCGCTCCGTACACACATGGGTCCGCTCCGTACACCTCATACAGACACGGTTCCGCTCCTCACACCTCGTACACACACGGCTCCTCTCCATACACCTCGTACACACGTAGCTCTGCTCCGTACACCTCGTACACTCGCAGCTCCGCTCCGTACTCACGTGGCTCTGCTCCGTACACCTAGTACACACGCCGGCTCAGCTCAGTACACCTCGTACACACACGGCTCAGCTCCGTACACCTTGTACACACGCGGCTCTGCTCCGTACACTTCATACACACGCGGCTCTGCTCCGTACACTTCATACACACGCGGCTCCACTCCGTACATTTCATACACACGCTGCTCCGCTCCGTACACTTCAGACACACACGGCTCCTCTCCGCACGCTTCGTACACGGCTTCGCTCCATACACTTGTACACACATAGCTCCGCTCCGTACACACATGGCTCTGCTACATCCACCCTGTAAACCCCTCCTGACCCCACACATAAACTTACCTTCATCCAGCACCATGACAAGCAGCACAGACGGCAGCGCCCTGCATACACTGAGGCCCCTGATCATGTGACCCCTTAACTCCTCCCCCCTCCTGTGACCTCATCCCAGGTCATGTGCTGTGTGTGCACACAGAACAGCCATCGCGCGCTCCTGAATGTGCGTCTTCTACGTGCCTCAGGGAGTGAGACATGTGGTGCACCGCGGGCCGCAGATGCCTGCCTCAGGGGCCACATGCGGCCCGCAGGCTGCGTGTTTGAGACCTCTGCTCTATACATTGTTAATGTGGTAAATGACTATTCTAGCTGCAAATGTCTGGTTTGTAATGCAATATCTTCATAAGTGTATAGAGGCCCATTTCCAACAACCATCACTCCTGTGTTCTTATGATATTTTGTGTTTGCTACCTGTGTAAGAAGGCTAATGGATGGTTAGAATACCCTTGAAAACCCTTGTGCAAGTATGTTAGCACAGCTGAAAACCGTTTGGCTGATTAGAGAAGCTATAAACCTGACCTTCCTTTGAGCTAGTTGAGAATCTGGAGCACTACATTTGTTGGTTCCATTAAACTCTCAAAACGGCCAGAAAGAAAGAACTTTCATTTGAAACTCGACAGTCTATTCTTGTTCTTAGGAATGAAAGCTATTCCATGCGAGAAATTGCCAAGAAACTGAATATTCATGACAATGCGCATATTCATGACTTTAATGAGCGGCACCACGTGACTGCTGAAGGCAGGAAGGGAGACCGTGGTAGTAGCGGGGGGGCTGCAGAGACCGCATCTGGAGGGGTTAAGTCTATGCAGTATTCACCTGTCTCCGGTCCATCACTGCTCGCCGCTGTCTGCCACATCCTCTGTCAGTGACGTTCACGCAGCAGAGGGCGCGATGACATGGTTAGAGCGCGTCGCACCGTCAACTGCCTGAACAGTCACTGACAGAGGACTCGGTAGAAAACGGCGAGCAGCGATGGACCGGGGACAGGTGAATATCGCAGGTGCCGGGTCCTGAATCAGGGGCGACACCGGCACCTGGCCCTCAGCGACGGAGAAGTATGTCATTTTTTTTATTTGCAGCAGCAGCGGCATATGGGGCATAATCTATGGAGCATCTTATGGGGGCATAATCTATGGAGCATTTTATGGGGCCATAACCTTATGGAGCAGCATATGGGGCATATTATTCTATGGAGCATCTTATGGGGCCATTATTAACCTTTGTGCAGCATTATATGGGGTGTATTTTGTATGGAGCATCTTATGGGGCCATCACAAACTGTATGGAGCATTATATGGGGCTCCTGATTCAATATGGATATTCAAAAACATTTAACATACTGATGTCTTAATTAATTTTACTTTTATTGGTATCTATTTTTATTTTTGAAATTTACCAGTAGCTGCTGCATTTTCCACCCTAGGCTTATACGCGAGTCAATAAGTTTTCCCAGTTTTTTGTGGCAAAATTAGGGAGGTCGGCTTATACATGAGTCGGCTTATACACAAGTATATACGGTACATTAGAGTCTATAGTTTGAGAAATTGACGCCTCACAGGTCCTCAACTGGCAGTTTCATTAAATAGTACACGAAAAACGCCAGTGTCAACGTCTTCAGTGACGAGGCGACTCCGGGATGCTGGCCTTCAGGGCAGAGTGGCAAAGAAAAAGCCATATCTGAGACTGGCTAATAAAAGTTAAAGATTAAAATGGTCAAAAGAACACCGACATTGGACAGAGGAAGATTGGTAAAAAGTGTTACGGACAGACAAATCCAAGTTTGAGGTGTTTGGATCACACAGAAGAACATTTGTGAGACGAAGCACAACTGAAAAGATGCTGGAAGAGTGCCTGATGCCATCTGTAAAGCATGGTGGAGGTAATGTTTTGGTCTGGGGTTTCTTTGGTCCTGGTAAAGCCGGAGATTTGCACAAGGTAAAAGGGATTCTGAATAAGGAAGGCTATCACTCCATTTTTCAATGCCATACCCTGTGGACAGCGCTTGATTGGAGCCAATTTCATCCTACAACTGGACAATGACCCAAAGCACACCTCCAAATTATGCAAGATCTATTTAGGGATGAACAAGACAGCTGGTATTCTGTAATGGAGTGGCCAGTGCAGTCACCAGATCTCAACCCCATTGATCTGTTGTGGGAGCAGCTTGACCTTTTGGTACACAAAAAGTGCCCTCAAGCCAAACCAACTTGTGGGAGGGGCTTCTGGAAGCATGGTGTGAAATTTCTCCAGATTACCTCAGCAAATTAACTGTTAGAATGCCAAAGGTCTGCAATGCTGAAATTGCTGCAAAGGGAGCATTCTTTGACGAAAGCAAAGTTTGAAGGAGAAAATTATTTCAAATAAAAATCCTTTTTTTGAACCTTGTCAATATCTGGATTAGATTTTAACCCCTTAACGACCGCCGATACGCCTTTTAACGGCGGTAATTAAGGGTACTAAAACCACAGCGCCGTTAATTCACGGCGCTGTGATTTAAGTGAATAGCACCCCCCAGTGTCGGCTTTTCTCCGGGGTCTCGGCTGCCAGGGGTAGCCGAGACCCCAGAGAACATGAATCGGTCGGTTTTTACCGACCCCCGCTTTTGCGATCGCCATTATTAACCCTATAACGGCGACCGCAAAAAAAAAAAAAGCCGCGATTTTACATTTAATTTCTCTCTCCTCTGATGTGATCGCACATCAGAGGAGAGAGAAATAGGGTCCCCGATCCCCCCCCAGTACCTCTCCATGGCCCTCCGTCCCCTCCCGCTGGTCCCACGTCCCGCCGGCATCCTCCGATGGGCGCCGCCATCTTGAAAATGGCGGGCGCATGCGCAGTGCGCCCGCCGGGAATCTGCCGGCTCCGGCTGGCAGATTCCATTCATTATTTTGATCACTATGATAAACGATCATAGTGATCAAAATAAAAAAAATAGTACATAACCCCCCCGTTTATCACTCCCTTATATAGGTCAATATAATGAAATAAAGAAAATATTTTTTTTTTCAGTTTTCCATTAGGGTTAGGGTTAGGGTAGGGTTAGGGCTAGGGCTAGGGTTAGGGCTCGGGTCACGACTAGGGTTAGAATTAGGGTTAGGGCGAACTAGAATTAGGGTTAGAATTAGGATTAGGTATTAGGGTTGGGATTAGGGGTGTGTTGGGGTTAGGGTTGGAGCAAGAATTGAGGGGTTTCCACTATTTGCCAACTTTGGGGGTCTAAAAATTGGGGTCTAAAAAAAATCACTTTTGTGGAAATAAAAAAAGACTTTTTATTTTCACGGCTCTACGTTATAAACTTCTTGGGGGTTCAAAGTGCTCACCACACATCTAGATAAGTTCCTTAATGGGTCTAGTTTCCAAAATGGGGTCACTTGTTGGAGGTTTCCACTGTTTAGGCACATTAAGGGCTCTCCGAACGCAACATGGCATCCGATCTCAATTCCAGCCAATTCTGCGTTGAAAAAGTCAAACGGCGCTCCATCCCTTGCGAGCTCTGCCGTGTGCTGAAATAGTGGTTTACCCCCACTAATAGGTTATCGGCGTATTCAGGAGAAATTGTACAACAAATTTTGTGGTTGATTTTCTCTTTTAACACTTGTGAAAATAAAAAAAATTGGTTCTGAAGTAAATTTTTTGCAAAAAAAAGTTAAATATTAATTTTTTCCTTCCACATTGCTTTAGTTCCTGTGAAGCACTTAAAGGGTTAATAAACTTCTTGAATGTGGTTTTGAGCACCTTGAGGGGTCTAGTGTTTAGAATGGTGCCACTTTTGGGTATTTTCTGTCATGTACACCCCTCAAAATGACTTTAAATATGATGTGGTCCCTAAAAAAAATGGTTTTGTAAATTTTGTTGTAAAAATGAGAAATCGCTGGTCAACTTTTAACCCTTATAACTTCCTAACAAAAAAAAATTTTGCTTCCAAAATTGTGCTGATGTAAAGTAGACATGTGGGAAATGTTATTTATTAAGAAATTTGTGTGACACATCTCTCTGATTTGAGGGCATAAAAATTTAAAGTTTTAAAATTGCAAAATTTTCAAAATTTTCACCATATTTCCATTCTTTTCATAAATAAACAAGACTTATCGAAGAAATTTTACCACTAATATGAAGTACAATATGTCACGAAAAAACAGTCTTAGAATCAGCGGGATCCATTAAAGCGTTCCAGAGTTATAACCTCATAAAGGGACAGTGGTCAGAATTGTAAAAATTGGCCTGGTCATTAAGCTGCAAACTGGCTCTGTCGCTAAGGGGTTAAATTCATTTGGCAACTCATTTGATTAATAAAAGTTTGAGTTTTCATAGAAAACACAAAATTGTCTGGATGACTCTAAACTTTTGAAAGGTAGTGTAAATAAAATTTGATCACTGTTACAGTGAGTGCTGTACCAACACTTGTGATCCAATTTTGTCCTATCTAATTCTAGCCATACAGGCCAAATATTCATTCCGCAGGCAGCCATACCTCTTGACTCCCCACTCAGCCAAGTTTTCATGTGTTTTGAACAGGGAGACATTTCTAGTGACAGCTTATCTCCCATGAAAAGTAAAGGATCTGGTGTTGACATTCCTACTTGCTGATGATTTCATCATCTGCCATGAAGTCCTCATTCACATCAGATGTTTGGCAGGTACTGACGACTTTCATCAGGGCTTTAAATAGAACCTGTCACTTTCTAAAAAAAAATAGCATTAAATGCCTTGTAAAAATCCATGAGCTCCCCTGATTCTGACACTTTTTTCCATTTTGCGCTGCATCGCTCAATTGCAGAGATATTCATATCTCTGCATTTTGGAGCGCAGTATGTGAAATCCCTGCTTGTAGTGTAACTGGGCGTTTCTTCAGTTTTTTTCTGGGTTTGTGCGCTCTCACCCCTCCCTCCCAGATGCTGTCAATCACAGCTTAGCAGCGTCTGATGCTGATTGACCAGATGCCGAGCTGTGATTGTCAGTATCTGGTAAAGAACAGGTGAAAACTCAGGAGAAACTCCCAGTTGGTCTGCAAACAGAGATTTCACATTCAAACGCAACAAATGTGAATATCTAAGCAGTGGAGCGACGCAGCACAAAATGGAAAGGAGTGGAAGAATTGGGGGAACTCAGGAATTTTTACAAGTTATTTAACTACATTTTTTTGAGGAAGAGACAGGTCCTCTTTAAGCTGGCCAACCAACAACACAGGAAGTCGATCGGCACTTGTCTGCTTCATTTTACAATGCAATAGTTCAGACTGTTTCATGATTGGTTCACGTGATAATTTGCTGCCGACATCGCTGTCGGCAGCAAGTAGGTTTTTTGTATATATCAGCGATAGATCCAATCAGCGATAATTAGGCTGATCATCTGCTCACTGATAATGTTCACATGGGGCAATGGTCGGCAACAGTTATACATCTCGCTTCCACATTGGGGGGTGAAATGTGCAGCAGCGTCCATTAGAATAGCAGGGGATAGTGTCAGTAGCACTTCTCTGCTGCTGATGTGGAAGTGATGGTTGTTGGATAACCCATGATAAAGGGCCACTGCACAGGGTTCGTAGGGCTCACAATGGCCTGCTACAGCGCCTTTCCCATCAGTTGCGGCTTCTTGGTACAGAAGAGCCAGTAGCTTGATGACATGGAACATGAATTGGCATTGGAAGTGACTACTGAACAATAACTGGGTAGGAGGACCTCAAAATCCACACACAGTCTCTCGTAGCCATCTTTATCAATCAAGGATCCTTTGTATAAACAAAGGCCGACTTTTGGATATAATGGGTACCCCTCATGATACGCACTAGCCGATGGGGGGCTTCTCGTAATAAGGCCATCTTCCATTGTTTCCCAGGTGCAAGAGTGCATACACCCCAAGCACAGAGGTCTCTCTGGAGCTCGCAATCTCACCAGACCCCAACCCCCAGCCGAGGTTTCCCAGTAAAAGACGATATAAAGCTTGGTCCTGTATTAGACTGCACCTCGTTGGCTCACATTGGGGAAGTGCAGGTCACTGTGACCTGGTAGAAAGGGCAAGGAAACAATAGACCTGACAGTTGCATTGTGACAAGCACTCATCCAGCTATTGGCAAAATGAGGCTAAGAAACATAAAGACGCCTCAGGTCCCAACTGGGAGGAAGGCAGCCCAGAGCTCCCATCACATGAGTAATAATGACAGAGCCCAGCACAGGAGGCTTTCCCATTATACAGGCCCCAAACCGGGCTGAGCATAACATTACAAGAGGCACACTGCCATCTGATGGTCATTGTGCAGAATACGCCACAGAGGGAGCATACCAAAATAAAAGTCCCCTGTTGTAGATCCTGAAGAGAAGGACTAAGAGGAGGATCCACCAGCTTTACTGAAGGACTGAACCCCAATTTTATGTCCGAAGTAGTACAGAATATGCACTGACTTGTCAACGGAAGTTTGCGCTACACAAAATGAGGTTATATCACTTATATTGGGTGTTATAGCCTTCAAGCTTTGATCTGGGAATCAGGTTCTCGTGAGCCTTAATTTGCAATGAGTGCTTTGGGTCCGTACCCCAAGTAACAGTATCATTATCCTGAACCCCAAGTGTCAGTGTTACTATCCTGCATCCCAAGTGGCAGTGTCCTTATCATGTTCCCCAAATGTCAGTGTCATTGTCCTGTACCCCAAGTTTCAGCGTCATTAACCTGTACCCCAAGTGTCAGTGTAATTACCTTGTACATCTTGTCATTATCCTGTACCAAAAGTGTCAGTATCCTGTACCCCTAATATCATTAATCTGTACCCCGAGTGTCAGCATCATTTTCCCGTACCCCTAGTAGCAGTGTCATTATCCTGCATCCCACATATCAGTGTCATTATCCTGCACCCCAAGTGTCATTGCCATTATCCTGTACCCCCAGTGTCAGTGTCATTATACTGTACCCCAAGTGTCAGGGTCATGATTCTGCACCCCGAGTGTCAGTATCTTTATCCTGTACCCCTAGAAGCAGTGTAATTATCCTGTATCCCAAGTTTCAGCGTCATTAACCTGTACCCCAAATGTCAGTGTAATTACCCTGTACACCGTGTCATTATCCTGCACCCCAAGTGTCAGTGTCATTATCCTGTACCCTGAGAGTCAGTATCTTTATCCTGGACCCCAAATGTCAGTGTCATTATCATTATCCTGCACCCTGAGAGTCAGTATCTTTATCCTGGACCCCAAATGTCAGTGTCATTATCCTGTACCCCCAGTGTCAGTGTCATTATCCTGCACCCTGAGAGTCAGTATCTTTATCCTGGACCCCAAATGTCAGTGTCATTATCCTGTACCCCCAGTGTCAGTGTCATTATCCTGCACCCTGAGAGTCAGTATCTTTATCCTGGACCCCAAATGTCAGTGTCATTATCCTGTACCCCCAGTGTCAGTGTCATTATCCTGCACCCTGAGAGTCAGTATCTTTATCCTGGACCCCAAATGTCAGTGTAATTATCCTGTACACCGTGTCATTAATAAATAAATAATAATCTTTATTTTTATATAGCGCTAACATATTCCGCAGCGCTTTACAGTTTGCACATATTTTCATCTCTGTCCCCGATGGGGCTTACAATCTAAATTCCCTATCAGTATGGTTTTTTTTTTGGAGTGTGGGAGGAAATCGGAGTGCCCGGAGGAAACCCACACAAACACGGGGAGAACATACAAACTCCTTGCAGATGTTGTCCTTGGTGGGATTCGAACCCAGGACCTAACCACTGAGCCACCGTGCTGCCCCTAGCCCCCCCATACCACTAGCCTGTACCCCGAGTGTTATTGTCATGTCGGTGTCCTTTTGCACAAGAACCCCATGTTTCCTATACCATGTATTGTGTAGCAGAATATCGGGACCTGCTGTGAGTTATGTGAACGGCTCTGTCTGTATCTAATATATAAAGCTCAATGTGTGTGTGTATGTTTGTATGTATGTATGTCCGGGATTGGCATCCGCACCGTCGCAGCTACAGCCACACGTCTGGACCCTGAGAGTGTCATAGGCTATGTTGTGAGGCGAAATTTTAACCCCTTGCGTTCCAATTCACCAAACAATTTTGCCCCTATCTACATAATGGGGAAAAAGTGAAAGGAAAAGTGTTGGAGGCAAATTGACAGCTGGCAGATGTGAACACGGGGGACTTAAAGAATGAGAGTATTGGCGCCAAAGAGTATATACCATACAGTTGCTAAGGTGGGGCCCTGACATGGGACACTCACCACACACGGGGATATGAACACACACACAAAATGCACCACACACTACCACGTGCTTCAACACATATACCACCCCAGCACACATTTCACCACACATACACCAATCTCGCCACATAAAAGTCGCCACTCAAAACTCGCCACGCTGTCCCAAAGCTGTTTAAAGGATAAAAAATGAGCTGTGATTGGTTGCTATCAGCAACAGTTTTCTTTGTAGACAGTTGTGGTAACTGAGGCCTATTATTCTTATCATTTCTATGGTGTTATCGTCCTTCTGTAAAGCAGGAAATAACACAATTTATTACCGTGCCAACACAGACCACCCTCTGACACAGATTGCAGGGGGAGCCCAGTATCACACAGGATAGGATTAGATACACAGCTCAGCAGTCAGTATCACACAGTATAGGATTAGATACACGGTTGAGCAGTCAGTAACACACTTGATAGGATTAGATACACAGCTCAGCAGTCAGTATTACACAGGATAGGAATAGATACATGGCTCAGTAGACAGTATCACACAGGACACGATTAGATACACGGCTCAGCAGACAGTATCAAACAGGATAGGATTAGGTACACAGCTCAACAGACTATCACACAGGATAGGATTAGATACACGGCTCAGCAGACTGTATCACACAGGATAGGATTAGATACACAGCTCAGCAGTCAGGATCACACAGGATAGGATTAGATACGCAGCTCAGCAGTCAGTATCACACAGGATAGGAATAGATACAAGGCTCAGCAGATGGTATCACACAGGATAGGATTAGATACACAGCTCAGCAGTCAGTATCACACAGGATAGGATTAGATACACGGCTCAGCAGACGGTATCACAGGATAGGGTAAGATACACAGCTCAGCAGTCAGTATCACACAGGATAGGATTAGATACACAGCTCAGCACACAGTATCACACAGAATAGGATTAGATACACGGCTCAGCAGTCAGTATCACACAGGATAGGATTAAATACACGGCTCAGCAGTCAGTATCACACAGGATAGGATTAGTTACACAGCTCAGCAGTCAGTATCACACAGGATAGGATTAGATACACGGCTCAGCAGTCAGTATCACACAGGAGAGGATTAGATACACGGCTCAGCAGTCAGTATCACACAGGAGAGGATTAAGGTACTGTCACACTTAGCGATGCACCAGCGATCCCGACCAGCAATATGACCCGGTCAGGATCGCTGGTGCATTGCCAAGTGGTCGCTAGTGAGCTGCCACACAGGCAGATCTCACCAGCGACATAGCAGCGGTCGGGGGTCGTTACTTACCTGTCAGACGAGGCGATCCTAACGTCCTCCCACCGTTGCTCGTCGGCGCCACAGGAAGCCCAGCAGGAAGCTGACGATGAGAAACAGTCCAGGACGTTCTCGCCCGATCAGCGATAACCAGCGGGGGAGCGGTCGGAGGTAAGTATCACACATAGCGATATCGCTATAACGTCACAAAAACCAGTGACGTTATAGCGATATTGCTAGCGATATCGCTTAGTGTGACAGGCCCTTTAGACACATGGCTCAGCAGCCAATATCACACAGGATAGGATTAGATACACAGCTCAGCAGTCAGTATCACATAGGATTAGATACGCAGCTCAGCACACAGTATCACACAGAATAGTATACACGGCTCAGCAGACAGTATCACACAGAATACGATTAGATACACGGCTCAGCAGTCAGTATCACACAGGATAGGATTAGATACACGGCTCAGCAGTCAGTATCACACAGGATAGGATTAGATACATATGCAAATAAAGTCCGTGGAGCCTCATTTAAGAGTCTCAAACATGGGACTAGCCAGATCTTCCTTCAGGGAAGGACCCAGCCAAGGGGTGACTCCTTTCGGAAACCACCATTACCACCATATTAAGTGGCCCTTTAAGTCAATATCCAGCTCTTTACGAGTTTACAGATATGAGAAGGGAAATACCAAGGCCAGGTATCCATCCACAGACAGCTGTTTTTTTTAAAAAAAACAACAAAAAACCATTTAGGTTAGTAATAAACAACTCAATATAAGCTCATCAACTTAAACATCGTTGTTTCAACTCTCATCATAATGGTTCATATTTATTTTAGTATAACAAACCAAGGGTATACACAAAAGACATCCTGAACATCAATAAGCATCACTAAAATTCACTGATATTTGATCAGGTGCTGCCATTTTTTAAATTTCTAGTGGCAGCCTGTTCCACTCATTGATCGCTCTGTCAAAAAGTTTTTTCTAATATCTAATCTGTGTCTCCTCCCATTCAGTTTCATCCCATTGCTTCTAGTCTTTCCTTGTGCAAATGAGAATAAAGATGATCCTTCTACAATGTGACAGCCCTTGAGATATTTGTAGACAGCTATTAAGTTTCCTCTCAGTCTTCTCTTTTGCAAACTAAACATTCCCAAATCATGCAACCTTTCCTCATAAGACAGGGTTTGCAGACCGGTCACCATTCTGGTCGCTCTTTTCTGAACTTGCTCCAGTTTGTTGATGTCTTTTTTAAAATGTGGCACCCAAAACTGGACACAGAATTCCAGATGAGGTCTGACCAAAGAGGAGTAGAGGGCAATAATGACTTCACGAGATCTAGACGGTATGCTTCTGTTAATACATCCTAGAATTGCATTTGCCTTTTTTGCTGCTGCATCACACTGTTGACTCATATTCAGTCTGTGATCTATTAGTATACCCAAGTCTTTTTCACATAAGCTGTTGCTTAGCCCTGTTCCTCCCATTCTGTATATACTTTTTACATTTTTATTGCCCAGATGTAGTACTTTGCATTTTTCCCTGTTAAAAACCATTCTGTTAGTTGCTGCTCACTGCTCCAATTTATTTATATGTTTTTGAATCCTCTCTCTCTCCTCTAGTATTAGCTATCCCTCCTAGCTTTGTGTCATCAGCAAACTTAATCAGTTTACCCTCAATTCCTTCATCTAAATCGTTGATAAAGATGTTGAACAATACAGGGCCCAGGACAGAGCCCTGTGGTACCCCACTTGAGACATTCTTCCAACTGGATGTGCAGCCATTTATGACCACTCTGGGTCCGAACACTAAGCCAGTTATGAATCCACCTAACAGTTGCCTTGTCCATTCCATACTTAGTCATTTTTTCAATAAGGATTGTGTGAGATACTTTGTAAAATGCTTTGCTGAAGTCAAGATATACTATATCTACAGCATTTCCCTGATCCACCCAATCAGTGATTCTGTCATAGAAGGAAATTAAGTTAGTCTGACATGACTTATTAGTTATAAACCCATTCTGACTCTGTTTAATCACTTCATTCTTATCCAGGTACTTACATACATGTTTATTAATTTGTTCAAAGATCTTTCCTGGTATAGAAGTCAGACTCACCGGCCTATAGTTGCCTGGGTCCACCTTCTTCCCCTTTTTGAAGATAGGAACAACATTTGCTCTTCTCCAGTCTTCTGGGACTTCTCCTGTTCTCCAAGAATTTTCAAAGATTATGGAGAGGGGTTCAAAAATTTCTTCTGCTATCTCCTTCAGTACTCTGGGGTGTAATTCATCTGGACCTGGAGACTTGAATTCATTTAGTTTAGCTAAGTGTTTCCTCACTATCTTTCTGTCTATAGATATCCTGGATTCTTCTATTCCCTTAATAGGACAGTGAAGAACAGTTGATGTTACATTTCCTTTCTGAGAGAAAACAGATGCAAAATAGGAATTTAAAAGTTTGGCCTTCTCAACATCCTGTCTTACCATTTCATCATTTTCATCCTGTAAAAATCCTATAGCATCTTTGACTTTTCTTTTACTTTTGACATATCCCCAAAATCCTTTATTATTGCTTTTGATGTCTCTTGCAAGCCTCAATTCATTGTCAGCTTTAGTAATCTGATTTGTGCCCTGCAGGTTCTACAGACAGCATTATATTCTTCTTTAGCTATGCCTCCCTCTTTCCATTTTATAAACATTTCTTTCTTCCTTTTTAGCATGTGCTTCTGTGTTCATCCATCCTGGTCTCCTTAAATGCTTCCTAGTCTTCCCTCTTTTCGGAATTGTTAACAATTGTGCTTTGAGAATTTCATTTTTCAAGATTTCCCATCCTTCCTGGACATTTTTGTCCTTAAGGATATCCAGCCATTGGATCCCTCCAATTCTCTTTCTGAGTCCCTTAAAATGTATTGATATTGACTTTTAGGATTGCTACTTCCAATAGGTGGCACTAGAGTTCTAGTCCTCTTCCTCTCTGAAGAGACAATTTGCATAATTAGCATATTTCCCAGAGGAGCATTGTGGCTTTAAGTCTCCTTATCTCGACATGCTTAGCATGTCATTCTCCGCAACTTCTTGGATATCGGTCAGACGCCTCTCTCACAGCCAAACCAGATCTCACACTTTGCACTGACGAGGGGCAGTAGCCCGAAACACAGTGTCTGCAAATTGAGATTCTGGCTTTTATCCTAAGTCATGTAACAAGGCTCGTTAAAGGGTCGACATTGACTTTTAGGATTGCTACTTCCAATAAGTGGCACTAGAGTTCTAGTCCTCTTCCTCTCTGAAGAGACAATTTGCATAATTAGCATATTTCCCGGAGGAGCATTGCGGCTTTAAGTCTCCTCATCTCGACATGCTTAGCCTGTCATTCTCCGCAAGGAGAAATGATGCTTATTGGATATCGGTCAGACGCCTCTCTCACAGCCAAACCAGATCTCACACTTTGCACTGATGAGGGGCAGTACCCCGAAACAGTGTCTGCAAATTGAGATTCTGGCTTGACTTTTATCCTAAGTCATGTAACAAGGCTCGTTAAAGGGTCAACATTGACTTTTAGGATTGCTTCTTCCAATAGGTGTCACTAGAGTTCTAGTCCTCTTCCTCTCTGAAGAGACAATTTGCATAATTAGTGTATTCTTACCCAAACAGTTTCCACAGAACTCCCAGTCTCTGAAGCTTCAATCTCTGTACAGATATACGCGTTTCTAACATACAATGCGACACCTCCTCCTCGTTTATCAAGTCTGTTTCTTCCAAATAAGTTGTATCCTTCTAGCCTTGTATTCCAATCATGTGTATCATCCCACCAAGTTTCAGTGATTCCAATGACATCATATTTCTTTTCCTGTGTTAGTAGTTCCAATTCCCCTTGTTTGTTGCCCATGCTTTGTGCATTAGTATAGAAACATTTTAGTTTGTGATTGGTTTCTCTTTCTCCAATATTTTTATTATTTAGATTCTTTTGTCTTTGTTTTTTCCTCCCACTTCTAATAGCAGAGTTCTCAATATCATTTGTCAGGTGTATGGCTTTTTCTGGTCTTTTGCTTCCCATCCCACATTGTTCTAGTTTAAGGCTCTCCTTACAAGTGTAGCAAGGCGACTTCCAAATACATGCTTTCCAGTCTTCGTATGGTGCACCCCATCTCTAGCAAGTAGTCCATCGTATAGGTAATACACTCCGTGATCCAGAAATCCAAATCCTTGCTGACGGCACCATCGACGTAGCCAGTTGTTCACCTGCAGAATCTTATTCCACCTCCTTGTTCCATGGCCATCCACTGGGAGGATGGAAGAGAAGACCACCTGCGCTCCCAGTTCTTTCACTTTCTTACCTAAGTTTTCAAACTCACTGCAGATGGTTTCCAGGTCGTTTCTTGCTGTGTCATTTGTCCCCACATGTAGTAGCAGGAATGGGTAGTCATCGGTAGGTCTGAAGAGTCCGGATATCCTGTCAGACACATCTTTAACTTTTGCACCTGGAAGACAGCACATTTCTCTTGAGGTTATATCCGGTCTGCAGATAGCGGCCTCTGTTCCTCTCAACAGGGAATCCCCCATGACCACCACTCTCCGTTTCTTCTTCACAACATTTTTCTTTCTCCATCCAGGAGGACTCTGAAGGCATACAAGGCTGCTGTTTGTGGGCAAAGTCTTATCCTGATGTATCTCTTCATCGTTTTCCTGCGTGAGAGCCTGGTACTGGTTCCTGAGCAGTATGGGTGCTGACTGCCTCCTTATCCTCCTGCTTCTCTGGGTCACATGTCTCCATTCCTCTGTTTCTTCAGGTGCACTTCGAATTTCTTCTCTTTCTGTAACATGAAGAGATAATTCTGCTCTGTCTAAGAACTCTTCACCTTCCTTAATGATCTTCAACATAGCTAACCTCTCTTCGAGATTTTGCAACTTTTCCTCCAACAGGGACACAAGCTTGCATTTGTAGCATGTGAAGTTTGGCTTTTCCACTGGTAAGTCTGTGAACATGTAGCAAGAAATGCAGCTCACCAAATGGCTCCTGGCCTCTTCCATATTGTCAAAGAAATTTCAATGCAATGAAAAAATGAGCCAAAATTAACGGCGTGCGATTTAGCGATTTCCTCTTTTCAGCTGCAGCGGCCAAAATCCAGTGATCGTTGAGCTCGCGGAGACTCTTGACTTATCCCAGAAGGCACTGGGAATATGCAAAAGATCTCCTCAGGACTCTTCCTCTGGTTTACCGATTTCCTCTTTTCAGCTGCAACGACCAAAATCCAGTGATCGTTGAGCTCGCGGAGACTCTTCACTTATCCCAGAAGGCACTGGGAATATGCAAATGATCTCCTCAGGACTATTCCCCTGGTTTATAACAATCTGAACAGAAAAACTCCCATCACCAAAGAAAGATCAATCCCTTTACCTCATCCATTGCCCCTTAAAGAAGATGCATGGATAGGACTTGCAGCAGAGGCGTAGCTAGGGTTTCAGCTTGGTGGGGGGGGGTGGGGATCTGAGTGGACCCCTAACCAGGTAATCCTTACTACAGCTACGTGGTGCACCCTAATTGTGAGTATAGGGGAACATCAGCAGTTTACCACGCTGTGCTTGAAAATACATCTATATACAAAAACGAACACTGCTATTACTATATGGAGACCATGTAGGGGTAGACAAGTCCTGCAGACCATATAAGAGATCACAGTACAGCTATTGATGGTGACTTAAAGTACAGCTGACATTCCTTCTTATGGAATCGTTCACTTTTCCCCATCTTTTCCATCTGGCCCAGACCAACATGACAACTTCTCCAGCCAGGACTCATCTGCAGAGATTACAAAAAAGACACATTTGACTTCTCACATTACCTGCACTGTCCATATCTATGCCCAACCTCTGAAAACTACTCATTCTGCTGATACCCCAATACTGAGCCGCTGCTACCATATGTGTCCTACAGCACCTGCTGTGTGGTACAATAACGGCTCCTCTTACCACCCCACATAGTAATGCCACCATTGTGCCCCTTACATAGTAATAACTGACGCTGATGGGAGGGGGTATCACAATGAAGACAGGAGGCAGGGATTTCTTACAGCACCGCACGCCCCGGTGAAATAAACATAATAAGAGAATATAACATTACTCCACAACAAGACCATAAATATGAGGCATACATATTTTTATTACCTGTAATAGAGGTGTGCCCGATGATAGCGCATCGGGAGGGAAGTGTGTGTGTGTACGTGTGTGTGTGTGTGTGTATGTATGTATGTATGTGAGTACATGTGTGTATGTGAGTACGTGGGTGTGTGTGAATACATAGGTGTGTGAGTACGTGCGTGTGTGCGTGTATGTGAATACGTGTGTGTATGTGAGTGTGCGTGTGAGTGTGTATGTGAGTACAGGCGGCGTGCGGGGGTTCAACGGCAGCAGGTTCAGCGGTGGGGGGGGGTCCTGGCAGTGACCAGCCGGCAGGAAAGACAGCGGCTTGCGATCTGTGCACAGGCCGCAAGCCACGGTCTTTCCTGCCAGCTGTGAGGTACAGCGGCGGGTCCGGCGGGGGCCTGGCGGCAGCCAGCCGGCAGGAAAGACCGCAGCTTGCGGCCTGTGCACAGGCCGCAAGCCGCAGTCTTTCCTGGCGGCTGTGATGGAGGTGGGTGGGCAAGCAGCGGCGGGGGGGGTCCATTGGCGGCGGGTCCGGCAGCGGCGGAGGGGTTCGGCGGCGGTGGCGGGGGGGTCCAGCGGCGTCGGGGGGTCCCGTCAGTGTCCTGCTGGTGGTCTTAGTACCACCAGCAGGCGCCATATAGGAACACCCATCACTGGGGTATTTCAATATGGTGGTCGGCGTACTTCCGGTCAGCGAGGTGGATTGTGGGATTCGGGGACATCCAGACGGAAGTGGATGACAGACAATTTAAGGTGTGTATGTATATATATATATATATATATATATATATATATATATATATATATATATATATATATATATATATATATATATATATTCATTCCCATATTAATAGGTCATATACATCCCGGGAAGGGGGACAGATCCCCTTTAAATGTGATGCAGTTCATGGTTACTATATGGTAGCTTGTTATACAAGTATTAGTATAAGACCCAGCTGGTAAGTATCAAAGGCCCCCTACCTCCCCATCTTCAGCCCCCAGACAGCAATTATTACATGTAATAGATTGAATAGAATCTACTAACAAAACAGTATAATAATCAGCCCCTCAGGACTCTGTTGCCTCTCAACCACCTCAGCCCCCACAATACCCCCATCCTCGCACATTCACCCCCTTAATGCCTTGTCCCTCCTCCTCCTCCATAATTCCCCCATCCTCTCACATTCTCTCCCCAGTGCCTTGTCCCCCCCCTTCAGCCCTCACAATACCCCCCATCCTCTCACATTCAGCCCCCGTGTACTGTCCCCCCATCCCCACTTAAGCCCCCACAATACCCTCATCTTCTTACATTCACCCCCCAGTGATCAAGACATGCCTATATTTAAAGGGAATCTGTCACCCTTTTTTTGCCCTATGACCCGCCGGCATTGACATCAGGGGCTTATCTACAGCATTCTGTAATGCTGTAGATAAGCCCCCGATGTAGCCTGAAAGATAAGAAAAAAAGAGTTACACTATATTCACCGGAGGGGGCGGTTCGGTCCGACACCTCCCATCTTCATACGATGCCGTCCTCTTCTTCCCTTTCTGTAGTAGCTCCGGCGGAAGCGCACTGCTCTGCCTTGTTGAGGGCAGAGCAGAATACTGCCGTGCACAGGCGCCGGACCTCTCCCGACGCCTGAGCATGCATATCCGGCCTTCAGTGTGCACTGACCACCTGGCAAGTGGAACAAAGCTTGTCCTGTAAAAATTAATGGTCTGCAAATGACTGGACTACTAGATTTAGGGAGTTTGGTGACCCTTGTGCGGGCCACACTCCCTCTCCAATTGATCCCTGGGAAAAAGGTTGTCTGCTGAATTCACGGGGATGCTAAAGACAATCTGGTGGCCAAAGTGGACATTGAGACAGTCCGTAGTACTGAGTCTCATGAGGTCGGAGTGGTCCAGGATTTATTGCACACAATTATCATAGGCCAGGACTTTTCGTTGTTTTGGGACTTGTGGAAGAGCCACTCCGCTCTCGATTGCTTGGATAAGAGATTGAGTGGCCCTAAAGAAGTCTCATCAACCCCAGCACCTGAAGGGTTTCCCTTCTGTGTAATGGTGGGAGATGGAGGTGGTAGTATCCTCTGCGGCCGACATTCCTGAGTTAGGGGTAACCGGAGAAAAGTTTGGGTCCTCCCAACATAGGGACCTAACTCTAAAAGAAGCATTCAAGAAGGTAACCATTATAAACGGCATAGCACAGGAGCCAGGGCTTCCCTATTTCATGCTGAGTGTGGATTTATTGTACTGGGTTACTAAGGTGAAGGAGAAGATAGTGGAACAATTGTTGGTACCAGGACCCTATCGACAGATGGTGTGAGATATGGCCCATTCACAAGTCTTGGGTGGCTATTTGGGGGTGCACACAACTCAAGAATGGGTCATGCATAAGTTCTATTGCCCCAGATGTCAAAGGGAATTCCTAAGGTATTAAGGTATTGTATCACCTGCCAGTTAATTGCTCCCACTTCTAACTTATCAAATCCCCTTGCCCTGCTACCCACCAATGCATGGTAAGATTCTGTATGTTCGCTGGTTAAGCCAAATGAGGACATTAAAAGTGTCACCGTAGCCAAAAAACTGTCGAAGGCCCAAAAACAGCAATGCAGCAGAATCGGGACCTGTTCTCAGATTTTCCAGGCCGTACAGATGTCATAGAACACGAGGTTGACGGAACCCCATGTGCAGGTGAATTTGAAACCCTACCGAATTCCAAAGGCCCGACGAGAACTGATCTCCAAGGAAGTGCAGCGTATGCTAAAATGCGTTGCGGAATCTAAAAGGCGGGTGGACTAACCTGATTGTCCTTGCTCCAAAACACAATGGAGAATAGAGATTTGGTATTGGGAAGCTGAACGAAGTCTCCAAATTATGTCACATATCCGATGCTGCATGTCGATGAGCTGATTGAGAGACTTGGGCCAGCAAGATACATAGCCACCTTGGATATAACAAAGGAATATTAGCAAATCCCCATGTCATAAGAAGCCAAGGAGAAGACTACTTTCTCTACAGCCGACGGCTGCTTCCGATATGATGGATGCCGTTTGGACTGCAGGGAGCTCCGGCCACCTTCCAAAGGACCGTGGACCAGATCCTCGCACCCCCAATAGAATTGTGCTGCAGCATACCTGGATGATATTGTAATCTTCAGCCCGGATTGGGGAAGTCATCTGGAAAAGGTCAAGTCAGTATTTGATGCAGTCAGGAAGGTGGGATTCTCTTAAATTCAAAAATCTGCCTTGGGGAAAGAGGAGGCCAAATACTTTGGATATGTAGTAGGTAAACCCCAGATCAATAAAGTAGATGCAATCCAGAACTGGCGTAAGCCACTCTCAAAGACGCAAGTTAGAGCCTTTATGGGAATTGAGGGGTACTACAGGAGGTTCATTCCGAACTTTGCCATGATGGCCGCACCCTTACCGACCTCCTTAAGGGTACAAAATCAGTCACAGCCAAATGGACGTCGGAGGCAGAGATGGCCTTTCAAGAACGGAAAGTAGCTCTGTGTATGCAGCCAGTCCTGATTGCCCCCAACTTTAAGAAAGAATTTCTACTCCAAACGCCACAGAAATTTGATTAGGAGCCATCCTTTCTCAGGCATTACACAGAGAGGAGCATCCTGTTCTCTACCTGAGTAGGACACAGTCGGCATGTGAAAAAATTATTCCATGGTAGAAAAGGAATGCCTGGCTATAAAGTGGGCTGTGGACACATTGCGATACTATCTCTTAAGGCAAAAATTTAAATTTGTGTCAGTCCATTCCCTACTCAAATGGAGCAGGAAGAAAGATAGGTACAATGCTTGTGTTACCCTCTGTTTTCTAGCCCTGCCGGATTTCCGTTTTCATGTAGAGCATTGAGCCGAGATTTACATGGCAATGCCGTTGCCCTCCCGAGAATCCCATGTCTAGTGGTAGAAGGTGCCAAGCCCACGGCTTTACACAGAGGGGAAGATATGTAAGGGTGCTATTGGACACCTAGTAGTTGGGGAGATAAGCTTGAAGTAATGCTTTAGTACATGTAGGACTAAAAGGGGTTAATCGGCCATGAAAGATTGATTGTGAGTAGCTGATGCTCACCATATCTCCACCCTCTGGGTGTAGTTCACTTAGTAAATTGAGAGCTGTTTGTCTCACGCATGCCTGTGTGTATGGAGGTGTGCAGATCTCCTGGATTTAGTGCCTTTGCTAAAAGGACTAAGAAGCTGGACTCTAAGCCAGATGGGCTAACCAGCAGTATTATATGGACTTTTTGCTTTATGTTGTACTTTGAGCCAGTTAAATCCTTTTCTTTTAAGCTTCCGGTGATGTAGTTTATGACGACTGTGTGGTAGGTCCGTTCACTCAGCTGTTAATAGAGGTAGACACAGAAACGCCGTCTCTTTAAATTTTCCACTGGTTTATTTAGGTACAGCATAAACCAGGGCAGGATTAGCAACATAAATACGGCCTTTCTGGCATAATGAAAAGTAAAAGAATATAAATGGCACAGTCCATGTTGCTGTGGGGATCCGCCCGCTCAGGAATCAAGCATAGGGAAAAAAAAAAGGTACAGCTTTCCTTTAACTTCACACATAGCTCTGGAGTTCACATCTCCAGCCACACCCAATAACTAATGAGCCAGAAGGTTGTGCATTTATCCTTTGGACTCCACCCTGGAGTGGAAATATGTTGAACAGCCTTCCAGACACTCTACATCTGTTCAATCAACGTAGCCCAACACATAGTCGATTAAACCCTCTCCGCACTTAGTGTACTGGAGCATTTTTCTAGCTTCATATCACTGAAGCTAATAACCTCAGTGATGCATATCTCCCCTCAGTACTTTACCGATGACTCCGGGGATTTTGGCAACTACAGTCATCAAACAGGGAAGTCTATAAAGGGCATCTGCATTACCATGCAGTTTCCCAGGCCTGTGCGCCACATGAAAGTTGAATTCCTGTAGCCCTAGAAACCATTTTGTCACCCGGGTATTCTTCCCTTTCCCTCATCCATTTCAGGGACGCATAATCTGACACTAGCCTGAACTTTCTAACAGGTAGTACCTCAGGATGTCAATTGCCCTTTTGATGGCCAAGCATTCTCTTTCTGTAATGGCATAGTTTTTCTCACAGTAGTAGAGTTTCCTACTTAAATAAAGAACTGAAATGTTCCTTCCTGTTTACTTCCTGGGGCAGCATGGCTCCCAACCTGACCTCTGAGTCATCCGTCTGGACCATAAATTCCCTACTGAAGTCAGGTGCTATCAAGACCGGCTGCTCACATAGGGCAAACTTCAACTCTTGAAACGCCATCTCTGGTTCAGGAGACCATTTGGTCATCTACGTCTTCGTGCCCTTCAGAAAGTCGGTCAGGGTTGCAGCTATCATGGCGAAATTCAAAATAAACCACCGATAGTATCCCACCATTCCTAGAAATGCCCAAACCTGTTTCTTGGAGACCGGTTGCGGCCAATTTTGGTTTGCCTCCACCTTATTCACTTGTGGCTTTATTATTCCTCTTCCGATGGTGTTTGCCTCCTCTTTCCGCATGGCACACTTCTTTGGGTTTATGATAAACCTCACCTTCCTCAGCGCATCCACCTCGGCCTGGACCTTCTGCAGATGACTTCCCCAATCCGGGCTGAATATCACAATATCGTCAAGGTAAGCTGCAGCATACGTTTTGTGAGGGGCAAGGATGGCCCTCTGCATGGTAGCTGGGGCTCCTTGCAGCCTGAACAGCATTCTGGTATAAAGGAAGCAATCATCAGGTGTAGAACAGGCCGCCGATTGCTTGGGACTTTGAATGAGGATTTGCCCGTAAGCTTTGATTAGGTCCAGAGAAGTGATGTATCTGGCTGGCCATAGCTTCTCTAGGACTTCATCGACGCAGGGCATCGGATACGGGTAAAATTTAGAGACCTCATTTAGTTTCCTGTAGTCATTCCAGAAATGCCACTCTCCCTCAGGCTTCGGCACAAGGACAATGGGGCTGAACCAACGACTCTTTGACTCCTCGATGAAGGAGTAGGCAATACCTGTCTCGGCCATCCTTTTCCATGACCTTCTTAAGCATAGATTTTAAGGTCTTATTGAACCTCTCCACCAGTCAGTTTGCAGGTGGTATACAGACGTCCTGATTTGTGTAATCGGGAGAGCCTTATGTGAGGCAAAAAACGCACGTTTTTTATGCGTTTTTTTTCCAGAGCGTCACCCAGTCTCATAGAAAATAGTTAGAAATGCAGATTTTTCATTAAAATGAATGGGATGCTTCTTGTAAGCGTTTTTGCCGGTAAAAACGCACACACCCTAACACCAACATATTCCACAGCACTTTCCGACATCGATTTTTTGCGGTCACCCTAATGGGCATTGTATAGTAATATTATTTAGGAATTGTATGATAATAGTATTTGATCAATGTATTGCAACTTAATATGCTTCCTGTAGGGCTCTATTATATGGTGAAATGTGGTAGCATTATATCAGAATTGTATGGTGCTAATTTTTAGGCATGGTGTGGCACTTTTATGTGTCTATTGTATGAGTCTATTATGTTGTCAGTGTGTGGTAATATAATAATAATAATTATTTTATTTCTATAGCGCCGGCATATTCTGCAGCACTTTACATTTCAGAGGGGACTTGTACAGACGATAGACATTACAGCATAACAATAATCACATAGATCATAACAGATACCAAGAGGAATGAGGGCCTTGCTCGCAAGCTTACAATCTATGAGTAAAAAAGGGGAGACACGAAAGGTGGGTGGTAACAGTTGCCTTCCTTGTTCAGACCAGCCATAATGTTAAGTGTGTAACAGTACAAACACAGAAGGCTGATAGATGCATAAAGTATGTGGGAACATGATGCGGGGACCTGGTTATGGTAAAACTTTTGGCTGTGCCACACAGGGATAGTTAGGTTAATACGTTGATGCAGTAGGCCAGTCTGAATAAATACGTTTTTAGGGCACACTTACATTTGTAGGGATTGGGGACTAATGGTATTGACCTGGGAAGTGCATTCCAAAGAATTGGCGCAGCACGTGTATAATCTTGGAGACGGGAGTGGGAGGTTCTGCTTATTGAGGATGCTAACCTCAGGTCATCAGCAGAACGGAGGGCAAGGCTAGGATGGTAGACTGCGACGAGGGAGGAGATGTAGGGTGGTGCTGAACCATGGAGTGCTTTGTGGGTGAGGGTAATAAGTTTGTACTGGATTCTGGAGTGGATGGGTAGCCAGTGTAAGGACTGGCACAAGGTAGAGGCATCGGTGTAACAATTGGTGAGGAATATGATCCTGGCTGCAGCATTCAAGACAGATTGGAGGGGGGAGAGTTTGGTAAGAGGGAGACCGAATAGAAGAGAGTTACAATAGTCCAGACGAGAATGAATAAGAGAAACAGTAAGAGTTTTTGCGGAGTCAAAAGTAAGAAAAGGTCGAATTCTAGAAATGTTTTTGAGGTGCAGATAACAAGAGCGAGCCAGTGATCGGATGTGGGGGGCGAATGAAAGCTCAGAGTCAAGTATGACCCCAAGACAGCGGACATGTTGCTGGGGAGTAATAGCGGAACCACACACAGAAATGACAATGTCGGGCATAGGTGCATTAGTAGAGGGAGGAAACACATGGAGTTCAGTCTTTGACAGGTTCAATTTCAGATATAGTGAGGACATGATGTTAGACACAGTGTTTAGACAATCGCTGGTGTTTTCTAAGAAGGCAGGCGTGATGTCAGGAGAAGCATATAATTGGGTGTCATCAGCATAGGGATGGTACTGGAAACCAAATAGACAACAGATGGAAATTATTGGCAATTATCAAGACACCCTCAGTAAAGGAGTGGTTCTGCAGGTGGGGACCACAGACCACATCTCAGTACCAGTGCTTTCTGGCTGATGTTTTGGGCACTTTTGAATGTTGGTTGTGCTTTCACAGTCATGATAGCATGAGACGGACTCTACAACCCACACAAGTGGCTCAGGTAGTGCAGCTCATCCAGGATGGCACATCAATGTGAGCTGCGGCAAGAAGGATTGCTGTGTCCGTCAGCGTAGTGTCCAGAGGCGCAACCAGGAGACAGGCCAGTACACCAAGAGACGTGGAGGGGGCCGTAGGAGGGTTGTGGGTTGTAGAGTCCGTCTAATGCTAACACGAGTGTGAAAGCACAACCAACATTCAAAAGTGACCAAAACATCAGCCAGAAAGCATTGGTGATGAGATGTGATCTGTAGTCCCACCTGCAGAACCACTCCTTTATTGAGGGTGTCTTGATAATTGCCAATAATTTCCATTCTGTTGTCTATTCCATTTACACAACAGCTTGGGAAATTGATTGTCAATCAGTGTTGCTTCCTAAGTGGACAATTTGATTTCACAGAAGTTTGATTTACTTGGAGTTATATTCTGTTGTTTAAGTATTCCCTTTATTTATTGAGCAGTGTATTATCCAGAGATCTCCTTCCACTCCCAAATTGTTGCCCACCCTTGGGATAAGTACACAATTCCCAAAAGAACAGGACCTTGCCATATGGTCAGAGAATTAATGGCCATGTGTTAGTTAAGGTGAGGAGGAGCAAAGCTGGGAGCCCCTGCTGTCTTTTCTGCAAGGCGGCCAACATCAACCAACTATCAATGGAAGCTCTAGACAGCGTCACCGACACCTAGAGATGAATTATGAGAGTACCGTGTATGTCAGGGTTTAGTCCAATCTGTCTCTGACTGTTCTGGGGATTCTTCATGATTGAACCAGCTCCTATCTGAGTAACTTGAGGCGCTCCAAAATATGAATTTTTCTAGCAGATAAAGCTTCAGAAAATGCTTCATATTCGGGGAATTTTTTCAGAAATTTTTCTTTCCTTAAGAATTTTAGAACTTTTTTTCCTAAACATTTTTTTGCAGCCTTTTTATTATACAGTGCCAAGTTTAGAGGGCTTCCCTCAAGTAAGTTACCTGCAGTTTTTTTTTGTAATCAGTCTTTTTCAAAAATCTTAAGAAAAAAAAAAGTCTCTTTTTTAGCATTTTTGAAAGGATTCACCCCAAAATCACTGTGTGAACCTATCCTTAACTCTTATGGAAACGTGGTGGCCATGTCCCCTTCCAATTAGCATTCTGCTTTTTAAAAGGTTATCTGGAACATTTCTTTTTTTTTTTTTAATGGGCCTAAAAATTTACAGGCAGGTAGTACCCTATGACTGGGTGTCCATTACTTGGGTCTCAGCCCTTATCTACGTGTACGTCACTTGAATAATGTTAAAGGTTTTAATACCAAAGGTTAGGACTGTACTGAATAGGATCACCGTGAGGGTTGAATGGCTTATACGTTTTTTTTTAATCAAAATTATGTTAACTAAATACTCTATAATATTTTCATGCTTCACTATTGCTATTTATTTACTGAAGGATATTTGCTTATTATGTTTTTTATCTTGGGCTCTTAACTGTTTGTTGTACCTGGTGCCAGTCTCTGCCAGCGATTCTGCGGTTTCAGCTGATATCACGTCAAAAGAGCAGCTGCTTCTTTTCTGTGCTGGTCTGTCAATGTGTCTTGACCGCCGATGTTATGCTGATAGACAGCCAGCTCTCCCCTGTCAATCAGCAAGACAACAGCAGTTACTCCCCTTCAGCAGAGCAGAAGAAGAGCTTCTCTGCTGATGTGAAGCAGCAGAATCGCCAGCAAGAGCCAAGAGTCACCGCCAGGCAGATAGTAAGCAACTACCTGCCTGTCGCATGAAAAAAAATAGTCCAGGATAACCTCTTTAAAGGTTTTGAGAAGTGGGAAAAGATATAGCCACAAAGAAACAGTGCAAAAAAAATTCCCCCATAAATGTTTCTTCTCCTTGATACATCCATATTTTTTACATTTACCAACAGAGCGTGTTACATGACTTTACTCCCCCTTTAAGCAGAATTCTGCCATTAACATCCCATTAATAGTTAAAAATTCCTTAGAATAAACCAAGGAAATGATCCATCAAAACTTGTAAAGTGAATTATCCTCGGATTCCGGGAGTCTCAGCGGGAGTACGGCGCTCCCTGCCCCAGAGATGTCCTTGTCCCTGTCCCCGTCTAATGAACCCAGTAACTGACATCCCAATAAAACAGGACCCCTGCTCCTTCACGCTGATTAACACACTTTGTAAATGGAAGATTTACACGGATTTGGTTTTCCAGCAGAAATTGATAAATTGGATCTGCTTTGATAATGAGTCTTTTCCTCTGGTGCTGCGTCCGAGACGGCAAATCGCTTCAGCCTGACAAACTTCAACTGGCTATTTCCATCAATCAGTAGATGCTTTTTTTGTGTCTTATTTTATCAAGTCTTACATGCTGACAATGCTGATCATCGACCCAAATCTACACAAGAAATCCCGTACAGTTAGAATCAACAAGAGCTTCAGGAAGCTGAGATAATGGGTGCTGTTTGGTAACGCATGTGACATGGACCAAACATAGCTTAAAAAAGGAAAATAATACATTTTTTACACTTTTACCCTTTAGGTCCACGGCATTGTCAAACAGGTACAGTTGTGTTTGTTCCCTTCCTGATTTCCTATTCTTTTGCATGTTTGTCACACTTGAATGTTTCCGATCACCAAACAAGTTTAAATATTAGACAAAGATAAAACAAGTAAACACAAAATGCAGTTTTTCAAATGAAGGTCTTTATTATTAATGGAAAAAGAAATCCAAACCTACAGGGCACTGTGTGAAAAAGTAATTGCCTCTAAACCTAATAACTAATTGGGCCACCCTTAGCAGTAACAACTGCAATCAAGTGTTTGCAATAACTGGTAATGAGTCTCTTAGGCTAGTTTCACATTAGCGCTTTTGAGCGCAGCGACGGCCTGCGCACAGCCGCTGCTAAGCCCCGCCCCCTGTCGCGCCTCCGCCGGTAGCTCCGCCTACCGGCGCATGACGCTGCATGCGTCCCCTATCTTTATCACTGGGGGCACAGGCCGTGCGCAGTATGCGTTTGGCAGCACATGCGCCTTTTTGACGGTGCGCCGAGCGCAACCAAACTGCAGCAGGTTGCGTTTGGCGCAGGTCGGCGCACCGTCAAAAGGACGCATGCGCCGCCAATCGCATACTGCGCACGGCCTGCGCCCCCAGTGATATAGATAGGGGACGCATGCAGCGTCATGCGCCGGCAGGGGTGGGGCTTAGCGGCGGCCGTCGCTGCGCTCAAAAGCGCTAATGTGAAACTAGCCTTACAACGCTCTGGAGGAATTTTGGCACACTCCTCTTTTCAGATTTGTTGTAATTCAGCCACATTGGAGGGTTTCCGAGCATGAACCGCCTTTTTAAGGTCATGCCACCGCATCCAAACTGGACTAAGGTCAGGACTTTCACTAGGACTTTCCAAAGTCTTAATGATGCATCTCTAAGCCAATCAGAGATGGACTTGCTGATGTGTTTTGCATCATTGTCCTGCTGCATAACCCAAGTGCACTTTAGCTTGGAATCACAAACAGATGGCTGGACATGCTATTTCAGGATTTTTTGGTAGACAGCAGAATTCATGGTTCCATTTACCATAGCAAGTCTTCCAGGTCCTGAAGTAGCAAAACAGCCCCTGACCATCATACTACCACCACCATATTTTACTGTTGGTATGATGTTCCTTTTCTAAAATGCTGTGTTACTTCTACGTCAGATGTAATGAGACATACCTTCCAAAAAGTCCTTTTGTCTCGTCCGTCCACAGAGTATTTTCCAGAAGTCTTGGGGATCATCAAGAGGTTTTCTGGCAAAACTGAGACAAATCTTTATGTTCTTATTGCTCAACAGTGGATATTTTCTTGGAACTCTGCTATGCCATGCATGCCTATTTTTCCCAGTCTCTTTCTTTTGGTGAAGTCATGAGCATTGACTTTTACCGAGGCAAGTGAGGCCTGCAATTATTTGGATGCTGTTGTGGGGTCTTTTGTGACCTCTTTGATGAGTCTTCGTCGCGCTCTTGGGGTAATTTTGGTCCGCCGGCCACTTCTGCGAAGATTCAACACTGTTCTATGTTTTCACCATTTGTGGATAATGGCTCTCATAATCAGTGGAGAATCCCCAAACTTTGCAGCAAGCCTTAGGTCCATTATTAGGGCTGAGATGGAAGGCTTCCTCTAAAACCATATTAAAGAAAGTGAAAGAAAGACCTATGGAAGTACCCACTGACTGACTTCTCCGTTATCACAGGAGCAATACCACAGTGAGTCCATTATCCGCATCCTCCTCTGCGACTCCATCACTAGCACCTCATTTTGGCGAATCTTAGGTTAAGGCTGGCGACTGCCAGGTTAAGGGTTTCATTCTTATAATGCTTTACTGGCAAGTTAATTATCTGAAAGCTGTACATCTATCATATTCAATCCTTTATCTAGGAGAGTAATTGATGGGAATTATACTGATAGCCATAAACACTTAGTATGAAGTTGCAGTTGCCACACGTTAACTTTCATATGTGTGTCTGAAATTACAATATAGTCCAATGCTATTTTGTTATTTTTTAATATTGGCTGCTAAAAACATACTACAAATTCTTTACTAATAGACTTATTTTGGCCCACGTGGGATTAAAATATTTTTAGATACATTGAGATATTGAGTATATGTACCTTGCTTTTCCTGAATCGCATGCATACTTGTGGTTTATATCCCTCTTTTCTTTAAATTTTCAGTACCCCTCTATTTTAAATGTTTTTAATGGGATTTAGATGAATAAAAATGTAAATTTTTTTAATATCACTTTTTTATTGCCATCAATAACTTTTTTTTAAGAATGTTAAAACTTTTTTTGGATAGATAATATGATGAATGCAATATATTAAGAGGATATAAACTTGGATGGGAGAAGAAGTGCTTCTATAAAGGGAGTCTGTCATCAGGTTTGGCCAATACGAGTTAAGGGCCCGTTATACATAGCGATATCGCTAGCAATATCGCTGTAACGTCACTGATTTTGTGACGTAGCAGCGATATTGCTAGCGATATCGCTACATGTGATACCTCCGACCGCTCCCCCGCTCGTTATCGCTGATCACGCGAGAACGTCCTGGGCCGTTTCTCGTCGGCCACTTCCTGCGGCGCCGACGAGCGACGCGTGGACGCGGGCGGAGGATGTCAGGATCGTCGCGTCTGACAGGTAAGTAGCAATCCCCGACCCCTGCGATGTCGCTGGTGAGATCTGCCTGTGTGGCAGCTCACTAACGACCACTTAGCGATGCACCAGCGATCCATATCGTTGTCGGGATCGCTGGTGCATCGCTTAGTGTAACGGTAGCCTTACAGCCACCGCCTTTCAGGGCTTATCTACAGCATTCTACAATGCTGTATATCTGCCCCCGATCTGACCTGTAAGAGAAAAAAAATAACTTTTATTATACTCACCTGCGGGGCGCTCCGGTCCTAGGAGTGTCGCTGGTCCTGGTTCGGCGCCTCCCATCTTGTGATGCCGCCCTCCTGCTTGCTTCATGTGGATGACGCATCTCTGCATTGTCCACACAGGCTCCCCGGCACCACGCTCCTGCGCAGGTGTACTTCTCTGTCCTGTTGAGGGCAGAGCAAATTCCTGCAGTGCGCCGGCCCTCTGACCTTTCCCGGCGCCTGCACACTGCAGGACTTTGCTCTGCCCTCAACAGGACAGAGAAGTACACCTGCGCAGGAGCGTGGTGCCGGGGAGCCTGTGTGGACAATGCAGAGATGCGTCATCCACATGAAGCAAGCAGGAGGACGGCATTGCAAGTAGGTGGTAGGCACCTGACCAAGACCAGCGAGACCCATCAGACCAGAACGTCCCACAGGTGAGTATAATAAATGTTATTTTTCTTCTCTTGCAGGTTGGATCGGGGGCAGATATACAGCATTATAGAAAGCTGTACATAACCCCTGAAAGGCAGTGGCCGCATGTTACATCGGCCAAAACAGCTGATAGGTTCCCTTTAAAGGCAGAAACATTAATAGATCTTCATGTAAAAGGTGTGTTGTAACAGTGGGAGAAGCAATGATGACATCTAGTGACAGATCACAGGTATGACACCTCAAAGCTCATTGAAGCACAAGATACTTACAGGTGCATCTGGCGACAAAGGTGATCTTTTAGATCCTGTAAGTGGCGCAGCGCTGCCTCCATGGATCGGACTTGTTCTTTGAGGGAAATCTGGAGACAGGTCACCACTTTCACCTCTTTGTAATGTTTCTCTTGACTATTCATGACCAAACATTATACTGCTGAAAGAGGCACAGCCATTAGGGGATACTGCTGCCGTGAAGGAGGGTACTTGGTCTGTACAATGTTTAGGTTCTGTAGGTGGTACGTGTCACATCCACTAAAGGTTTTGCTTTGCATGTCTTGACTATCAAAATTGTGATGCTCTCAGAAATGCTAACCCCTGCTTACTAGAAAGAACCCATGAGACATGCCACATACTGTGGACACCCCACATGACCTGCCGTAAACTGCAGACACCCCACAAGCCCTGCTGTATATGGGGGGCACCTCAGAAAAACTTTTAGACAGGAAACACCCTACAAACCCTGCCATATACCAGGGACGGCCCACATGACCTGCCGTATAATGTGAATACCCCACAAGACCTATTGGAAACTGAAGGCACACAAGACCTGCCATATATGGGGGACACCCTAAAAGAAATGCTTTATACAGGGAACACCCCACAAGATCCGCTGTATACCAGGAGCCCCACACAAGACCTGCTGTATAATGGGAACACCCCACAAAACCTGCCTTATACTGAGAACACCCCACAAGACACACTGTATAATAGGAGCACCCCACAAGACACACTGTATAATAGGAGCACCCCACAAGACACACTGTATAATAGGAGCACCCCACAAGACACACTGTATAATAGGAGTACCCCACAAGACACACTGTATAACAGGAGCCCCACACAAGACCAGCCGTACACCGACGCTCCACAAGACCGGCCATATACTGCAAACATGCCACAATACTGGCCATATACCACGAACAGCCCACAGTATCCGTCATTTTGAATATTCTCTGCACCTGTCATTTTGACATCAGTTTAGCTCGTCAGTCGCTCACATCCTTTGAATCATCCTATGGTGTTCAAGGGTCCATTTTTCCACATAACACACCCAGCCCATTATAGTCTATGGGGCTGTTCATATCTGTGTTCTCAGACCTCTTAAATGCAAAGAAAAAAAGAAAAAATGGAGACATATCCTTTTTCGATCCAAGTCATTGATCAATTTCACCCACAAAAGTCTAAGGCCGGGGTCACACGCGCATCAATACCCGGCACTAGGACAGGAGTGTGTGGCTCCATGTATTTCTATGAACTCGATTATCAGCATCAGTGAGCCAAGGCTGCCTAAACCACGTTCATCAGACCCATCCAACCTTAAAGAAATCCACAACTTGGAGAGATTTATTTCTGTCATTATTTATTTTTTTAAAATAACTTAAAATAAAAAATAAGAAGAAAGGTGCAAAACTAAGATTTACAGGAGAATCGAAGACGAGAACTACGACTGGATTAACATTTGTGCTAACGCATCATGAACGGATTTCCATTTGGCGATTTCTTCCAATGCTTCCAGAATCCGGATGCCACCATATTTTATTATTTTAATTAGAAGTAAAGTTTTAACATCCAATTCCAAGACAATGGGTCGGAAGGTACTTTTGAGAATTATAAAGTGCATTTGCTTTCCTGAGTGCTACTAATTTTATGGGAGATTTTTTTTTTTTTTTTAGGTTTCCAACACCAAACCCAGACAGTAGCCATTGTGTTTTGCAGGACAAATCAACACATCATGATGCCAATCATTCATTCATACATTCATAAATGTGAACTGTGGTGTTGTCCCTGAGACTTTGGTTATAGGGGTTTGGCTACCTTTGAGGACCTTTTATTGTATTTAATGTACATATATGTAATTGGGGCTAAAAATCATATTGGCAATTGGGTTACATTAATAATGTGGCACCTTTTTGATTTTACAGCCTCTTTTGTTAACTGGAACATTTAACTAAGGTGGTCTGCAGTCATCAGTCAGCTGAAAGGGAGCTCAGAAAGAGACAGAGAGACTTATCTGTCAGAATATGCTCACTGACAGATTCTCAGTTAACTCATTCTGCAGCCAGCAGATGGATGGCGCAACATTTGTAAGAAAACCCAGTTGCAAATATGATTTTTTTTAGCTGCAAAAACATGCACGCAATAAAAAAAAAAAAAAAAAAAAGTCCCCTTTAAAAGGGAATTTGAACCTAATTCATCTCCTGATTTGTCATATACGCAGGTCACAAGACTGCAATGGTCGCGGTCCATAAGAGCTATGAAAGGACCCTGCATGCTCCATTGAGCCAAGTGGATGGAAATCTTCTAGCAGAGGTGAGTGAGTTCATGGTTGGGGGTGTCCCACCTTAATTATATACTGTATGTGCTATAAGATGAACTGTGCTTAGGCTGGAAATAAGCCTTTAGGGTCAAAATAAAGAAAAAAAAAATATCACTTAATAGTTTAAAAGTACTGGAAAGTGAGTAAAAACAACACATCGATTGAACGCTTCTTAAGGGTATGTGCACACATTGTGGATTACCCTGCGGATTTTTCCACGCGGCTGATTTAGTGCAGATTTTCTTCAGATTTTGTGCAGATTTCCCCTGCGTTTTTACACCTGTGGATTCCTATAATGGAGCAGGTGTAAAAAAGCTGTGGAATCCGCACAAAGAATGGACATGCTGCGGATTCAAATCCGCGCGGGAAAATCTGCAGCATGTGCACAGCGTTTTTGGTTTTACATAAGACTTTAATGGTCCTGTACAATGCAGCAGAATCCGCAACGTGTGCACAGACCCTAAAAAAGATTTGTCCAGGACTGAAGACCTCTTCACCCCTGACCATGGATTCTGCATGACATTGCAGCTCAGCTCTACTCACTTCCATGGAGCTACAAGATGCAACACCGGACACAGCTCAGCATCTGTCGTAATCCTAGACAACCCTTTTAAGTGTCACCACGATTACAAACCAATCACATTGAAATAATAAATGAACAGATTACGCACCACTGGGGCTTTTCAGAAGATCGAAAATAAAGCCGGTTTCACACATTGGCCTTTTACAGGCAGACTATCGGCTGCAATATTCGGACCTGCCAGGGGTTTCCTTACCTGAACTTGGATCAGGAGACCCGCGGTCAGTCCCGGACATCACAATCCTTACTCGGATGCTGGAAATGCGAAACCGGCCTGCAAGAGGCATAGGGTGGTATCTTTTGAAACAAGGTAACAGTCAGTACAATTGTATTGAAGGATACAACCCACGGACCATTTTCAGCCCATAATTGATGAGCTGTGGGTCCGTGGCGCCTTAATTGTCACCCATGAATACCCAGTGCAAGTAATCTTTTGACAGTATAAAGCAATAGGATTATTTGCCATTATTAGAAAACAAATATAGTCATAATCGGATCTGTCAACAGCAGTTACGATTTCCAGAAACAATATCTCAATGGAAGTAATTGGGACATTTTTCAATACATTATATAAGATACAATTGGTGCCATTTATGACTTTTCGGATGGTTTCGATCAACCGCCATGAGTATGGCCCTAACCTTAAAAAGGGGTAATATGTGTGGATACAGCAGCCAGATCGGAGACTACACATCCCAGAAAGGCGCTCACAGGGAGAGTCAACTCCAGTCTCCATTGCTAGGCAGGCATATCAATGTACCAATGCACAGCTACAATTTACACAAAGTATGTCTCCATGTGATAGAAACTGGATGGATTTTAATGGAAAGCAACCATAAAATAGATCAACATGGGAGAAAAAAAAAAAATCATCAACATTCACACAAAAACAGCAAAGAAACAAGAAAATATCCACTCGCTCCATACCTACTAGCAATCTAACACTCACATATATATGCTTAGATATTTATACAGGGTTTAAAGCAGTGGTCTGACACCTGTGGCTCTCCCCAGCCTGCTGGGAGTTGTAGTATCACAGCAGTTGGGGTCCCACAGGTTCCAGGGCACAGAGATCATTATTAAATAAGGCATCACAGGTGCTTAGAAATCTATAAGTTAAGGTCTTTCACAAAGGGCCAGCAGGCTCCGAGAGCGCAGTCTCCATTAATACAAAGTCCGGCTGCAGAGGTGATTGGTGGGTGGAGGGGTTAAGCTTACTGATAAAACAGAATAAAATCCCCCTCCCCCTAAAAGTAGTCCAGGGAGCAGCCTACTAAATGTCGGAGTGTCCTTTATTTGAAGTCGCAGGTAAATCGCTCAATTTCCGTTACTAACTGAGGCTTCATTGCAGCTCTGCTCGTATGACGGCGGCGCGTCTGCGGGGAGGACAAAAAAAAAGAAAAGGTGCAGTTAGTGTCACGCGACCCAACAGAGCGGCAAATGTACCGTAAACATACCAAGTATATCCAAAGTGATCGCATCTATCTCACAACAATCACCAATTGCTCAAAAATCTTAATACTGCAGGCAAAAAATCTAAATGCCACTAAAATGGATGTATATAAAACTATGTACGTTTGGCATCAGCATAATCATCATGACCTGGAACATCATGTTACCGGGTAATTTTTGCTGCACAAAAGACAGCATAAAAATGGAAATAGCAAAAAAATAAATAAAAAAATTTGTGTTTTTTTTTTTTTTTTTTTTTTTTTTTTTTTATCATTTCACCTCAACTTCTAGAATATTTTTAGTGGTTTTTAATGCAGCCAAAATATTTAGACGTTTCGACCTCAATCGGCCTTCATCAGCAGCAGACTGCAGGTTAGAGGGTGATCAGTCATCAGTGACGTGGTATCCACCGCTGGTAGACCAGCGGTGGATACCACGTCACTGATGACTGCACGGCGGCACCGCCACCCAAAACAAGTATAAGCATAATACAGGCTCCATGCCCAGTGTCAGGTGCACAACTACTCTCATTTAAAGTGACTAAGGTGTCACGCTAAATATCACACTGAACGTGATCATCCTCTAACCTGCAGTCTTCTACTGGTAAAATGAATGGCGTTATTCAAAACTCCCAACATGTCCCTCAAAGAAAAAAGCCTTTATATAGCTATGTGGACATTGCCCCATCAAGAAGGGGTTAAACTGAAAGGAGCTGTATAACTCTGCGTGAAATGAAATCCCCCTTGTGGTGGCTGCAAGCATGCCACATCTCAGTGCCAGAGCCGCTTTATTGCCGGACCAAACATGCGCCCCAGTGACAGACCTGCCTCCATGTGCTAAGCCTATATACAGCAGACATAATTCTGCGGCTTGTGGTCTGTTAGAAACCAACACACATCCTTTAATGTATTCGTCTGGAGAGGCTTGTCCTGTTGGAGGAATAATGTGTAGCCCTATGCTATAGAACCCCTTATTGTCCCCAATGGAAAATATCTGGATAGAGAAGGGCAAGGCAGGTTGGTTTTCAACATGGCTGCTCCATTGTTCTTAAAGGATTAGTTGCCGAGACTCCCCCCCATCGATCAGGACTCTGGAACTTGGGAACCAAGCTCTGCAGAGCCCCATATTAAATGGAGAAGAGATGCACACGTTTGACCTCCACTCATTGTCTACTGGACCATCAGTAATAGAGGAGGGCACCACTATTTCTAGCAGCCCAATAAATAATGAATGGAGCAGAGGTCGAGCATGTGCATGTCTGCTCCATTCAAGATGGAACACAACGGTAAGTAAACCCCTATCCCACTGAAGGTGTCTGGCAGCGACTTATTCCTCTATGAAAATACATGGACACTCAGCCGAGCCCAGCATTCATGTGTATCCGGGGGAAGTGGAAAAGCTTCATCTGAACAGGTGTTTGACCCTCTCATGTCAGATTAGCAGGTCTAGTGGAAGGACATACCTGTACATGCATATGGCCCACCACTAGAGTGGGCTGTATCGGAGATTCCGGTTGTTCCCAGGATGTACCGTGATTATTAGGGTCCCAGTTATGCATTACACCGAGTCCTTTACTTTCAGGATTTAGAAGCGTATTCTGTGACTTTTCTGCTGAGGATTGCATCATTACATGCCTTAATGCCCACAACTTGCCCCACCCCCACTAAACACATAACGTATATATTGAGTACAAGCCGAGTTTTTCAGCATTTTTTGTGTGCTGAAAACGCTCCCCCCCTTTCTCCTCGGCTTATGCTCGAGTGAGGTGTCCAGGCTTATGCTCGAGTGAGGTGTCCAGAACATGGAAGGAGGGAGGGGCAGCGTCGGAGCAACAGGTCACAGGAGGCAGGAGCTGGCTGCTGAAGCTAACTCTTGTCCCCGCTGTTAAAGAGAAATGAATATTCACTGCACTGGCAATGAATATTCATTTATCTGTAATAGCGCACACAGTGTCAGCCACAGCAGCCGGCTCCTGCAGCTGCCGGGCGGTCACGTGTACCGCTACTTAAGAGAAATTAATATCCACCTCTCTCTACTCCCATGGGTGTGGAGAGAGGTGAATATTCATTTCTATTAAGTAGCAGGGATACATGACCGCCGGCGGCTGACACTGCGTGCTACTTAATACTCACTGCCCACCACGCACATTGTTCCGGCATGGGGAGCCATGAGTATTCCGGCAGCTGTGCTCTGCTTGTAAGCAGCCCATGACGTCCCTGCAATGCGCTGCTTACAAGCATAAAGCATCTGCTGGCACCGGAAAAACACATTGCGAGGGCACACAGGAAGGCAAGTATAATGGTTTATTTTATTTTTAATGTTTTTTGATAGGAGCCAATCATACCAGGATAGGGATGGGGGCCATGCATACCAGGATGAGGGATGAGGAGCCCATGCATACCAGGATGAGGAGCCCATGCATACCAGGATGAGGAGCCCATGCATACCAGGATGAGGAGCCCATGCATACCAGGATGAGGAGCCCATGCATACCAGGATGAGGAGCCCATGCATACCAGGATGAGGAGCCCATGCATACCAGGATGAGGAGCCCATGCATACCAGGATGAGGAGCCCATGCATACCAGGATGAGGAGCCCATGCATACCAGGATGAGGGATGAGGAGCCCATGCATACCAGGATGAGGAGCCCATGCATACCAGGATGAGGAGCCCATGCATACCAGGATGAGGAGCCCATGCATACCAGGATGAGGAGCCCATGCATACCAGGATGAGGAGCCCATGCATACCAGGATGAGGAGCCCATGCATACCAGGATGAGGAGCCCATGCATACCAGGATGAGGGATGAGGAGCCCATGCATACCAGGATGAGGGATGAGGAGCCCATGCATACCAGGATGAGGGATGAGGAGCCCATGCATACCAGGATGAGGGATGAAGATCCCATGCATATCAGGATGAGGGATGAAGAGGCTGTGTATACCAGGATGGGGAATGAGGAGCCCATGCATACCAGGAAGAGAAATGAGAAGGCCATGTAAACCAGGATGAGGAGGCCATGCATATCAGGATGGGCATGAAGAGCCCTTGCATACCACGATGGGGGGGATGAGGAGTTCCTGCATACCAGGATGAGGAGATCATGCATACCAGGATAGGGATGAGGAGGCCATGCATACCAGGATGGGGGATGAAGGGCCCATGCATATCAGGATGGGGATGAGGAGGCTGTGCATAACAGGATGGGGGATGAGGTGGACAATGCATAACATGCTTATACTTGAGTCAAAAAGTTTTCCCAGTTTTTTTCCAGTTTTTTTTTTGTAAAAATAGGTGCCTAAGCTTATACTCGGGTCAGCTTATATTCAATTATATACGGTAAAAGTCCTGGGGTACGGTGACATGAGTCAGATTTACATCTTTCATTCAGTGGGGCAAATCATCTGGCTGTTCGATGCAGCTTCTGTGGGAATAACTAGCATGATGCTCGTCAATTTATTTTTTTCCAAGCTGAAATTTTCCAGTGAATAAACAGGGAAGCAGGAGCATCATTCATGTGGCAAGGATATGACTTTAGAATGGAATCATCCCCCTTCTTTACTGATCATTTTAGACCATCTTTGTTAGAAGGGTCCCCCATGACGATTAACCGATCACAGGCTGTCTAGCTATTAGAATCACTATTGATTGCTGTGAAGGAACCTGCGGCAAAGTGTTCCATTTCTCTGCAGCTCCTCCGCAGGAGAAAGGAAGCATTACACCATTCTCATTGAAATCCAGGCGTGTCCATGTAAAGTGTGGAGACGTAGGGTCCTCCAAAACAAGACACAGCTGTTTTACCCGCTTCTTTATAGAGAAGAGTACACTTTTCATTGTGAGAGGACTTACCATAGGGATAGCCCCATGTACTATATTCTGGGGGTAAGATCAGTGTGCTGGCTGTAGGCACTGGTACAACAGCTCCGTCTGCATAATATGGGATGGTGGCTCCTGTGGAAAGGCAGAGGGTCGGGTGTGAGGGAGATCCCAGAGTTCCTGCCTCTGTCTCCTGGGAATCCGGAAAGTGCAGCTCGGGTGCGTAGCAGAAGGGGGCATTCGCCTGTTGCTGTGAGTGGCACTTAGTAGGAATAGAGACATTGTCCATAGGCTGGATGCTGCTACATTGTTCATCGTCTGCAGGGGGCGCACTGGGAACCACGGGTGTCTGTGCATGTGATACGGAGTGTCTGAGACCTAGGCGAGAAGGACTGACTGCTGCGTTTCCAATGTAGATGGGTAACGTGACAGAAAGCTCCGGGCTTTTAACCGTGACCTGAGGAAAATGAAAACAAATGAGTAGAAGACTTCAGCCCCTGTGGAGGTCGAATGTTTGGGTTCTTTTTTGAAAGCTCAGCTAATTTTATGTGAGATTTGGCTTTTCTAGGACTACTGACCCTACCGCGGGGGGGGGGGGGGGACAAAGATTGGGCAGATTGTTTACTGGGAAGATATCTGCCCATCTATCATCATACTAGCCTCGCCTTTCCAAATCTTCCATTTATAGTGACAGACCTATTGCATCATTAATGGGGATAAGTAGTTCTAGGTACCTGCAGAGCTCTTACTAAAATCATTGGTGACTACTACATCTTAATCATGGGCAACTTGTCATATGCACTATAGGTCATAACCACATTTAAAGGGGTTGCCCAACACCGAGAACCTCAATCATTCTCTTGTTAATAGCTCTGGTGGTCATCTGAAATAACTGAACATTTGATCCTATTCTCATAAATTGGCGCAGATTATCTGAACGTAACCTAACAGATGAATGGGAGTTAATGGTGGCATGCAATCCCGTCTTCCCACACCAGGTGGCAGTATTAAGTCTATTGCATTATATAGAATGATTAACATTTCCTCCTCCTTTTGCTGCAGAGTAATGAATAAGAATGACTGTGGGTCACAGTTACAGTTCAGAGACTGATCAGTAGTTATTTTCCGTGAGATCATGCCAGGTGCAGATGAGTCACGTGTTATTTTCACCACATCCGTACTTCCAAGAGCCACTTACCTGCAGATAATATTCTATCTGAATGAGGTTACAGCCTTGCAATATGGACTGAGGAAGGGCGGGCACCAGAATTTGCTCGTCCCAAACTGCATGCTTCCAGGCTTTTACCGCAGCCCCTTCAACCTCTGCGATGGTCCTCAGATCATAGATGCAACGTTTTGATCTGTAGGCGATTTTCTAAAAATAGATAATCAATGTGTAAAAGTTAGGAGTCATGTTGTGTTCGACTACCAGCTGAGCACTTCCACAGGGGACAGGGGGCTGCACATGAACACCAGCAAACGGTATTCAGATGTGCTCCAAGAATTGTCTACATAAGGGGCAGTATTATAGTACTTGTATTCTTGTACTTAGGGAGCAGTATTATAGTAGTTATATTCTTGTACATAGGAGCAGTATTATAGTAGTTATATTCTTGTACATAGGGGCAGTATTATAGTAGTTATATTCTTGTACATAGGGGCAGTATTATAGTAGTTATATTCTTGTACCTAGGGGGCAGTATTATAGTAGTTATATTCTTGTACATAGGGGGCAGTATTATAGTAGTTATATTCTTGTACCTAGGGGGCAGTATTATAGTAGTTATATTCTTGTACATAGGGACAGTGTTATAGTAGTTATATTCTTGTACATAGGGGCAGTATTATAGTAGTTATATTCTTGTACATAGGGACAGTATTATAGTAGTTATATTCTTGTACATAGGGGCAGTATTATAGTAGTTATATTCTTGTACATAGGGGCAGTATTATAGTAGTTATATTCTTGTACATAGGGGGCAGTATTATAGTAGTTATATTCTTGTACCTAGGGGGCAGTATTATAGTACTTGTATTCTTGTACATAGGGGGCAGTATTATAGTAGTTATATTTTTGTACATAGGAGCAGTATTATAGTAGTTATATTCTTGTATATAGGGGCAGTATTCTAGTAGTTATATTCTTGTACATAGGAGCAGTATTATAGTAGTTATATTCTTGTATATAGGGGCAGTATTCTAGTAGTTATATTCTTGTACATAGGAGCAGTATTATAGTAGTTATATTCTTGTATATAGGGGCAGTATTCTAGTAGTGCTTTGACTCCCAACCCTTCCTGCATCTCCTCTGGCTCACTTTCCACATTTGATCCCATCACAGAAGACGAGGACTCCTCTCGTCCGACCACATGCACTACCGACTCCATTCCCTCACAACTCCTCCAGTCTCTCTCTCCAGTCGTTACAACTCATCTAACTGCAATCTTTAATCTCTCCCTCTCCTCGGGCATTTTCACATCCTCCTTCAAACACGCCATCGTTACTCCATTACTAAAGAAACCTGCTCTCGACCCATCCTGCACAAACAACTACAGACCAGTCTCCAATCTCCCCTTCATCTCTTAACTCTTGGAGCGCCTAGTTTACTCCCGCCTTACCCGTTACCTCTCCACTCCCTCCTAGACCCTTCACAGTCCGGTTTCCGCCCCCTACATTCGACTGAAATTGCACTCAAAGTGACCAATGACCTTCTGACAGCAAAACGTAATGGTCACCACTCTCTGCTCATTCTTTTTGACCTATCTGCAGCTTTCGATACTGTTGACCACCATCTCCTACTCTCTAGGCTCCAGTCACTAGGCACTAAGGACACTGCTATCTACTGGTTCTCTTCCTATCTTTCCGACCGCTCCTTCAGTGTTCTGTTTTCTGGCTCCACGTCATCTCCTCTTCCTCTTGCTGTCGGGGTACCTCAGGGCTCAGTCCTCGGCCCCCTTCTTTTCTCTCTCTACACGGCCCTAATTGGGCAGACCATCAGCAGATTTGGCTTTCAGTATCATCTTTATGCTGATGACACACAACTTTATAAGTCTTCCCCCAACCTTACCCCTGCTGTACTACAGAACGCCAGTGACTGTCTGTCCGCAGTCTCCAATATCATGTCCGCTCTCTATCTGAAACTCAACCTCTCCAAAACTGAACTTCTTCTGCTCCCGCCGTCTACTAACCTCCCTAAATCTGACATTTCCCTCTCCGTGGGTGGTACCACAATAACACTCCGGCAGCAGGTGCGCTGTCTGGGTGTTATGTTTGACACCAATCTCTCCTTCACATCCCATATACAATCTCTTGCCCGCTCCTGCCGCTTACACCTAAAGAACATCTCTAGAATCCGCCCTTTTCTCACCATGGAAACAAAAACCCTCTCTGTAGCATTGATTCACTCCCGCCTCGACTACTGCAACGCTCTACTAATTGGTCTCCCCGTTACTCGACTATCCCCTCTCTAGTCCATACTTAATGCAGCAGCCAGGGTCATCTATCTGGCTAATCGGTACTCGGCCGCGTCCACTCTTCGCCAGTCCTTACATTGGCTGCCCATTCATTATAGGATCCAATTCAAAGTACTTGTTCTCACCCACAAAGCTCTCCACAGTGCAGCACCCCCCTATATCTCCTCCCTCATTTCTGTCTATCGGCCTAACTGACCGCTGCGCTCTGCAAACGACTTTCGACTAACCTCTCTACTAATCCGTAGCTACCTCTCCCGACACCAGGACTTCTCCTGCCCTGCGCCAATCCTCTGGAATGCTCTACCCCAAGAAATTAGGACTATCCACAATTTGCATAGTTTCAGGCGCTCCCTCAAAACACATTTGTTCAGAGCGGCCTATCACGTTCACTAATCAAAGTCATTCTATGCAAGTGTGCACGTGTAGCCCATTCACTATCTCCATCCATTCCTCACTCCAAGATGGCTGGACCTTCATTGTAAATACACACCTGAACTTTGTATCTCCCCCACCTCATTGTAGATTGTAAGCTCTCACGGGCAGGGACGTCTTAGACCTGTTTCACACATCAGTTTTTTGCTTCAGTTAAAATCCGCTAAAATGGTGGACAACGGATCCGTTGTTGGACTGATGACAACGTTTGTCACCGGACCGTTATTATCGTCGAGAGAGAGCGATAGATCGAGACAGAGAGAGCGATAGATCGAGACAGAGAGAGCGATAGATCGAGACAGAGAGAGCGATAGATCGAGACAGAGAGAGCGATAGATCGAGACAGAGAGAGCGATAGATCGAGAGAGAGAGCGATAGATCGAGACAGAGAGCGATAGATCGAGACAGAGAGCGATAGATCGAGACAGAGAGCGATAGATCGAGACAGAGAGCGATAGATCGAGACAGAGAGCGATAGATCGAGAGAGAGAGCGATAGATCGAGAGAGAGAGCGATAGATCGAGAGAGAGAGCGATAGATCGAGAGAGAGCGAGAGAGAGAGCGATAGATCGAGACAGAGAGCGATAGATCGAGACAGAGATCGATAGATCGAGACAGAGATCGATAGATCGAGACAGAGATCGATAGATCGAGACAGAGATCGATAGATCGAGACAGAGAGCGATAGATCGAGACAGAGATCGAGACAGAGATCGATAGATCGAGACAGAGATCGATAGATCGAGACAGAGATCGATAGATCGAGACAGAGATCGATAGATCGAGACAGAGATCGATAGATCGAGACAGAGATCGATAGATCGAGACAGAGATCGATAGATCGAGACAGAGATCGATAGATCGAGACAGAGATCGATAGATCGAGACAGAGATCGATAGATCGAGACAGAGAGCGATAGATCGAGACAGAGATCGATAGATCGAGACAGAGATCGATAGATCGAGACAGAGAGCGATAGATCGAGACAGAGAGCGATAGATCGAGACAGAGAGCGATAGATCGAGACAGAGCGAGAGAGAGAGCGATAGATCGAGACAGAGAGCGATAGATCGAGACAGAGAGCGATAGATCGAGAGAGAGAGCGATAGATCGAGAGAGAGAGCGATAGATCGAGAGAGAGCGAGAGAGAGAGCGATAGATCGAGACAGAGA